>NC_069504.1:400226486-400571977 GCF_027579735.1 Bombina bombina
CACTATTATTTGAATTTTGAAAGCACATGTATTCCAATTTTTACTTATATCTTATTGTAGTAGTGTAACAAAAGAAATCACTGTGTCTAATGCGCATATTTTAGATGATTAATATGTTTCTCTTATTATTGTTTCTCTTTAATTATCCAACGATATATTGATAAAGGGAGGCTGACCATATTTCAACTTGAATAAGTGACACATATGATAAATACATCTGTCATTATTCTTATTCCAAATAAATCTTTCAACATATCTGAAAACATCCATGACATATGTATTTATCATGTGTCCCTTTTTAAAGCGTAAAGATGGACACTATAGATATAGGTAACATATAATGTATACCCAATCCCTATTTTCATAATGTATCTTGTATCATTATTTCTCATTTAAAGGGACATGAAACACAGTAATCTATTTTCTCATTTATGTATAACATACGAATTTTACATTTCTTTCTTTCCATAAATTCTCAATTTTTCTTCAGTCTCTTTGTATCATTGTTTTAAGGAGCAGCAGGGCACTACTGGTTTCTAAATGAACACATAGGTGAACCAATGACAATTGGTATATATATATATATATATATATATATATGTAGCCACCAATCAGCAGTTAGAACATATTTTTTTCTGCTCTTGAGATTACCTCTAAACACATTTCATCAAAAGATAATGAGAGAAACAAGCAAATTTAAATAATATCATTAAATTTAAAAAGGTAGTTCAAATTGCAATCTCGTACATAATCGTGTAACATAAAATGTGGGTTTCATGTCCATTTAAAGGTTTTGGAAGGAAGGTTTGTTTGAAGGAAGGAAGGAATCCCCACACCCAGCAAGAAACCGTATGTAACCTATCTCTGGTTAAACAACAGAGACGCTGAAATTTAAGAAATAACATTACAGCTATCTATCATAGGCTACATTTGCCACATTTGTTTCAATATACAATTATTTTTGACGGAAGGATAGCCACCCCAAGTTTGCCAGAATATGAAGCTATAAGGAACTGTAAAATACTTGCTTAACCCTTGAATACCTGTGAAGTATATATGCTGATTTAACCGATACCAGACACATGGTTCTTGTATTCATTTATGCACTTACACATGGTTTTAATTGCTAGTCATACGTTTAGAGGTATATGAATCCCCTCTTTTTATTTTTATTTTTTGGTATTATCTTATAATTATACCTGCTCGTTTGTATTACCTCAATTCTAGTTTTATAGCTTTTTTGTTTATGAAACAACACCGGTGTTTTTACAATTGTATAGTATAAAGTGTTTTAAATTGTAAATTGTGAATAGATCAACTATATGCGAATAGATCGTCATTATCGATCTCATATACATGTAAAAATCTTTATTCAATAAATATGTATTTGTATTGTGGAACGTGAGTTTAGAAGCTTTATTGTCCTGGAGAGACATCACCTCCCTTCTAATTCAAACACAGCTTATGTATGGTGAGAACACTATTGGACACATAGGGAGACTAGAACTACATTCATACCACTAATAGTCAAAACAGCATTAACTTGCACCACCTATTTTTTGATTTAATTGCACACAAAACCGTTGGGATAAGTTTTTTAAGGTGAGCACAGTTCTGCCCGACTGAATAGACAATCACCATCGTCTATTGTTTTAACCCATGTCCATTTAAACCCTGCTGCTTGCTAAATAGTTAATAATCCTCCGATTCTAATTAAATATATCCTTATTACCAACAATGGATTCTATTTCATATATCACAGTATTACTTTATCTAGCGTGACATTCATAGATAACAATATAGCACATACTAGTTTTTCAAATGTAAATACGTTTCTTACTGACATGTAAAGCTGTAAAATGAGTCCTTGTATTGGATGCCATTTTTACGCGATCTCGGATGTGCCTTTGATTGGATGAAGTTTTTACACAATCTCGGATGTGCCATGTTGCTTAAGACATCACATGCCAAGCTGTAAAATGAGTTCTTGGATTGGATGCCGTTTTTACACTATCTCGGATGCACCTTTGATTGGATGACGTTTTTACGTGATCTTGGATGCGCCATGTTGCTAAAGACGTCACATGCCAAGGTGTTAAATCCGTGTGATTGGATTACGTGATCCCACAATATTTGATTTTGCACATAACCCACGTTTGCGAATGAGAAGACAAGTTTAAAACCATGACTTTCTTGGATTATGGATTGTGTCAATCATGTACATTGTTGAATCATAGCTGATAAAGAACACAAAAATCTCTGTCTCGTTGAAGAAACGAATGAAGGCAATATGTTTTTCATGCATAATATATTTTGAGGCAAGTGCAAATCCATGAATATACTCCATCTTGTTTAATATGTTTGTCAACAATATTTTCATTTTTCAAAATAATTACTGTGTTGTGTTGAAATTTTTACATATACTATTCCTAAAGATGCGCTTTTGTATTTGAATAAAGTAATCAATATGCTTTGACGTTTATCATATGATAAATCTATGAGATGTCTACTTATTCTAGATGTTATGATCTTTTTTCTTAAAGGGACATTATACGCTCATTTTTTCTTTGCATATATGTTTTGTAGATGATCTATTTATATAGCACATAAATTTTATTTTAATAATATATGTATATTGTTGCTTATTTTTAATTAAAATTGCTGTGATTTTCTGACTCCTAAACAAGCCCCAAAGTTTGATGTGAATACCGTCAGATACCTTCTCCAACTTGCTCCTGTTTGTGTAAAGGGTCTTTTCATATGCAAAAGAAGGGGGGTGTCTTATTTCCAACTTGCAATGGGCTTTCCAGCTAACAGAGCTAAACTGAGAGTTTATAAGTAAGTCTTTAAACTGTTTTATCATGGATTTTTATATCAGTATCTCTGCATCTTGTTCTTTATAGTAGTGTCTATTACATGCAGTTATATGAAAATGAGTGCATACTGTCCCCTTAATGTAAATGCTCAGTATGTATGACTTCCACATTGTTAATCTCCAAATATATTACTGTGAGCATATATTTCTAATGTAACTCTTAAAATGACATGAAACCAGATTCCTTCTAAATAACATGTCTTTCTTCAATAATTAAAACACTATAATGTAGCTTTAAGAAAATAGACTTTTTTATTTAACACGTCGATAGAAATATGGCATACAGGCTTAGTATCCTATTCAAATATTTTCTTGTTTGAACAAGTACGTGTAGATATACCAACAATTCCTAAGGATTAGTATATGTTAGCATATGTTCTTGTTTAAAGGAACAGTCAAGTCAAGAAAAACAGTAATGATTTAAATTAAAAAAATGCAATTTTATCAAATTTCCATCTAACTTTTAGCACCAATTTATCTTAGTTCTCTTGGTGTTCTTAGTTGATAGCTAAACCTATAAGGTTCATCTGCTCATTTCTTAGACCTTAAAGAGTGCATCTAATCTGAATGTATTTTGACCACTAGAGGGCATTATTTAATGTGTTTCATATATAAAATATTGAGCTCATGCAGTAAAGTTAGCTTGGATTGATCAATGATTGGCTGAAATGCTGGTCTGTCAAAATAACCAAAATAAAGGGTCATTTTTCAGAGGCATAGATACAAGGTTAATCACAGAAGTAAAACGTGTATTTCTCTAAGTCTTGTTTTTCCAAACTTAAAACTGCGTAATAAAGTGTTTTCTTTGTAACCAACAATAATTAATGTTATGACTGTCCCTTTAAGCTGTGTTGTTGGCATCAAAACAGTGATATGCCATCATGTATAATTGTAATGGTCATTTTGCTGGAGATTAGGGAAACAGTTTGGACATCATATCAGAGAAACCAATCAATTTAATCAACAAGGTTAGGTATTTGATGATGTGGTCTCCACACACTTGCAAAACACACACTGCAAACAATCTGCCTCCATGGACCCGGTCCCATAGAAGCAGATTGTATACGGAGTGTGCTCCACAAGTGTAAGAGACCACATCATCACATACCTATCCATTACACATTAAATAAATAAAAATAACTAAAAATAAATTACTTCCTCTTCCTTCCCCTCTTCCCACGAGACTGAGGCTATGGGGGGGGGGGCAACTGCCCCCTCCGACAAGTTCTCCTAGGAGATGTTTGGGGAAGAGGGGAAGGAGGAGTACTGTGATCACCCGGCTGAGGAGGAGATTGAGGAGGAGATGGAGGAGGGCCAGGAGCAGATGGCCCAGCAGCAGATGGGGCAGCAGCAGATGGTGCGTTATGCGCCTCCCAGATGACCTGCAATATATCCTTAAGAGTATTCAACATCTCTCTTTGGTCTTGGCGAAACTCTCTTTGGTCTTGGCGAATATCATTGAGTACTTCCATCATGTAGACTCTGCTTTCCGCCTGTTCCCCCAGGGAGGCACGCATCTCTTCTAGAAAATCAGTTAAGATCTGCAATTATGGTATCTCTTGGGGGTATGTTCTGAGGGGCTGCTGGTGCATGAGGGGCTGCTGCAGGGATCTCTTCTGCAGCGGGGGCTTCTTCAGGGGATCAGGGTACAGGGTTTGTCTTCCATGTCTCCCCGAGGTGGCGAGTCATCTGCACCACTCTCATACCTGGGTGAAGGAGGAGCCTGTGGTGCTGTGCTGCTTCTTCCCCAAGCTCAGACTCTGTATTTTGTAAAAAGAAAGAAATCGAGATATTAGCACAGTTCCAAATCAAGATGTAAATCTTCTATTTGAAAGTGTATTCATGACGCTGCATTTGTAATTCAATTGTAAGCAAAAGCAATGAATACGGTTTCTGTATTTGCAAACCCGTGTTTCTGATATCTATATGGCCAAACTGAATGTCCTTTTGCGTTTGTCTTCAGTATGATTAAATGCACACCTAATCTGTAGACTAGATACTAATTTGATGGCTTTTCTTGAAATGCAACTGTCTCAAGGTAATTGTGAATGCGTTTACGTAATAATGTATAAAAAAGCGTAATTGCATTAGTCATATCCTTAATTCTTTTTCCGTGTGAATGGGTTATGAGGTGGATGTAAAAGAGATTAGTAAATAAGCTTACTGGAAGATAAGAGTGTCAGGTTCCCGGTATCAACTCCCCCGATATCGACTATGGCCACCTCGGAAATGCTGGGACGCAGCATTTCCTCCCATCGGGAATATTCAAATATCATTTCAGGACCGCCACCGGTCCCTGTAAGGTATTGGTTCTCCCTTGAGAGCTTTCTTTTTAGTTCCATTTTGCAGTCCCGGTAGCGATGCTGTATAGACTTAACATCCCTGTTATGGACCCCCACTGCATTAACAGCATCCCTGATCTCCAGCCATAGCTTCCTCTTCTCCTTAGGGGTGGCCTTCTGTGCCTGCAGCCTCCTAACCCTCTCCATATAAGCCTCTATGAGGACCTCCTTCTCCTCCATGGTATACCTCTCATCCCTCTGCCTGAGCTTCCCCTGTGATGTGAGCCTCTGTTTCCCGGACTGTGAAGCTCCCTCTCTACACTGCACACCAATGGGCCCAGCCACTTGTTCATTATCAACAAATTGGCCAGGTCCACCAACCGCTTCCTTTTCCCCTTCCTCTCTCCCTTCCTGTCCAGTTCCCCTCCCTCTCCCTCTCCGTCTCCCTCTCCCTCTCCTCCTCCCTCTCTCCTTACAAAGTGTGAAAGGGATATAAATAAAAGAGGGTAAAGGGTATTAAACTGACAAATATGTATAAAAAGACAAAAATGAGGATATGTAAACAATAAGCTGAAAATGAAACAAAATCTAATTATGGGATGGGTATGGCTTACAGGAGATGGGGTATGGATTTAAAGGAAAATGGGTTATGGGCTTACAGGGAATGGGGTATGGGTTTAAAGGGAATGGGGTATGGGATGAAAGGGAATGGGGTATGGAGTGTAGTATGAGAGGGGATGGGGTATGGAGTGTATGTAGTGTTAGTGATAAGTGTATGTATGTATTGAATGTGTTTGCATGTAAATGTGTTTATATAAGTATTAAGAAAAAAATCTTGCACACTCACCCAGACAAACTCTCGCTCACTAACGCTCTCTCACTAACTCACTATCTCACACTAACACTAAATCTCACACTAACACTAACTATCACACTAACACTAACTCTCACACTAACACTAACTCTCACAATAACACTAAATAACTCTCACACTAACACTAACTCACTATCTCACACTACCACTAACTAACTCTCACACTAAAACTAACTCACTATATCCCAATAACTCACTAACTCTCACACTAACACTAACTCACTATCTCACACTACCACTAACTAACTCTCACAATAACACTAACTCACTCTCTCACACTAACACTAACTCTCACAATAAAACTAACTGACTAAATCTCTCTCCTCTCTAATCTCAAAAAACCCTTCAGCAACACAGTAAAAGAAGCCATGCTTGTAGCATGCTTATATACCCTATGTAAATGTTTAATGATGTACCGATTTGCAAATTAAAGGAGGTTCAAGTGTGCTTTGTTAGTAATTAGTATGTGTGCAATGTGTATTAGTTGTTTGAATTTGTGCATGCTCATATTGAGTTAGTATTTGTGTAATGTGTATAATGCGATGATGTCATAGTGATCGTTTTGCATAACATTGTCCAAAAGTAGTATCTGTAAATGTAAATGCTGATTTGTGATGGTCTCATATTTGTGAAGTGGTATAAATGTTTATTTATACTAATATTCCGTAATCGTCAATGCGAATGTTTTGTTTGTGTATCAGTGTGCAATTCTTTTTTCCTGTTGTTTTGTTCCGTGTTGCAAGATGTAAACGTATTTATGCATTCCTCGTTTAGTGTAAATGTTGTGCATTCTTTTATTTTTCTGATTGTGAATGTGTAATGCATATGTGCTATGTTGCGTGAGCGATTGTTGTTTGTACATATGATGTGTGTTTTTGTAGTGCATTATGTGGTATACGTAATATGACAGAGCAGTGTGTATTTCTCGCGAAATCGAGTGTTAGTATAAAACACTGTGATTATTTCACATAGCATTGATTTCTATGGGATAATGTTTAACGCGCCCGTAATTACGCTTATTAAATAAACGCGGTAATCGTGTGACCGCGACGCGTTACAAGGTTGTTTTCAGACTCGTAATACCTACGTTATTAAAAGATACACAATGGAAATAACGTACAAGTAACTACCGCACCCCTCATAACGCAAAACTAGTAATTTAGCCGTATAAAAATTAAACAACTATATAAAAGGCACAGAAAATGAGTAAATCTATTAACAACAAGTTAAGCCCAATACTATGGTATAACATGAATCTATGTGAGAATACTGTAGAGAAATTCATTCACATTTACTGCTATAATAGTTAACTAATATTAAAATGCTAAATAGGCCAATAGGGCACAATATGTCACTGAACATGAGTATGGTCTCTCCAATACTCTCTTTCTATCTCCCTGCATCCCCAAACTACTGGTCTATCTGCACAAAGACCCAACCAGCCCCCTATCTACCCCCAAATAACACTGCATCTTTACTGCTCAACCTGCATAGCTAGCATCCCCAAATAGCATCAACATTTCCCTGCTCTGTACACTCTCCACAGTGAAGCATAACATGGGAACAGCACAAGTATCTCTGGGTGGCCATTGATCACTTTAAAAACAGTCTTTGGGGCATATTTATCAATGTGCGAGTGGACATGATACGAAGTAGCGTATCATGTCTGCCCCACATCGATAAATGCCAACAGCATACGCTGTCAGCATTTATCATTGCACCAGCAGTTCTTGTGAACTTCTGGTGCAATGCCACCCCCTGCAGATTTGCGGCCAATCAGCCGCTAGCATGGGGTGTCAATCAACCCGATCGCATTTGATTGGGTTGATTTCTGTCCGCAGCCTCAGAGCAGATGGACAAGTTATGGAGCAGCGGTCTTTAGACCGCTGCTTTACAACTTCTGTTTCCGGCGAGCTCCATACGGAGCTTGAAAAATATGCCCCCTAGTCCTCTTAGAGCTCCACCTCCCTCAGACACTGTGCTTCAATACCATAGTCCATTTGCAGTAGGGGTGCTTTGCAACTGAGAAAGTGTCCATCTACAGATATATGCTGTAAGCATGATGGTTTATTCATGGGGTAGACAGGGAAACAGGTGGATCCTCATAGCAACAGACACTTGAGTCAGAAGGAGTCTAAGAAGGAAACAAAACAGCACAAGATAAGCATACTGATAGAATCAGAATTATGCCCAACAAAACTTTTTTCATTTTTTTTGTAAGCATCACAATTTCCTTTAATAGCTTAACTTATCCTATGTCATTTAAAACCAGGAAAATATTGTGGATATATAATACAAGTTAAATATATTTATTATAATTTTACAGAAAATAACTCACAGCTACTCTATATATATAAATGATACATTAAACATGAATACTAGCAAGTAAAAACTGCTAGACTTAATCAAGAAGCTGTATGGCTATGCTAAGTCACTTGTGCTAAGGCCTTCCCTGCAACAAAAATGAAAAGTAAAATAGTCAATAAAAACATTTTCTTTAAAATTAATTTCTTCACACTTTCTCTTTGAACTACTAAACAAAATAACCTAGTGTTGTTTTATTCTGCGACGCTGCTATATATAATGTTTATAATTCTCTCCAAATATGATCTTAGTAGAATCAGCTGTCTCATCTGATATAAGCACTAGTCATTTACTAATTATTTTATGCAACCTAAATTCTCTTGCACTCCTGTATGAGGAAAGAATACAATCATAACATTATTAAAACTACACAATCTTTTTAAAGGTAAACAGATCTTTATGGTAAGATCATTCTTTTGCTGACAAACACCTGGAATTACAAAACTCAAATACCAATAAGAGCCATTGTAAGTAGAAAATATACCATCAATATCATTACAATTATATTACTCACAAAACTCATATTTCTCTGTATAATTGATATAAATTTCTAGCTGAGACTTGTCCTTAATCTTTTATTTTGAGTAGTTTGACAATGAACAAATGAATGATTGCAATGGGAAATTCCTACAAAAACTTCCTATTCTCATACCTTTCTCAACTGTAAGACACATATATCCCTTCTTCGCTTAAATATTAAGGAGCACTATAGAAACATGGGAGAACCTTCTGTGTTTTACAATGGTGAAGGGTCTAGAATATTCTGAGATATTGCAGAATTTTCTTTAAACTATAAAGTTTAGAGTTACACTTATCTGGAGGGTTACTTTGTTAAGTACATAGACTACAATGTTTACTAATACAAATAAGGCATACATTTCTGCAGACAAAGCTATATGACTTCTTATAACTAATATGATCAATACAAATAACACAATTACAAGAGAATACAAAACAAGCAATATGAGTAAACAAGTTAAAACAATACTCCCCTAATTTAGCTGTGGATGACTTTGTAACAGCGTAACAGGTCCAACTCCAACAGTCAAGGCACAGTCCAGAGAAGGATAGTCTTTATGTTCTGAAGACACACATAATAGGAAACAGTCACAGATTACCCTGAGTCCAGTTCTGGGGATGGTACCAGCATGTAATGCAAAGAATGGATCCAAAAGATAGTTCAGCAACTTTTACTGCAGTATGTTGGTTAAAACAAACTTGACAAAAGGTCTTTTATCTTCTTTTTTCTTTCCTTCAACTAGACACCAGACATCTCTTTATTTAAAAGGTTTATTGCATTCAATCTTCAATCTTTTGGAGAGTGCACTATGGAATTTTATTTGTACAAATTTACATAAATATGAAAAACTCAAAAATAATTTAGTTAGTGTTTTTTTTGTTTTTGTTTCCTCTATGTTCTCATCCTGCAAATACAAATATTTTGTTAACAACTTGTCTAAATATTTTAGGTTCATTTACTTAAAAAAAATCACCCACATCACATAAATAAAGAAACTCATAAATACTCCCCCCTTTGTTCACATGAAACACCCTATGTGTCACACAAACATAATATGACAGCAAAGTAAAAGAGAATCCATGCACTCCTAAAAGAAGTAGTATCCTTAAAATCAAGCAAAATCAAATACACCTTAATATTCAATATTGCATTCATACAGCACACTTCCACACACATTCCCTTAAAATAAAAACATTAAAAAACATTCTCTAAGAATTCATTTAAAAACAACTATTCACTACACAAAACAAAACATTACCAGCCTTCACAAACTTTTAACAAACACAATCAACTTGAAAGCAAGTACATATACTAACACTCACTGAAACACATCACTTAAAAATACTACATTCTAACAAAACACTACAAATAATTAAAATCCTATAACAACCCTTAGCTATGGTTTTGTACATTTTACCTTGCACAATACTATGAAATCATGCTAATAATGCAATCACTTTAGACGATCAATAAACTCTAGCTGCACATAAATAAACAAAGAGAACACACAATACTATATTCTGCTCTATGGTTTCTGCTTGTATGCACAGTGCAAACCCACTGTTAAATAATCATGTTTGTCACAAATAATTTGGGAAAAGCTTTAGAATCCAGTCTATTGGTGGCAGTAACCAGCCACGTAGCTGTTACATGCTATGCTATACTTTAATATAATCAGGATTTTAATAAATACACAATTATTTTAGTTTGTTTATTTTTTTTATACAGTTTGATATTCAACATGATTGCAGCTCTCTGACTAAATATAAAAATTGTATACAACAAAAAGGAAATTTCTGAAAAGAATAATAATAATTTACACTAATAGATTAAAATTATAGTTTACCCAAAAATGTTATCCCCTTCAAATTGTTCCCTATGGTCCATCTTACCTGATGGAATGTATTTAATTGTTTACAAATAGCTCCTTCACCCCTATTTTGGCATTTGAAATATTCATATGATTCAGCCTGTGGTATGCCCACTTATAGTAATAGTTTCTCATCTATTGAATAGCCTAAGTAACCACAGTCAGAAGTAGAAATTACACTCTCCGTGGGGTACAGGATAGTAAAGTAATAAAATGACAATTTTCCATTGTTCTGTCTAAGCATTGAGCTTTGGTTTTCCAGACAAATGTCAGATAAGGACAATGAGATATGCTATTACCTGAAACTCAACCCATTGTAATAGGCTTTGGATTAAGAGCACAAAAGCAAATACTTCATATATACAAATAAACCTGCAAATGCAATTTCTCCTACATTTTATACTATACAGCTGGTGTAACAAATCAATGAAAATACATCAACATAAAAACAATTTTACAGTGTACTGTTCCTTAAAGGGCTGACCATTTATAATATGTATATTACATATATAACCTAGCCATGATTAGGAATCTTGTATTGTTTACCATTAAAATTCTACTTCTTTACTTTATCATAACCTGCATATATTTAAATGAGAGCCATCACAGCATACATAATATTACACAGTAACATGTTACTAGATTATATTAAAACTCTACTGAATTACTCTACTTGCGAAAGAAACAGACCCAAATACTTTAGATACATTTAATAACATACAGCATATAGTCTTTTCTTTTCTCTTTTTTCACAAACTCCTTGCATAAATCTTGGACATACTTAAATCAACATATTAATCACTTGCCAGAAAAAAACTCTCTTTTGTATTTACCAGACTTATAATCACGCCCATCATCGCAACTACAAATTCCTTAGTTAGTTCACTTGCAAAACGAAATATTTATATGCCTTAGACACATCAAATCTCTCATCAATCCTATTACTGGCACACAGAATTAAGCATTGTAAATATTTTTATTATTACATGACTTTAAAATCACGTTACAGCAATAACACTTCAAGCAAATCATTACAGTGTCAGATTTCTTTGCTAAGAAACACTGATACACACTCAGCTCTAGCCTAAATAACTACCAGTCAGAAAACACAGTTAAAAAAGTACCAAGTTCAGTTTTTACAGCGATACACACACACTCTTATATCAACTTGCATACCGTACATTCACTCCCAGCATTCAGTAATTTTAACATACATCAAACTTTTAAAGACACAGAAAACATATTTTATTAACATTCTATCTCTTTAAGAAAAACATATATTTCAAACATATCAGGGACATAAGAAATACGACAAGATGAACTCTCCATCAAATTTAAAATGTATCTAAAATTGTCCGGACTTGCTAAGAATGGCCAATTCCCAGCAAATTGAGACGTAAACAAATTATTTTTAGACAGGATAATAAATAATCAGATATTTAGTGGGGAGACACAATGAAACATCAGACAAACACTTATTACAGATAAAATACACAGAATCTCTGTTTCATTACTGCAAAGACCATAAACTAAAAGAAAGGGTTTTCACATACCAATCTATTTTTCAAGATACATCCTTTCATGTTACATTACAACATTATGTACAGGGAGACAGGATTTTTTCTCCATGAGCACAATATGCAACAAATAGCTACAGCATTTATCACTAAGCCCTTTGAACAGATCCCACATTCACAACACACTAAGATTAGCAATGAAATAAGCAATTAAGCAACAAGCATCAAGTGACCATTCAGCTCCAGTGATATTTAAACTAAACTATACTATATGCTTATATACAGGACTTTTAACCCTTTAAAATCCTTAAAGAGAAAGACTATACTTCCGTTATTGCAAGACTATAACTTGCAAACAAATTAGGTGACACTTTAACTCATGCTAAAATTTTCACTATAACTTGCGATAGGACTCAAACCTACACAACCCCATGCTTAATGGCAGGACTCAAACCTGTCCAGGGGAGTTTAAGCCCTTATAAAGGGACCTTAACCCTTTATATAGTATTAACGCCATCCAGACTTTGGGTTCAGATTCACAGAGGGAAAAGCAGATTAAAAAAAACACTTATCTACTTACCCCTGTGTGAATCCCATGCTCTGACACCAGAATTGTTAGGCGTTATCACTTGATACTTAGCAGTATTCTACACCTTCAGCTGGAACTGAATGGTTTACTTGGCGAGATCTTGGGAAACAGCATTTAGACAGGAAGCAAGTAATATCTAATCGCTGTTCTGTTTATTATAAAGAATCACAGACTTTTATAGACAATGGTTACAGTACATGGGGTTAAATAATGACGTAATGATAATCACACCATTTCACACAGTATGCTTAAACAAAGAACTTCATTAAAAATAAGGAATAAAAAGGAGTTGTACTGAGAAACAAACGACTAGATTTAGAGTTTTGTCGGTAAAGACCCGCAGTGCTAATGAGCCTTTTTTTTCCAGCGCAACCTTAAGACAATGCTGGTATTACGAGTTGTCTGAATGGCTGCGTTAGCCTCAGAAAAGGGAGCGTTGAGCCAAATTTAGCTCCACTTCAACTCTCAATACCAGTGTTGCTTACGGTAGCAGTAAGCTGGAAAAAAGTGCTTGTGCACGATATCCCCATAGGAAACAATGTGGCTGAGCTGGCTGAAAAAAAACCTAACACCTGCAAAAAAGCAGCGTTCAGCTCCTAATGCAGCCCCATTGTTTCCTATTGGGAAACACTCTCTAAGTCTACACCTAACACCCTAACATGAACCCAGAGTCTAAACACCCCTAATCTTACACTTATTAACCCCTAATCTGCCGCCCCCGCTATCGCTGACACCTGCATTTTATTATTAACCCCTAATCTGCCGCTCCGGACACCGCCACAACCTACATTATACCTATTAACCCCTAATCTGCTGTCCCTAACATCGCCGACACCTATATTTATTACCCCCTAATCTGCCCCCCCAACGTTCCCGCCACCTACCTACACTTATTAACCCCTAATCTGCTGACAGGACATCGCCGCTACTATAATAAATGTATTAACCCCTAAACCGCCACACTCCCACCTCGCAAACACTATAGTAAATTTTATTAACCCCTAATCTGCCCTCCCTAACATCGCCGCCACCTACCTACAATTATTAACCCATAATCTCCCGCCCCCAACGTCGCTGCTACTATAATAAAGTTATTAACCCCTAAACCTAAGTCTAACCCTAACCCTAACACCCCCCTAAGTTAAATATAATTTAAATAAAATGAAATAAATTTACTATCATTAAATAAATTATTCCTATTTAAAACTAAATACCTATAAAATAAACCCTAATATAGCTACAATATAACTAATAGTTACATTGTAGCTATTTTATGATTTATATGTATTTTACAGGCAACTTTGTATTTATTTTAACTAGGTACAATAGCTATGACATAGTTATTAACTATTTAATAGCTACCTAGTTAAAATAATTATAAAATTACCTGTAAAATGCTCTACCCTATCCTAAATTACAAAGTAATCAGCTCTTTTACCAGCCTTTAAAAGGGCTTTTTGCGGGGCATTGCCCCAAAGTAATCAGCTCTTTTACCTGTAAATAAAAATACAATAGCCCCCCCCAACATTACAACCCACCATCCACATACCCCTACTCTAAAACCCACCCAAACCCCCCTTAAAAAAAACTAACACTAACCCCCTGAAGATCTCCCTACCTTGAGTCGTCTTCACTCAGCCGAGCCAAATTCTTCATCAAAGCGGGGTAGAAGAGGTCCTCCATCTGATTGAAGTCTTCATCCAAGCGGAATCTTCTATCTTCATCCATCTGGAGTGGAGCGGCAGCATCCTGAAGACCCCCGACGCGGAACATCCATCATGGCCGATGACTTCCCAACGAATGACGGTTCCTTTAAATGACGTCATCCAAGATGGCGTCTCTTGAATTAAGGTAGGAAAAATCTGATTGGCTGATGCAATCAGCCAATCAGATTGAAGTTCAGTCCGATTGGCTGATCTAATCAGCCAATCGGATTGACCTTGCATTCTATTGGCTGTTCCCATCAGCCAATAGAATGTGAGGTCAATCCGATTGGCTGATTGGATCAGCCAATTGGATTGAACTTCAATATGATTGGCTGATTGAATCAGCCAATCAGATTTTTCCTACCTTAAAGGGCCATTATACACTAATTTTTTCTTTGCATAAATGTTTTGTAGAAGGTCTATTTATATAGCTCATAAAGTTTTTTGTTTTTTTAAATGTATAGTTTTGCTTATTTTTTAATAACATTGCTCTGATTTTCAGACTCCTAACCAAGCCCCAAAGTTTTATGTGAATACCGTCAGCTACCTTCTCCAGCTTGCTCCTGTTTGTGTAAAGGGTCTTTTCATATGCAAAAGAAGGGGGAGTGTCTTATTTCCCATTTGCAGTGGGCTTTCCAGCTATCTTTTCAACAGAGGTAAACTGAGAGCTTCTAAGTTATTTTTTAAACAGTTTTATACTGGATTTTTATATCAGTATCTGTGCATCAAATTCTTTATAGTAGTGTCTATTACATGAAAATGAGTGTATACTGTCCCTTTAATTCCGATTGGCTGATAGAATCATATCAGCCAATCTGAATTTGAGGGACGCCATCTTGGATGACGTAATTTAAAGGAACCGTCATTCGTCGGGAAGTCGTCGGCCAGGATGGATGTTCCGCGTCGGAGGTCTTCAGGATGCTGCCGCTCCGCTCCGGATGGATGAAGAAAGAAGATTCAGATTGGATGAAGACTTCAATCAGATGGAAGACCTCTTCTGCCCCGCTTGGATGAAGACTTCAATCGGATGGAGGACCTCTTCTGCCCTGCTTGGATGAAGAATTCGTCTCGGCTGAGTGAAGACGACTCAAGGTAGGGCGATCTTCAGAGGGTTAGTGTTAGGTTTTTTTAACGGGGGTTTGGATGGGTTTTAGAGTAGGGGTATGTGGGTGGTGGGTTGTAATGTTGGGGGGGTATTGTATTTTTATTTACAGGTAAAAGAGCTGATTACTTTGGGGCAATGCCCCGCAAAAAGCCCTTTTAAGGGCTGGTAAAAGAGCTGATTACTTTTTAATTTAGGATAGGGTAGGGAAATTTATTATTTTGGTGGGCTTTTTTATTTTATTAGGGGGCTTAGATTAGGTGTAATTAGTTTAAACTTATTGTAATTTTTTTATTTTCTGTAATTTAGTGTTTGGTTTTCTTTTGTATTATAGTTTAGTTTATTTAATTGTATTTTAGTTTACATAATTGTAGGTAATTTATTTAATTAGTTTAATGATAGTGTAGTGTTAGGTGTATTTGTAACTTATGTTAGGATTTATTTTACAGGTAATTTTGTAATTATTTTAACTAGGTAGCTATTAAATAGTTAATAACTATTTAATATCTATTGTACCAAGTTAAAATAAATACAAAGTTGCCTGTAAAATAAATATAAATCCTAAAATAGCTACAATGTAACTATTAGTTATATTGTAGCTATAGTAGGCTTTATTTTATAAGTAAGTATTTAGTTTTAAATAGGAATAATTTATTTAATGATAGTAAATTTATTTTGTTTTATTTAAATTATATTTAACTTAGGGGGGTGTTAGGGTTAGACTTAGCTTTAGGGGTTAATACATTTATTAGAGTATCGGCGAGGTCCGGTCGGCAAAATAGGGTAGGGAATTTTTTTATTTTGGGGGGCTTTGTTATTTTATTAGGGGGCTTAGAGTAGGTGTAATTAGCTTAAAATTCTTGTAATCTTTTTTTATTTTTTGTAATTTAGTGTTTGTTTGTTTTTGTAATTTAGTTTAGTTTATTTAATAGTAGGTAATTGTATGTAATTGTAGTTAATTGATTTAATTTATTTATTGATAGTGTAGTGTTAGGTTTAATTGTAACTTAGGTTAGGATTTATTTTATAGGTAATTTTGTGATTATTTTAACTAGGTAGCTATTAAATAGTTAATAACTATTTAATAGCTATTGTACCTAGTTAAAATAAATACAAAGTTGCCTGTAAAATAAATATAAATCCTAAAATAGCTACATTATAATTATTCATTATATTGTAGCTATATTAGGGTTTGTTGTACAGGTAAGTATTTAGCTTTAAATAGGAAGACTTTAGTTAATAATATTTAATTTATTTCGTTAGATTAAAATTATATTTAATTTAGGGGGTTGTTAGGGTTAGACTTAGTTTTAGGGGTTAATAAATTTATTAGAGTAGCGGCGAGGTCCGGTCGGCAGATTAGGGGTTAATACTTGAAGTTAGGTGTCGGTGATGTTAGGGAGGGCAGATTAGGGGTTAATACAATTTATTATAGTGTTTGCAAGGCGGGGGTGACGCGGTTTAGGGGTTAATACATTTATTATAGCAGCGGCGATGTCCAGTCAGCAGATTAGGGGTTAATAAGTGTAAGTAGGTGGCGGCGACTTTGGGGAGGGGCAGATTAGGGGTAATAAATATAATATAGATGTCGGCGATGTTAGGGGCAGCAGATTAGGGGTTCATAGGGATAATGTAGGTGGCGGCGATGTCCGGTCGGAAGATTAGGGGTTAAATAATTTTATTATAGGGTTTGCGGTGTGGGGGGGGGGGCCTCGGTTTAGGGGTTAATAGGTAGTTTATGGGTGTTTGTGTACTTTATAGCACTGTAGTTAAGAGCTTAATGTTCCCGCATTAGCCCATAAAGCTCTTAACTACTGACTTTTTTTTGCGGTTGGAGTCTTGGCGGTAGAGGGTCTACCGCTCACTTCTTCCAAGACTCGTAATACCAGCGTTAGGCAAATCCCATAAAAAAGATAGGATACGCAATTGATGTAAGGGGATTTGCGGTAGCCTCGAGTCGCGGAAAAAAAGTGAGCGGTAGACCCTTTCCTGTCTGACTCTAAATACCAGCGGGCGTTAAAAATCAGCGTTAGGACTCCTTAATTAAACTGCTTTTTAACCCTAATGCAGAACTCTAAATCTAGGTAATTCATTTTTAGATAACTGTGTATCCGGGCGCATCACCAGGACATAGCAAGGCCATCGGACAAATTTTGAGATAAAATGTTCAGTTTAAAACATCAGCATATTTTTTCTCACAGTATAATAACTACCTTATAATGAACTATAATAAACTCATCTTAAAATAATATGTTTATACAAAATGGATCACTAAAGACAAAATGGCGAAGGGGAGAGGGAGTTCCGGAGGAGGAGCCTGCGTTCAGGTTGTGCAAAGCAAGCACCTGTGTCCTGCAGGTAACCCACTGGCGGTGATTCCTCGCGTGCCACGGCCCTCTGCAACCGAGGGGAAGACACCTGCATCTGGCTCGAACTGTGTACCGAGCCCTGAGGGATT
Organism: Bombina bombina; assembly: GCF_027579735.1. Taxonomy (NCBI): domain Eukaryota; kingdom Metazoa; phylum Chordata; class Amphibia; order Anura; family Bombinatoridae; genus Bombina; species Bombina bombina. Next base: position 400,244,644 of record NC_069504.1, read on the forward strand.
CCCGCAGCGCCCGTCACCTGCGCTGTCTTAACACAGCTTAACTCAGAAGCCCCACGCAGGACACTGCGTGCAGGAGCTACTCTGAGCCCCACCACCTTTAGCGGCAGTCCCTCCTCTCCCACCGAAGCTGCGTGAGAGGGGGTAGATAGCCCAAAGATACCCGTCTGCTTAGAGGATATCGAGCAACTCTCTTCAGCCCTCCCCCCCCACCGGTGCTGCGCGGGGGGAGAGGAAACTTGAAACAAACACAGCACGGTCTGTTTGCAGCCCAGGAGTGTGCCCGTTCGCCTTGCGGTTGGGTCTGGCAGGACCGGCGGGACTGGCGGGTCCATAGGTATCTGTCTCCTTACTGGCTTGCTGCCCAGGATCCCTCCTCTACCATCACTACACCTTTTCAGAATCTGGAGCTTTGGAGGAAAGGGAGCAGAATCGCCACTGTCTCTTGCCCCCCTGGATGAAGAGGCCGGCCACCTGTGATCAGCGTTCACAAGCATACAAGAGTCAACGGCTAACATTGAAGGTGGTATCCTCGAAGAGGGGTGAGTGCAGAACAGTCATAAGCCTGCTCTCTTATCTTATTCTACACACATGCACCTTGTGAGCGAGTCTGGCTGCAAAGGCACCTAAGGATTGTTGACTTCTCTCTGTTTCCCTGTTAGCAGTTAACACTAAGCTAAAAAGGCAAAAACTGGATGCATCTATAAACAGGCACAAACTGTGGCCCTAGTTACCTGTTTAAATTTCTCCAACTTGTAGGTGAACTCAAGGGGGTGTTTTTGTAAAATTCCCCTTCAAAATAACTTTGTTTGAGTCAAGGCCTGTATCTACTGGGTTTCAGTGTCCGAAGGTTTGGATTCTTTTGGAAAAATCCTATCTGCCCCAAAGTTAAAGCTACTGCCCTAAAAAGGGTGATCTGGGTCTTTGTAGCACTATCTGCAAATATATGAGGAACATTATTGTGTAAAAATAACTGGACAAGTTTTTTGGACACGGCCCAGGGGGGACTATTCCTCTTAAATCTTTACTCCCTAAGACACAATGATAACATGATACAGCTTTGCATGTTTTTAAGCTATTGTTTTTTTTTCTTTGCTTGAAGTAATTAGTATTGGAGTACAGGCGTTGTGTTTTGATATATTAATTCAGTTAATAACTCTGAAGCACGAACAGTTAAAACTATACTGAAAGTATATAAGTATATAATTCTCCTATTTTCTTTTCTTTGCTCTCATACATGTATTGTGAGGTTGATCAATATGTCTCAAATTGAGGGTGATTATTAATTCACTTTTTCCTTTAAATAATAAATACTCTTATATGTCTTAAAAGGTCAGTGCCATCCTTAGGGTTAAAACTAATATAGGCAAAGCTAATATTACCCTGTGCACACTGTACTCTATCTGAGATATCTAAGCCTAGAAGGCTCCCATTGGGGAAAACCTTAATAGTCCAAAAGGTGCATTAAATCACTAGAGGGCTCTGTTCTAGTTTAAACGCAGCAATCTTATAGTTTATTTTCTGGGAAAGAATAACCCTGGTCGGCCTAGATCACTTCTTTTCTTCACAGTCACTACTAGAACACTTCTTTATATTTTTCTTGGATCCTTCACTTTTTTCTTCACCCCCCTTCTTTTTTTTTTTTTTTTTTTTTCTTCACTTAGGCACTTATCCACTTGAGCTCACTGTGTTATTATCACCTTAAGTCACAGCACATTTTTTCTCCCCCACAGGAGGGAGGGAGGGAGACGGAGGAGAGGGGGGATTGACCAATTGGCTCTCTCTCTCTCCCCCACTCTGCCTCCCCCTCCTCCCCTTTTTTTTTTTTTTTTCTTCTCTTTTCTTTTTTCTTCCCCCTTCCACTCACTCCTCACTTCAGTCCTTAGCCGCACTTATTTATGGATAGATTTTTAAATCCACCAACCACTCACAAAAGCACTCCGCCGGCCATGGCTTCCAGAGCCAAGGAAAGGAAGAACAAAGCCCCGTCAGAAACCTCGGTTGAACTGCACCCTGAACCTAGTTCTACCAGAAGGTTCAGCGTGGGCACAGACTCGCAAGGGCTAGTGAATAGTATCTCGGAAGCTCTAAATCCAAAATTTGAATTACTTCGGATAGAAATAAAACAAGATCTTAACTTGCTCTCTAATGAGGTTAAACAATTTACGATGAGAATCGAAGAAGCGGAGCAAAGAGTCTCCGACCTCGAAGATCTCACATCAGTTCAAAGCACTAAAATACAGGCAAATACTAGTTCTATTAGGGAATTACAGAACAAGATCGAAGATCTAGAAAATCGATCAAGAAGGAATAATGTCATGATAATAGGGGTCCCTGAAACTTCAGATTATTTAGATCTTCAGAAATTTGCAGCTGAATCTCTCCCTAAGCTACTAAACTTCCCACAAGAGTTTCTACCCCTGGTAATAGAGAGAGCCCATAGATTGGGGAGAATAAGGGACGTAGAAGGAAACAAAGCTAGGCCCAGACCTATAATTGTACGATATTTGAGCTATCAAGATAAGCTCAGAATCATGCAATTATCACGTAAGAATTTGCCTGTGCTTTTGGATGGGACTAAAATATCAATCTTTCAAGACTTCGCATATGCTACCTCTCTGAAAAGAAGAAAACTCACCCCAATATGCGGCAGACTAATTAAAGAAGGCATTTTTGCCACTGTACTATATCCGGCCAAACTCAAAATAGAATTTCAAGGCCACATATATTTTTATGAGACCGCTGCGGAGGCAGAAAAGTTTTTAATGGAAAAAGTTGCTAAATAGGATAACAGGTTTATTAGTAGTCTAAATATACTCACTCATATTTCTGATAAACAAAAATGATTGGTTCTGTTTTCTCTTCTTTTTCTTTTTCTGCACTAAGTCTTAAGGAGAATTACTCTTCTGGGGACGGGGATGGGAGGGCAATACATTTATTTTTTCTTTTAAGAGGGAGAGAGAGAGATAAGAGAGAGGAGGGAAAATTTCCTCCCTTCTCTTTTTCCTTCTTTTTTTTTTTTTTCTCCCTCTCTTTCAAATCTATCATGTTATTATTTGTTTATATGTTAATTATTTACATCCTATCCTCAACTTTCTTTTTAAGCGATGTCTAAAATACGTAAATTCATTTTAACGTCCTGGAATGTTGGGGGTATCTCCTCTCCAATAAAGCGCAAGGCTATAGTTTCGCAGCTGAGGAAACATAACACTGATATATCTTTCATACAAGAGACTCATCTTAATGCAGATGAATCGACTAAACTAAAAACCTCTTGGGTGAAAGAGGTATTCTATGTACCTAGCATTGGTAGGAAGCGGGGAGTGGCTATTTTACTGGGGAAGAGACTATCCTACGAAATATTAGCGAAATATCTTGACTCAAATAGTAGAATTTTAATTTTGAAGATCAAACTGGCAAATTCTGTCTATATACTCTGTAATATTTATGTCCCCAATAACTTTGACTCTAAATTTTGGGACTCGGTCCAAACTAATATTCTACAAATGGGGGAAGGGATTGTCATATTAGCAGGGGACTTCAATATGGTACCTCGAATACCCATTGACAGGCATAGGGGGAAAAAAAATACCTGCTCGCAATCTAAGAGAGATAAGCTAGAGGCCAGAATGTATAGAACTTTAGAGAGCAATTTGGCTCTTAAAGATTTATGGAGATTACAACATCCAGATCAAAGAGACTATACGTGTAAGGCCAGAAACGCCAACTCTCTTTCAAGAATAGACTTATTTCTAGTTAGTGATAAAGTTATAAAGATAGGCTCTACTACTAAGATTGCACAAATAACCATTTCAGACCATGCCCCAATCTTACTAGAGATCCCTATCTGTGGTAAAATGCACCCCTCACGGCGGTTTTTCTTCCCAAAATTTTTATCATGCAATTTAAAGTTTAAAAACTGGCTAATGAATAAAATGAACGATTTTTTTTCTTTAAATTTGGGCTCAGTCAATAATCCAATTTCTTTATGGGAAGCGGGTAAAGCCGTAATGAGGGGGGAGATTATTGCATATATGGTCAAACTAAAAAAGAAAACCATTCTTAGACAGAATGAAGCATTTAAAGCCTTGACCAATTCTTATAACAGATATTTATCCCATCCCACCCCTCTAAATTGGAGACAATACTCTAATGCCAAGAGAGAGAGAGATACCTTACTGATCCACAACACGGTCCAAGCCGACTTAAGATCTAAAGCAAAGTTCTATCGACATGGGGACAAAGCCGGTAAATTCTTGGCCAGTCTATATAAGAATGTACAAGGGAATTCCTCAATTGACTCATTGCTAGAATCTGACTCTTTGATTAATGATTCGAAAGAAATACTAGAAACTTTCTCAGATTACTATAAAGGAATTTATTCCTTTAAGGAATCTGATATGGTAGCCTCAAGAAATTTCTGGGAAGGCCTGGACCACCCAGTTCTTACGGAAGAGGCAGTAAATAAAATTAATACCCCTATATCGGATCAAGAGATCCTTCAAACCATTAAGGAACTCCGATCAGACAAAGCTCCTGGGCCGGACTCATTGCCTAATGAGTTTTACAAGTTGCTGGCACCGATTGTCACCCCACACTTAAAGACACTCTTTAATTACTTTTACATAGAAAGGAACCCTATTCCTATATCCTTCTCCGCCTCCACGACCTCACTGATCTTAAAGCAAGGTAAAAATCCTCTAAAAAAGGAGGCCTATCGGCCCATAGCATTACTAAACTCTGATTACAAACTATTGACCTCGATCCTAGCCAAAAGATTACAGAGTGAGATTGGGCCTCTCATTAATGAGGACCAGGCGGGGTTTCTAAACAAACGCAATTTAACAGCTAAAATCAGAGAACTCTTTCTGATTCTTGACTATTTCAATAACTCTGTGGAAACACCATCTCAAGATCAAATGGACCTGGCGGTAATAGCCTTAGACGCAGAGAAGGCGTTTGATTCAGTACATCATCGGCATATTCTGTCTTCCTTGCTATCCTTTGGTTTTAAGGATAACTTTGTACACTTTATTAAAAATCTCTGTGAAAACTCATCAACCAAGCTTTCCATTAACCAGCTAGAATCTGGTCCAATTAAACTTCAAAGGGGCACCATACAAGGCTGCCCCTTATCTCCTTTGCTCTTTGACCTAGCCATTGAGCCTCTTGCCCTTAAAATAAGAAAAGGTCTCCAAGGTATTCAGATAGGGTCAGTGGAACAAAAAATTGCTCTGTATGCCGATGATGTATTGGTCTACGTCTCAAATACCAGATCCAATATCCCCAAATTACTCTCGATTACAAACTCTTTTGGAGCCTTTACGGGTTATAAAAATAATCTGACCAAATCAGAATTAATGTGGATTAGGAAAAGTGAGACATCTATGACTGACTTACCTTTTAATGAGGTTAGATCTCACTTCAGATATTTAGGCATTAACGTTTCCCCCAATCCACGAGAGTGGTATGATCTTAATATCTCTCCAGTCCTACTTAAGGTAAAGGAGTATATGAAGAACTGGCAAAATTTCCCCCTCTCATTGACGGGTCGAATTGCTCTTTTCAAGATGGTCCTTCTTCCCAAGATCCTCTTCCCTTTGCAAAATGTACCAGTTATTTTGAAAACTAAAGACTGGAAGAGTCTATGTAAGGCTCTTCGGTACTTCCTATGGAGGTGCAAAAGGCCCCGAATTTCGATCTCTAGATTGCATCTGCCCAGGAGATATGGTGGCATGGCTTTACCAGATCTCAGTTGCTACAGCTTGGTCTTTTTAGCTTGAACTGTGATAGATTGGCTATTAAATAAGAATTACTTCACGAATAACATTCTTGAAATAAACATATTATATCCGTATAAGCCTACAGCGGTAATTCACTGCCCACTGCACCTGATACCTAAGGAAGTGAAATGCCTTAGCTCTATATACACAATATTACAAGCTTGGAGAAAATTAGGACACAAATTAGGCATAGACCTATCCATTCCGAAATTTCAAGGATTATGTGGCAATCCGGAATTTCAAAGAGGTACCCAATCGCAGGTCTTCCAGGGATGGAATAGCCTCGGATTGACTTACCTCACACAATTTATAAATCAGGAGGCCTGTCTAATTAAAACTTTTGAGACCTTAAAACAGGAATTTGAACTAAGCAATAAAGATTTCTTCGCGTACCTACAGGCTAGGCATTATCTTTTCTCGCTTATCAGCAAATATGGCTGGTCCTGGTCTTGGGGGAAACTAGATAGCTGGCCTATTCTGGTTAAAAATAACCTATTCTCCATCTCAACTTGGTATAACTTGCTGGTCAGCCAGAAAGGTGAATCTAATCTGGAGTATATAACGCAAAAATGGAATTTACTATCGCAAGATCTAGACATAGACCCCAACCAGGTTGAAAAGTCTATAGCTACAATAACACAAACTACCTTGTCTGCCAGCTGGAGGGAATCACACATCAAGCTATTGTATAGAACTTATTATACCCCGCTCAAAGGATTTAAATGGCATAACTCCAACTTTAATATGTGTCCAAAATGTTCCCTCCCAGCGGCGGACTTAGTTCATATGATATGGACCTGTCCCCGATTAATGCAGTTTTGGCGGAAATTAGAATTTTGGCTTACTAGGGTGTTGAAAATTCCTCCTTTCTCTCTCTCCTTCGCAGAAGTAATTTTCTTTGCTGAACCCCCGTCCACTCATAACTCTAAAAAAATAATAAACATGACAATTCTGGCTGCAAGGAATTTAATTCTTAATAAATGGCGAGACACTTCAATCCCAGATATATCAGAAGTTAAAAACTACATGAAAAAGCAATGTCTCATCGAGCAGCTGGACATAACTCTGGCTTCCGAAAGAGACATAACTCTCTTTTTTCAGAAATGGTCTAGATTCATCAAAATCTTCCCCCAGAAAGAAATAGATAATTTAATATACCCCCTTAGAAATACAGAGACAGTCTTATTAGGACATTGGTAAGAAAGGCTTTCCCCCTTTTCCTTTTTTTTTTTCCCCTCTCTCTCTCACTCTTTCTCTTGCTCTCCCTCTGTGCCGCCCCCCCTCTTCCCGCAGATGTCGAACAGATAACGGTCAAACTGAAACCTGGTTTAAAAAGTTTATGCCTTTAATTATCTATGTCTTAACAGGAGACCTCCTCTCTTCTTTATTTTTTGTATATGTATTTCTGCTGAGAATTGCTGATTATTGTTTATGTTGTAAATTCAAAACTGAATAAAAAATATAAATAAAAAAAAAAAAAAAAAGACAAAATGGCGTCATTATGGTTATATATTCTTACAGTAATGTATAGTGCATATTATTTTAAGTATTTTATATAATTTAAAATGTAGTTATTTTTGTTTGTTCATTTTATTATTTAAAACATAAATATATCATTTAAATTATATATTTATGTTTAAAATAATAAAATGAACAATCGAAAAGAACTTTTTTAAATTATATACAATATTTAAAGGGACAGTCTAGTAAAAAATAAACTTTCATGATTCAGATAGGGCATGTCATTTTAAACAACTTTCCAATTTACTTTTATCATCAATTCGATGTTCTCTTGGTATTTTTAGTTGAAAGCTAAATCTAGGTAGGCTCATATGCTAATATCTTAGCCCTTCTAGGCCGCAACTTATCTGAATGCATTTTTACAGTTTTTCGCAACTAGAGGGTGTTAGTTCATGTGTACCATATAAGTAACATTGTGCTCACACCCGTGGGGTTACCTTGGAGTCAGCACTGATTGACTTAAATGCAAGGCTGTCAAAAGAACTGAGATAAGGGAGCAGTGTGCAGAGGCTTAGATACAAGGTAATGACATAGGTAAAAAGTGTATTAATATAACTGTGTTGGTTATGCAAAATTGATATAGCTTAGCCTTATATAATTATAATAGGGAGTTTTTTTGTATACTTAATTAGTCAGGTAATGTAAATCAAGAATTTACTCAAGAGTCACGCCCTTTAGGGGTAGGACCAGGAGAGGGGGGAGGTGGAGACACGCGAAGGCCCCCCTAGAAAGGAGGGATGGGGGAGGGAGAAGGAACAGGGGTCATTACATGATCACAAGAAACAGATTGAGATTCAATTAACATCTGACCCCATATCCCTCTTAGGTGAACCCCCTTTTGAACAAAAATCTAATATTGTCAATTTGTCCTCTTTTCCCCTAAATCAACAGCATATTAGTTTATTAGAAAAAGGTCTTAGTTTCTGTCCCTCTAATAGACTTGATTTATTCGAAATTACCAAAGACTTGCATCTATTTGCACGAAAGCTAGCCCTAAAAAAAGATTATGGCACCACGAACAACCATTAATCTTAGGAGTGCTGAAGATAGAGAGGCTATTCATAATTTTGAAACTTTAGCATTTGAACAATCTATAGAACCAATGATTATATGCCCTCATACTGACATGAAGAAAAGATCAACTTATATGCCATCTTTTTCATCTATCCCAAATATTGCGGTATTTGTGCAGAGTGTGACTGAACAGTTTGCACAGATTCAATTTACTGGTGTATTGAATGATAACTTATCAAAAGGTGAGCGGAAAGCCTTGGAGGAATTGATTGCTCATAATGAGCTGGTAGTAAAACCAGCCGATAAGGGCGGGAATGTGGTCATTCTTGACCAAAATTACTATATCAGTGAGGCGATGCGCCAACTTCAAGATGATGAGCAATATGTTTCAGTCACTCCTAATGATTTCCAGAGATCTCACAACGAACTGTTATTTATTCTCAATGATGCGAGAAGATCTAACTTAATCACTAGCCAAGAACAAGGGTACATGTATAATGCTAAACCAGTTATTCCAGTATTCTACTGGATACCAAAGCTACATAAATCTTTGGAAAAACCTCCTGGCCGTCCCATAATTTCTGGGATCGGCGGTCCAACTGAAGGTATCAGTAGATACATTGATTATTTCTTAAAACCATTTGTCAGTGAACTCCGTACTTTTGTACAGGACTCCACCGACGTGATTAAAAAACTTGACGGTATCACTGTTTCTGAAAAAATGCTCTTTGTTTCTCTGGACGTTGAGTCTTTATACTCCTCGATCCCGCATTCAGTTGGAATCAAATCCTTTCTAACAACTAGAGGACCAGGTTATTTAAAACATACTCAGTTTGTTGTTGATCTCTTGGAGTTTGTATTAAGCAACAATATCTTTCTCTTCAATGGAAGGTATTATAGACAAAAACGTGGTACAGCCATGGGGGCCACATGTGCACCAACCTATGCCTGCCTCTATCTGGGTTGGTGGGAAGATAATATTGTATTTAGTGAACATTCTGATTGGGCTGATGCACATGTGGCCCTTTGGATCCACTATGTGGATGACATCCTCATTCTATGGGATGGTACTGAGCAAGAATTGCTGGAATTTGTTTCTGTCCTTAATCAAAATGATCTTAACATTTTTATAACTTGCAATTATCATGCAAATACAATAAGTTTTCTGGATCTCCTTGTTGGCAGAAGGGAGAACTTGGTGGTTACTCAGGTGTATAGGAAACTGACTGCATCCAACAGCGTGCTTTTGGGATCCAGTCATCACCCTGAAAATCTAAAGAAAAATATCCCTTATGGGCAATTTCTAAGGCTACGGCGGATTTGCACTGATGATTGGATTTTCAATAAGCAGGCTGGTGAGATGGCAGAGAGATTTTTTGCTAGAGGGTACTCTAGAAGATGTGTAAAAAGGGCTCTGTTTAGGGCAAGAAATATGAATAGAAGAGATCTTCTATTCAAGAGTCAGACTATTAAAAATGAAGAAGAAAAGACAACTACTAAAATCAGATATATTACAAGGTACAACTCCCATTGGGGAAAGATTAAAAAAATACTACAAGAAAATTGGCATCTCATCTCTCTTGATCCTGTTCTAAAAGAACATGTGGGGGATTTTCCCCTTATGACAGCACGAAGGGCTAGAAACCTAAAGGACTTCTTAGTTAGGAGTGAGTTTAATCAGGTTAAGAACACTAATTGGTTAGAAAAACACTCCTAGAGAGTTGTGGGCTGCTCCGTGTAATCACTGTGTTTGCTGCCAGTATGTAAAGAGAACCAAGACATTTTCAAGCAATACTGATAAAACCTATCAAATAAAATCCTTTATTAATTGCTCAACAACTGGTGTCATATATCTTCTTTCATGTTCTTGCCCTTTATTTTATGTAGGTAAAACCTACAGAGAGTTCCGTTCCAGAATAACTGAACATCGTGATGATGTAAAAGACTTTAATATTGACAGTCCTATAGCAAGGCATTTTGCAAAATGTCATCAGTCTAGGACAGATGATTTGAAATTCATTGGGATTGAAACAGTTAAACCCAGCAAACGAGGTGGCGATATTGACACCATTCTTTTACAAAAAGAAACTCGCTGGATTTATTATCTGAATACTTTATCCCCACATGGATTAAATGAGAAATTAGAGTTTGCCTCTTTCTTGAAATGACATTTCTCTCCTTTTTAATAATTTGGTTCTTTTAAACTAAAAATTATGATAACTGTTATATAATCGTCTTGATGTTCTGGGGTCTTGGCCACCCAGAATTCGATAGAAATAATCTAATACTAATTTAACACGCTATAATTAGCATTTATTATTTACATGACTAAAAATGTTCCTGTGATCTGATTTTGAAAAATGAAAGGGAAATAAAAGGAAATAGAAAATTGTTTGCTAAACACTAGCACTATTAATGTATGTATGTTTTTGTATGGATGTTGCATTATGTTGATGTTCTATGGCTTTAAAATCTTACAGGGTATAAAGTGTTATGTATCTCTATAAACTGACTAAGGCCTAGATTTAGAGTTCGGCGGTAGCCGTCAAAACCAGCGTTAGAGGCTCCTAACGCTGGTTTTGGCCGCCCGCTGGTATTTGGAGTCAGTGATTAAAGGGTCTAACGCTCACTTTACAGCCGCGACTTTTCCATACCGCAGATCCCCCTACGCCATTTGCGTAGCCTATCTTTTCAATGGGATCTTCCTAACGCCGGTATTTAGAGTCGTTTCTGCAGTGAGCGTTAGAGCTCTAACGACAAGATTCCAGCCGCCTGAAAATAGCAGGAGTTAAGAGCTTTCTGGCTAACGCCGGTTTATAAAGCTCTTAACTACTGTACCCTAAAGTACACTAACACCCATAAACTACCTATGTACCCCTAAACCGAGGTCCCCCCACATCGCCGACACTCGATTAAAAATTTTAACCCCTAATCTGCCGACCGCCACCTACGTTATACTTATGTACCCCTAATCTGCTGCCCCTAACACCGCCGACCCCTGTATTATATCTATTAACCCCTAACTTGCCCCCCACAACGTCGCCGCAAGCTACTTAAAATAATTAACCCCTAATCTTCCGACCGCAAATCGCCGCCACCTACGTTATCCCTATGTACCCCTAATCTGCTACCCCTAACATCGCCGACCCCTATGTTATATTTATTAACCCCTAATCTGCCCCCCTCAACGTCGCCGACACCTACCTACACTTATTAACCCCTAATCTGCCGAGCGGACCTGAGCGCTACTATAATAAAGTTATTAACCCCTAATCCGCCTCACTAACCCTATCATAAATAGTATTAACCCCTAATCTGCCCTCCCTAACATCGCCGACACCTACCTTCAATTATTAACCCCTAATCTGCCGACCGGAGCTCACCGCTATTCTAATAAATGTATTAACCCCTAAAGCTAAGTCTAACCCTAACACTAACACCCCCCTAAGTTAAATATAATTTTTATCTAACGAAATAAATTAACTCTTATTAAATAAATAATTCCTATTTAAAGCTAAATACTTACCTGTAAAATACATCCTAATATAGCTACAATATAAATTATAATTATATTATAGCTATTTTAGGATTAATATTTATTTTACAGGCAACTTTGTAATTATTTTAACCAGGTACAATAGCTATTAAATAGTTAAGAACTATTTAATAGTTACCTAGTTAAAATAATAACAAATTTACCTGTAAAATAAATCCTAACCTAAGATATAATTAAACCTAACACTACCCTATCAATAAAATAATTAAATAAACTACCTACAATTACCTACAATTAACCTAACACTACACTATCAATAAATTAATTAAACACAATTGCTACAAATAAATAAAATTAAATAAACTATCTAAAGTACAAAAAATAAAAAAGAACTAAGTTACAGAAAATAATAAAATATTTACAAAGATAAGAAAAATATTACAACAATTTTAAACTAATTACACCTACTCTAAGCCCCCTAATAAAATAACAAAGCCCCCCAAAATAAAAAATTCCCTACCCTATTCTAAAATACAAATATTACAAGCTCTTTTACCTTACCAGCCCTGAACAGGGCCCTTTGCGGGGCATGCCCCAAGAATTTCAGCTCTTTTGCCTGTAAAAAAAAACATACAATACCCCCCCCCAACATTACAACCCACCACCCACATACCCCTAATCTAACCCAAACCCCCCTTAAATAAACCTAACACTACCCCCCTGATGATCTTCCTACCTTGTCTTCACCATGCCAGGTTCACCGATCCGTCCTGGCTCCAAGATCTTCATCCAACCCAAGCGGGGGCTAGACATCCACTGAAGAAGTCCAGAAGAGGGTCCAAAGTCTTCCTCCTATCCGGCAAGAAGAGGACATCCGGACCGGCAAACATCTTCTCCAAGCGGCATCTTCTATCTTCTTCCATCCGATGACGACCGGCTCCATCTTGAAGACCTCCAGCGCGGATCCATCCTCTTCTTCCGACGACTAGACGACGAATGACGGTTCCTTTAAGGGACGTCATCCAAGATGGCGTCCCTCGAATTCCGATTGGCTGATAGGATTCTATCAGCCAATCGGAATTAAGGTAGGAATTTTCTGATTGGCTGATGGAATCAGCCAATCAGAATATAGTTCAATCCGATTGGCTGATCCAATCAGCCAATCAGATTGAGCTCGCATTCTATTGGCTGTTCCGATCAGCCAATAGAATGCGAGCTCAATCTGATTGGCTGATTGGATCAGCCAATCGGATTGAACTATATTCTGATTGGCTGATTCCATCAGCCAATCAGAAAATTCCTACCTTAATTCCGATTGGCTGATAGAATCCTATCAGCCAATCGGAATTCGAGGGACGCCATCTTGGATGACGTCCCTTAAAGGAACCGTCATTCGTCGTCTAGTCGTCGGAAGAAGAGGATGGATCCGCGCTGGAGGTCTTCAAGATGGAGCCGGTCGTCATCGGATGGAAGAAGATAGAAGATGCCGCTTGGAGAAGATGTTTGCCGGTCCGGATGTCCTCTTCTTGCCGGATAGGAGGAAGACTTTGGACCCTCTTCTGGACTTCTTCAGTGGATGTCTAGCCCCCGCTTGGGTTGGATGAAGATCTTGGAGCCAGGACGGATCGGTGAACCTGGCATGGTGAAGACAAGGTAGGAAGATCATCAGGGGGGTAGTGTTAGGTTTATTTAAGGGGGGTTTGGGTTAGATTAGGGGTATGTGGGTGGTGGGTTGTAATGTTGGGGGGGGGGGTATTGTATGTTTTTTTTTACAGGCAAAAGAGCTGAAATTCTTGGGGCATGCCCCGCAAAGGGCCCTGTTCAGGGCTGGTAAGGTAAAAGAGCTTGTAATATTTGTATTTTAGAATAGGGTAGGGAATTTTTTATTTTGGGGGGCTTTGTTATTTTATTAGGGGGCTTAGAGTAGGTGTAATTAGTTTAAAATTGTTGTAATATTTTTCTTATCTTTGTAAATATTTTATTATTTTCTGTAACTTAGTTCTTTTTTATTTTTTGTACTTTAGATAGTTTATTTAATTTTATTTATTTGTAGCAATTGTGTTTAATTAATTTATTGATAGTGTAGTGTTAGGTTAATTGTAGGTAATTGTAGGTAGTTTATTTAATTATTTTATTGATAGGGTAGTGTTAGGTTTAATTATATCTTAGGTTAGGATTTATTTTACAGGTAAATTTGTTATTATTTTAACTAGGTAACTATTAAATAGTTCTTAACTATTTAATAGCTATTGTACCTGGTTAAAATAATTACAAAGTTGCCTGTAAAATAAATATTAATCCTAAAATAGCTATAATATAATTATAATTTATATTGTAGCTATATTAGGATTTATTTTACAGGTAAGTATTTAGCTTTAAATAGGAATCATTTATTTAATAAGAGTTAATTTATTTCGTTAGATAAAAATTATATTTAACTTAGGGGGGTGTTAGTGTTAGGGTTAGACTTAGCTTTAGGGGTTAATACATTTATTAGAATAGCGGTGAGCTCCGGTCGGCAGATTAGGGGTTAATAATTGAAGGTAGGTGTCGGCGATGTTAGGGAGGGCAGATTAGGGGTTAATACTATTTATGATAGGGTTAGTGAGGCGGATTAGGGGTTAATAACTTTATTATAGTAGCGCTCAGGTCCGCTCGGCAGATTAGGGGTTAATAAGTGTAGGCAGGTGTCGGCGACGTTGTGGGGGGCAGATTAGGGGTTAATAAATATAACATAGGGGTCGGCGATGTTAGGGCAGCAGATTAGGGGTACATAGGGATAACGTAGGTGGCGGCGGTTTATGGAGCGGCAGATTAGGGGTTAAAAGTGTAATGCAGGGGTCAGCGATAGCGGGGGCGGCAGATTAGGGGTTAATAAGTGTAAGGTTAGGGGTGTTTAGACTCGAGGTACATGTTAGAGTGTTAGGTGCAGACGTAGGAAGTGTTTCCCCATAGGAAACAATGGGGCTGCGTTAAGAGCTGAACGCTGCTTTTTTGCAGGTGTTAGGTTTTTTTTCAGCTCAAACAGCCCCATTGTTTCCTATGGGAGAATCGTGCACGAGCACGTTTTTGATGCCGGCCGCGTCCGTAAGCAACTCTGGTATCGAGAGTTGCATTTGCGGTAAATATGCTCTACGCTCCTTTTTTGGAGCCTAACGCAGCATTTGTTTGAACTCTCGATACCAGAGTTAAATTTATGGTGCGGCCAGAAAAAAACCCGCGGAGCGTTAACAGCCCTTTTACCGCCGAACTCCAAATCTAGGCCTAAGTGTTGGTACGATTTTGTATTAACATATAAGTATGACAGCTATACTACGCTTGCCGTCAGCTGTAACCAATGAGGAACCTTTATGTAATGAGGAAAACAGAACGAGCCTCCAAGTCAGATGGTTTGAATATCCAATAAATAGATACGTAAGCCACAGTTACGTCAAACCCGGAAGAAGCTCCGAGCGGCCACAAGGGCGGAGCGAAACGCGCACGGGGACGCTACCTCACACTTCCAGCCTGATACTAGGAAGAGTTACCCCGTTAAAAGCAAAAGCCAAGAAACCAAGATTTGGACGTTGTGCCACTGACGCTACATATACACAGATGGATGAGGATCACTGTGTCTTTGCAATCAAGCATGCCGCTCGATGCGGCTGGTATGTGATTACCTGTCTGTGATTACTTTGATGTGCTTACTAAGCATGTCTTTGCGGACTGCAAGTGACTTTATGTTTGTTTGTGGCTCTTGTCCATTGAGAGAAAATATGCACCAATGAGACGTATATACTATTTATACTTATTTACTGCATAGCAGTGTTTCTGGCAGAGATTGTGCTTTACTAACCTTGCTGCACTAAAAAGGAATCTTATTGAACTTTGCTTTACTGCATGCTATTGACGCTACTGCTTGCACAGGATATTTGGATGGGACTGTGATTCATTAGTTTAATGCACTAACCAACTTGCATGAAGAACTATTGCAAAATGTTTAAATCCCTGCTTCATTACACCCGGCTAACACACATGTTTGCATGTATTTAGTGCTTGGCTTTAACATCCTGTGCCAATTGTGATTTACAGTCTCTGGACTTATGTGGTGCACCACGATAATAAGTTAATCTTTTGCTACTAATTGGGGTACCCCTTTTTATGAAGAATGTATGTGTGTGTATGAATGACTAGTTGAATGCATTAAATTGCATATTTCATTGTTCATTATATATACTTAAATATAAAAAAAAAAATTTGCACTGAACTTACTGGTCCTGTCTCTATATGTGCTTTGTATCCTAGACTTTGAGATTGCACTTATTTGTGGAATCTTCTTTCTTTTCCTGTTTTTTCAAATATATAGCTTTCTAGGTTGCACTATAGTTAATATTATTTGATTTATTTAGGAGAGCTTTACTAAATATTTTTTGTAGATTGCAGACATTACCTAGGTATAGGTGTTCTGTGGAAGTTAGCTGGGCTTTCCAGGGGACGTATAGGGAAAACATGATGTAGTTGTAGGAAGTATTAGGGAGTTAGCTGGACATTCCAGGGGATTGTAGCTAAGACATGACGCAGGTGTAGGTGGTATTAGAGAGTTATCTGGGCGTTCCAGGGGAGTTTAGCTAAAGTGTGATGTAGGTGTATGCGTTCTGTGGGAGTTAGCCGGGCGTACTAGGGAAGTAACCTGCACTTTGATTGGGATACATTGAGATATATTCCAATCTCTGAAGTGTAGGTTACAAGTAAGGTGTCAGCCATGTTTGTCTCACCACCTTGTGTAGACTGGTAGTGTAGGTGTAGTTACAGTTAGGTCACACAGGCATTATTTGAATTGTTCCTATGCAGAAACCGTGCTTAGTTTCAGTGAGCATACTTTCTGTGCTGTGTAGGAACACTTCCGATACTCCCCTTCAAACTAAAAGTGCCAATGTCGGCAGACTTTTGCAGAAGCTCAGAGATACGCACCAAGCTCAGAAAACTAAATGAACCTATGTTCACAATCTACCATAAAGAGATTGGCATAGCTTGGTGCGAATCTTGTACCCATCCCTGTACTTTCTCTCAGTAAATAAAATTTACTTCAAAAGAAAAATTGCTATGTTCGAGGATACAACGAGTACTCTCAAGTAAAAAGTCCCTTTGTTCTTTCGGTACATCTTTATCTTTTGTCAGAAAGTTGTCAACTATCGTTTCAGGGATAGGGTCCATAACAGTCAATCTATCCCAATATGTGGACCAATTTTTACAAAAAAATATGTGGTCAATCTGTACTCTTATCTGAAAGACTCCACTAGTGTATTGAGAATCTTACAGGGCATAAAATGGGAGATTTTTGTTTACAATTTCGACTTGTGACATGACATCACTTTATACCACCATAAATCACAATTTAGGGGTCAAAGCAGTTGACAACTTCCAGACAAAAGATAGAAATGTACCAAAAGAACAAAGGGACTTTGTTTTATCCTCGAACATAACTATTTTTCTTTTCAAGGTAAATTTTATTTACAGATAGAAGGTACAGCGATGGGTACAATATTCGCACCGAGCTACGCCAATTTATTTATGGGAGATTGGGAACATAGGTTCCTTCCATTTTCTGAGCTCGGTGCCAATCTTGTACTCTTAAAGAGGTATATAAAGGGAGTGCAGAATTATTAGGCAAATTAGTATTTTGACCACATCATCCTCTTTATGCATGTTGTCTTACTCCAAGCTGTATAGGCTCGAAAGCCTACAACCAATTAAGCATATTAGGTGATGTGCATCTCTGTAATGAGAAGGGGTGTGGTCTAATGACATCAACACCCTATATCAGGTGTGCATAATTATTAGGCAACTTCCTTTCCTTTGGCAAAATGGGTCAAAAGAAGGACTTGACAGGCTCAGAAAAGTCAAAAATAGTGAGATATCTTGCAGAGGGATGCAGCACTCTTAAAATTGCAAAGCTTCTGAAGCGTGATCATCGAACAATCAAGCGTTTCATTCAAAATAGTCAACAGGGTCGCAAGAAGCGTGTGGAAAAACCAAGGCGCAAAATAACTGCCCATGAACTGAGAAAAGTCAAGCGTGCAGCTGCCAAGATGCCACTTGCCACCAGTTTGGCCATATTTCAGAGCTGCAACATCACTGGAGTGCCCAAAAACACAAGGTGTGCAATACTCAGAGACATGGCCAAGGTAAGAAAGGCTGAAAGACGACCACCACTGAACAAGCCACACAAGCTGAAATGTCAACACTGGGCCAAGAAATATCTCAAGACTGATTTTTCTAAGGTTTTATGGACTGATGAAATGAGAGTGAGTCTTGATGGGCCAGATGGATGGGCCCGTGGCTGGATTGGTAAAGGGCAGAGAGCTCCAGTCCGACTCAGACGCCAGCAAGGTGGAGGTGGAGTACTGGTTTGGGCTGGTATCATCAAAGATGAGCTTGTGGGGCCTTTTCGGGTTGAGGATGGAGTCAAGCTCAACTCCCATTCCTACTGCCAGTTTCTGGAAGACACCTTCTTCAAGCAGTGGTACAGGAAGAAGTCTGCATCCTTCAAGAAAAACATGATTTTCATGCAGGACAATGCTCCATCACACGCGTCCAAGTACTCCACAGCGTGGCTGGCAAGAAAGGGTATAAAAGAAGAAAATCTAATGACATGGCCTCCTTGTTCACCTGATCTGAACCCCATTGAGAACCTGTGGTCCATCATCAAATGTGAGATTTACAAGGAGGGAAAACAGTACACCTTTCTGAACAGTGTCTGGGAGGCTGTGGTTGCTGCTGCACGCAATGTTGATGGTGAACAGATCAAAAAACTGACAGAATCCATGGATGGCAGGCTTTTGAGTGTACTTGCAAAGAAAGGTGGCTATATTGGTCACTGATTTGTTTTTGTTTTGTTTTTGAATGTCAGAAATGTATATTTGTGAATGTTGAGATGTTATATTGGTTTCACTGGTAAAAATAAATAATTGAAATGGGTATATATTTGTTTTTTGTTAAGTTGCCTAATAATTATGCACAGTAATAGTCACCTGCACACACAGATATCCCCCTAAAATAGCTATAACTAAAAACAAACTAAAAACTACTTCCAAAACTATTCAGCTTTGATATTAATGAGTTTTTTGGGTTCATTGAGAACATGGTTGTTGTTCAAAAATAAAATTAATCCTCAAAAATACAACTTGCCTAATAATTCTGTACTCCCTGTAGATGATATTATCATGATATGGAAAGCAGATGATGAATCCTTAGATGAGTTTTTTCTGACAATGAATAATAATGATAGGGAAGTTTTACTCACACCAAAAGAGAAAATTACTTTTTTGGACTTAGTTATAATAGTGGGAGAGGAGTTAATAAAAACCAAGACACACTTCAAACCAGTTGATTCTAATAATTACATTCATGCATCCAGTTTCCATTACCATAAGTGGAAAGACAATATTTCGGTAGGACAATGTTTTAGGATTAGGAAAAATTGTACCATGATGAGTGACTTTGAAGAACAGATTGTATCATTAGAGAACAAATTTAGAAAACGAGCTTACACAGAGGAAAATATACATAATGCTGTGGTGAGAGCAAGGAATACTAAGAGGGAATCTCTATTAGAATATAAAGATAAAAAGAAGCAACATTTAAAAATGAATGTAATGTACCATTCATCACTGAGTATAGTGATGACCACGGAGTGGTAAGAAAAATTATTAGGAGACACTGGCATTTGTTGAAAAATGATCCAATATTGGGAGATAAATTACCACTATTATCCGACAATGGTTTTTAAAAAGACCAAGAAATTTAAAACAATATTAGCTCCTAGTGAGTTTAAAAGAAAGAAATGACATAAGACAAATGGAGATAAGGATTTATTGTGAAATGTAATAAAAGGTATATTTCTCTGTGTAACATGCAGAGCATACAGGTACAGCAGTAAAAAGAAGAAATCTCTATCCCAGGGAGAGAAAAAGAGTATGAAATTAGGGATACCATAAGATGCAGTAATATGGGTGTTGTCTATATGCTACAATGTACATGTAATTTGATCTACATAGGTGAAATGAAAAGGATGCTCAAGGATAGGATTAGAGAGCACCTATGCAATATAGAAAAGGGGAATTTAGATATGCATCTCTATCTACATTTAAAAAATAAAAACATAACAAGAATATAAAAGATCTAAAGTATTGGGGTTTATGTAGGGTGCGGAAGAACTAGAATATGTTGTGTTCCTCACAGCGTCTCCTCTATATCCTACTAGCTCCCCAGAAAGAGCAAGACACCTAGTTTGTCTACAGATATAAAACAGTTTGGATTAGAATCTAGGGAGCGCCTCAAAATGGGCCGGGATATATCTAAATAACGTTAATGTGACTGTGAAAAAGTTTTATCAAATTTATTCATACAAACACGATAAAAGGTATTTAAAATTGCGATCAAGCTGTGTTAAAATTACTCAACACACAGATACATATCCTCTCATGCAGAAAAATATATAATATCATACATAGTAGTAGTATATAAAAAAGAA
Organism: Bombina bombina; assembly: GCF_027579735.1. Lineage (NCBI taxonomy): Eukaryota > Metazoa > Chordata > Amphibia > Anura > Bombinatoridae > Bombina > Bombina bombina. Next base: position 400,264,967 of record NC_069504.1, read on the forward strand.
ATAGTCATGGATCCATGAATACAATAAAAAATGTGAATAAAACCATATGGCAGGTACAAAAAATGCAATCCTAAATATTAAAAATACAATCCTAAATGTTTAAAATAAGCGATTCCTAAATATAATTGATGTGTAAACGATATATAGTATCTCCAATTGTGATAGAAAATCCCTGAATACAGGGATTAGGATAGTGTTCCAAGTTCCTTAGGGGCAATCCTGCCCTATGATGGGTTGGTCCTAAAGGTAATAGCTGTGAAGGTGTCCAAGAAGGTTGTGATAATAAAAGTGTGGCTTAAAATATGAAAAAAATGTGAAAAAATATAGTGTCCTTGTGCTGTGGTCAATAAAAATTCAAAAAAGTGATGAAAATGTTATTCGTAAAAAATCCAAATGGGTGGAAAAAAAAATGGGTGAAAGAAGGTAATTGTTATATTGATAAGTCAAAAAAATGTAGATAGTTTAGAAGTGTTCGTTCTAATATCCTAAATCCAAAATCCAAATGATAAAAACACAGAAAATTCCCAGTGTACCTGTGGAATACAAAACAAAAAACAAATAGTGCAATAACGTTTAAAAGATCCCTAGTTTAAATGAAATAAGGCTTACCATCAATAGCCAACGCGTTTCGGCCCTTCCTTGGGCCTTTTCAAGACTGTATTGTGGTAAGCATGATTAGGCCTCTTTTTATACTATGGTGTACCAATCACAGTGCACCATTTTTGCGCCAACATTATGTGCCTTTGAACCGGAAGTGTTACCTTCCTGTATCTAAATTATGTTTATTCCTACTTATATTTAATATTAAAAATAATAAAAAATGACTTGTTATGTACTGTATACTTATTCCTCTTATATATTGTATATTTCTAGATCAAAAGATGGAATTTACATCGCCGAAATTGCCGAAACCGGAAGTGTACATTCTGTGTTGGTATCACTTCCGGTTTCGTGATTAAGAGCCAATGTTTTCACAATTATAATTCTGTACTTTCGTTAATGGCAACTCTTTCAACAAACCCTGGTTTTTTAAGGTGTATTCAGGCTATGTTGTACAATCTCAAGAGAGTATTAGCTCTTGTAGTCTCAGTTTATTAGCGCTAGTGCGTATGACCGGAAATGACATCACTTCCGGAAATGGTATTCCGGTCTCTGTACTTAGCCATAAATGTCACTCACAGGCTGAAAGTACTGGGGATTATTAATATTTAAAATAGTTGATAGGGTGTAGGGATTGGGTATGTGTAACCAATCAAGTGAAAGCAGATATGTACAAAACGGACAATAATACAATTTATAAAAAAGCGAGTTATAAAGCAATTAATTTAAATCACATAAGGGGAATGCTACTATAATAACACTAGCTATATGGCTGATATTTATGTAGTAAAATATGTTATCAAGGTACATGTAAAAACGTGTGTGCATGACAACTCCAAATTAGTATATTCCAATTCGATAGGTTAAAGATGGAGGGGATAATCTTTAAAAGGATATACAACTACAGAGGTATCAGAAATCACTGTTCTAGTTGGATGCCTATTTGGTGTCACATTTTGAAAGATGAAGATTCTACTATATTCGAATATCAATCACTAGTTTAGTAGGTGTGATACGTATGGGGGATAGCTGAGAAGGTTCCCCCATGTTCAGATGCTTTGCTATGTAAGGTCCTCCAAGTGTATTAGAACTCTCTATCGCCAAGCAAAGTTGGAACTATGGATGATGATATAAAATATTAAAAAATATAAAAATATAAAAATATTAAAAAATGTTTAAAAAAATTATATGGATAACTAGCAGCAGTTGGAAACCTTATGGGGAGATGATCTTATATGGGGTACGGGATAAAAGGGTACAGGCTAAGGGAATGTGACACCAAATAGGCATCCAACTAGAACAGTGATTTCTGATACCTCTGTAGTTGTATATCCTTTTAAAGATTATCCCCTCCATCTTTAACCTATCGAATTAGAATATACTAATTTGGAGTTGTCATGCTCACACGTTTTTACATGTACCTTGATAACATATTTTACTACATAAATATCAGCCATATAGCTAGTGTAATTATAGTAGCATTCCCCTTATGTGATTTAAATTAATTGCTTTATAACTCGCTTTTTTATAAATCGTATTATTGTCCGTTTTGTACATATCTGCTTTCACTTGATTGGTTACACATACCCAATCCCTACACCCTATCAACTATTTTAAATATTAATAATCCCCAGTACTTTCAGCCTGTGAGTGACATTTATGGCTAAGTACAGAGACCGGAATACCATTTCCGGAAGTGATGTCATTTCCGGTCATACGCACTAGCGCTAATAAACTGAGACTACAAGAGCTAATACTCTCTTGAGATTGTACAACATAGCCCGAATACACCTTAAAAAACCAGGGTTTGTTGAAAGAGTTGCCATTAACGAAAGTACAGAATTATAATTGTGAAAACATTGGCTCTTAATCACGAACCGGAAGTGATACCAACACAGAATGTGCACTTCCAGTTTCGGCGATAGGAATAAGTATACAGTACATAACAAGTCATTTTTTATTATTTTTAATATTAAATATAAGTAGGAATAAACATAATTTAGATACAGGAAGGTAACACTTCCGGTTCAAAGGCACATAATTTTGGCGCAAAAATGGTGCACTGTGATTGGTACACCATAGTATAAAAAGAGGCCTAATCATGCTTACCACAATACAGTCTTTAAAAAGGCCCAAGGAAGGGCCGAAACGCGTTGGCTATTGATGGTAAGCCTTATTTCATTTAAACTAGGGATCTTTTAAACGTTATTGCACTATTTGTTTTTTGTTTTGTATTCCACAGGTACACTGGGAATTTTCTGTGTTTTTATCATTTGGATTTTGGATTTAGGATATTAGAACGAACACTTCTAAACTATCTACATTTTTTTGACTTATCAATATAACAATTACCTTCTTTCACCCATTTTTGTTCACCCATTTGGATTTTTTACGAATAACATTTTCATCACTTTTTTGAATTTTTATTGACCACAGCACAAGGACACTATATTTTTTCATATTTTTTCACATTTTTTTCATATTTTAAGCCACACTTTTATTATCACAACCTTCTTGGACACCTTCACAGCTATTACCTTTAGGACCAACCCATCATAGGGCAGGATTGCCCCTAAGGAACTTGGAACACTATCCTAATCCCTGTATTCAGGGATTTTCTATCACAATTGGAGATACTATATATCGTTTACACATCAATTATATTTAGGAATCGCTTATTTTAAACATTTAGGATTGTATTTTTAATATTTAGGATTGCATTTTTTGTACCTGCCATATGGTTTTATTCACATTTTTTATTGTTTTCATGGATCCATGACTATTTCTTTTTTATATACTACTACTATGTATGATATTATATATTTTTCTGCATGAGAGGATATGTATCTGTGTGTTGAGTAATTTTAACACAGCTTGATCGCAATTTTAAATACCTTTTATCGTGTTTGTATGAATAAATTTGATAAAACTTTTTCACAGTCACATTAACGTTATTTAGATATATCCCGGCCCATTTTGAGGTGCTCCCTAGATTCTAATCCAAACTGTTTATGTAGGGTGCAACATGATTGGAGACGGGGCAATTTTGAGAATAAACTTCTCAAAAAAGAGGCAGAGTTTATTTATAATTTTAATACATTATATCCCAATGGTCTTAATTCAGAAATGGACATAACTCAATTCCTTATATAGAATTAGAGAAAAATGTTAAGATAAGTTTTTTGTGTACCGGCATGAAATGTATAAAATAGGTATGCTTTAAGTATAATTCATGAACAATTGAATTTATTATGAGGTCTGATAGTATTATTCATTTTCATTATTTATTAACTTTTTTGAACAAAATTAAATTTTAAATATCTGTAAGATATCAAAATGGAGAATAGGGTATTTAAACTGAGCCAAGCTGAAAAACAGTCTCTTGACAAAACCCTGAAATAGGGTGAAATTTGTAGAACTGTGGCAGTGGTGATACTACTATATTGTTGGAGGAATTTCCTAAGCTCTCTGTAAATCCTGGACACAGCAAAACAGTAAAGAGGTGAGGTCTATGCTCTGCGTACAAAGTACTGAAGTGCAGAGTAAAACGGGACCCGATCCGAGGAGGTGAGTACAGGTCGGAAGCTAGTCCGGTAAAAGAATACTTGCGCAAGTATGCAACGACTGTCTGCATTAAGTGACGTCATACCGGCCGACAGGAGCAGCAGGTGAGGCTCAGACACTAACCGATGTGAGAGAGAGGAAAGAACACCTCCAGGTATAACCACACATATAATAGCGGAACAAAGGATATCTTTGGGGCAGATTCTTTGGAGTATTTACTCCAAGCATCGTAAGTTTATTAGACCTTGAGTGCCTAACCGCTTTGGACCAAGATTTGTCTTTTGTGACACCAACAGAGTTCACTGAATTATTTCCGGAGAAAGTTTGTAAACAGACTTTTAGATTATGGGGTCGATTTACCATCTGTCGGACAGACATGATACACTGTAGCAATCATGTCCGCCCGACATCGCTGAATGCCGACAGCATACGCTGTTGGCATTTAACTTTGCACAAGCAGTTCTTGTGAACTGCTTGTGCAATGCCGCCCCTGCAGATTTGTGGCCAATCGGCCGCTAGCAGGGGGTGTCAATCAACCCGACCCTATACGATCAGGTTGATTGCTGTCCGCTGCCTCAGAGGCGGTGGACTAGTTAAGGAGCAGCGACCTTAAGACCGCTTCTTCTTAACTCCTGTTTCTGGGGTGATTAACAGGGCGATTAGGCACAATCAGCCGATAATAAATCGGCCCCCATATATGAGACTTTTTAATCAAATTTGAGTCAATGCCTTTTTAGATTTTTTTAGGTTTTAAATGATTGTTGCTGATGGATTTTATGTATTAATGTTTATGATTAGTTAAATGATATATGCTCTTTAAGTTTGAATCTGTAGATGTTTAACTGATCCCCTTACAGACGGGAACTTTTTTCAAATATACTCATTTTGCCTAATTGCTTTAAGCGCCCTCTTTACTGGAATTTATTCTGATTGGAAAGGCTGTCAGCCTTCTAAGATAGCTTTAATTTTTTATTCCATCTCATACCTTTGAGGTTTCTCTACTTTTCCTGCAGTAGGTTACTGGCTTAACAACTGTGGAGGTCGAGACAGAGCACAGTACTCCACAACATGGACCTGCCCTCCCACAAAACATCAGCCTGTCCTCCTTTCCTTACTACCTGCATGCATTATGTCACTGCCCCTTGATGTGTCCAGAGTGCTACAGCTGCAAATGGGTGGACGACACTGAATGGTAGGATTAGAGAATGGACTGCACCTCCAGCCTGTCATGCTCTTGCAGGAGCCTCCATGCAGCTTGCTGAGCTCAGTAGCTGAGAGTTAGACCCTGCAGAGGCGCTGGCAGGAGAGGGGAGAAGCTGCATATTTGTCATTAGATTTTACATAGTGTTGGGCAATCCAAGGGGAGGGTAGTTGCCCCCTCTTGCCCACATTTGCAGACCCCTGTGATGACAGCCCCCTGTGTTTCCTTACTGCATTCTACATCTGCACTGATATTGTCCATGAGGTCCTGGGTTGCTTCTAACCTGCACCATTTGTTTAACTTCCATTTTTTATTTAAAAAAAGACAGCAGCAGCTCCATAAACAGTTGTGGTGCATTATATTTGTTATCCCTCAGACTTACCCAATATGCTACAAACCTATATTCATATATATTAGTGCCCCTTCCTGCTGTTTGTTATATATTTATATTTTAGAAGGAAAATTAAATAATAGTTTTTTTTCTCCTGAAACAGTAATACCCACCCTAAAACATATAAAAAGATGATTTTATATTTGTTTAAATTTCTTAGAACCCCCCTCCAAGGAATTCAATTGAGAAAAAAAAAATTAAAGGGACATTCTAGTCAAAATTTAAATGCACATAGATGAATTACTCGGACTCCTGTGAATAGAAACATATTTACAATATACATGTATTTTCAAAAATGCTTCTAGTAATAGTTATTACAGTGTAAGGATTTTTCTCTGCACGTGCATGTGAAGCATAGCTAGATATTCTCAGTGTATCAGCATTTTAAATATTGCAGCTGCTCAGCATCTATTTGTGATTTCCAATTTTGACTAAAATATCCATTTAAAGCAAGATTTTATATTTTCTAGCAAATGTTTAAAATGAAGGAAATTCCTAACTTAAAATGCCACCATTCCCTCGTTGGGAGCTTTGCATGACTCCGTCAGTGATCACACATTTCATTGTTGATGACATCATCATTTACATAACTAGTAAACAATTATATGCATGTGTGTGCATGTGTATATACAATTCGTGCAGAAATATAAATTTAGTGTAAAAGAGATAACTTTAGGAAAACAATAGAGGTGATGGCACTAGAGTTGATGGGGTGAGCAGGTGTTGTATGCAAGGGACAGGAAGAGGCTGGGTGCAAGGGAGATGTGGCCTGAGAGGTTGAGTAAGAGCTGGCATGTGAGGAACAGGGGATTAACCCCTTAATGACCGAGGACGTGCAGGGTACGTCCTCCAAAAAAAGGCAGTTAACGCCTGAGGACGTACCCTGCATGTCCTCGGTGTGGAAAGCAGCTGGAAGCGATCCTGCTCGCTTCCAGCTGCTTTCCGGTTATTGCAGTGATTCCTCGATATGGAGGCATCCTGCAATAACCTTACATGGCCATCCGATGCAGAGAGAGCCACTCTGTGGCCCTCTCTGCACCGGACATCGATGGCCGGTATCGTTGGTGGGTGGGAGCCGACTTGGGAGGCGGGTGGGCGGCCATCGGTGTGCCCTCTGACGTCAAGGGGGGCGGGATCGGGGGCGGACTGTTAGGGGGCGTGCACGGAGAGGTGGCGGGTGGGCGCGTGCACGGGGCGGGAGCGGGTGGGAACCGCTACACTACGGAAAATATTTTTATTAAAAAATTGCCAAAATCTTCCAAAATCTAAATAAAATCATTATCACAAAAAGAGATCGTGGAGGGGTGGGGGGTTGGTTTTGTGTGGGGGGGAAGCTACACTACAGAAAATCTTAATAAAAATTAAAAAAACACATGTTTTCTTCTAAACTGTCTGCCAGTACCCAAGATGGCGCAGATTAAGTTAGAGTGGGAGGGTTATAGAGCTGTTTGGGGGGGGATCAGTGAGGTTGGGGGCTAAGGAGGATAGTACACAGCAGCATAATAGCATATGTAAATATGCTTTCTTAAAAAAACACACAAATATAGCTTTTATTTTAGTACTGGCAGACTTTCTGCCATTACTTAAGATGGCGGGGACAATTGTGGGGTGGGGGAGGGAAGAGAGCTGTTTGGGAGGGATCAGGGGGTCTGATGTTTCAGGTGGGAGGCTGAGCTCTACACTAAATGTGATATTAACCCTGCAAGCTCCCTACAAGCTACCTAATTAACCCCTTCACTGCTAGCCATAATACACGTGTGATGCACAGCGGCATTTAGCGGCCCTCTAAATACCAAAAAGCAACGCCAAAGCCATATATGTCTGCTATTTCTGAACAAAGGGGATCCCAGAGAAGCATTTTCAACCATTTGTGCCATAATTGCACAAGCTGTTTGTAAATGATTTCAGTGAGAAACCTAAAATTGTGAAAAATGTTACGTTTTTTTTAATTTGATCGCATTTGGCGGTGAAATGGTGGAATAAAATATACCAAAATGGGCCTAGATCAATACTTGGGGTTGTTTACTACACTACACTAAAGCTAAAATTACCCCAAAAAACTCCCTACATGCTCCCTAATTAACCCCTTCACTGATGGGCATAATACACGTGTGGTGCGCAGTGGCATTTAGTGGCATTCTAATTACCAAAAAACAACACCAAAGCCATATAAGTCTGCTATTTCTGAACAAAGGGGATCCCAGAGAAGAATTTACAACCATTTGTGCCATAATTGCACAAGCTGTTTGTAAATAATTTCAGTGAGAAACCTAAAACCTAACTAAAAAATTGTGAAAAAGTGAACAATTTTTTTTATTTGATCGCATTTGGCGGTGAAATGGTGGCATGAAATATACCAAAATGGGCCTAGATGAATACTTTGGGATGTCTACTAAAAAAAAATATATACATGTCAATGGATATTCAGGGATTCCTGAAAGATATCAGTGTTCTAATGTAACTAGCGCTAATTTTGAAAAAAAAAGGTTTGGAAATAGCAAAGTGCTACTTGTATTTATTGCCCTATAACTTGCAAAAACAGCAAAGAACATGTAAACATTGGGTATTTCTAAACTCAGGACAAAATTTAGAAACTATTTAGCATGGGTATTTTTTGGTGGTTGTAGATGAGTAACAGATTTTGGGGGTCAAAGTTAGAAAAAGTGTGGTTTTTTTAAATTTTTCCTCATATTTTATAATTTTTTTTATAGTAAATTATAAGATATGATGAAAATAATGGTATCTTTAGAAAGTCCATTTAATGGCGAGAAAAACGGTATATAATATGTGTGGGTACAGTAAATGAGTAAGAGGAAAATTACAGCTAAACACAAACACAGCAGAAATGTAAAAATAGCCCTGGTCCCAAACGGACAGAAAATGGAAAAGTGCTGTGGTCATTAAGGGGTTAAGAGAATAAGCAGCGCTGTGTATAATGGAGTGAGATGATAAGGAGGTGTATGTAAGAGACAGGGGGTGAGAATGGCACTGTGTGTGTGTGTGTGTGTGAGAGAGAGAGAGAGAGAGAGAGAGAGAGAGAGAGAGAGAGAGAGAGAGAGAGAGAAATGAGAAGGTATAAATCAGACTGTAAAGAGAGGTGAAGAGGAAGCTGGTGTGGGAGGGTCAGTAGGATTGAGAGAGTAAGCAGGGTGGGAGGTACAGGTTGCTGAGATGAGTTAGAGGGAGTGAAAGGTAAAGAAACAAGTTGTGTGGATAGAAATGGAGTTGAGAGTGTGAGTATGAGATAGTGTAAGAGGTAGGAGGATTAGTGCAGTTTGCAGGTCAATCTATTCTTAAAATCATTTATACAGAACAGCATGTATATCATTGCTATTGCGTACTACTGAGTTACCTATACGGGGGGCCCAAAAAACTTTGCACCAGTGCCCTCTGTTGATTAGGTCTGCTACTGGAGAAGGTGACTTCATGTGAGGGATAGGGAGGGGCAATTAAATGGTGACCGGGGGAGCTAATGTATGGGAGAGTGGGCTTAGATGGTGCAGATTATATTATATTTAGTAGTGTGACAGTTAGAAATCTCCTTGATTTTAAAAGTTTGATAGAAAATCTGGCTATAACAATAATTGTATATATATATATATATATATATATATATATATATATATATATATATATATATATATATATATATATATATATAGGTAGCCCTCAGTTTACGCCGGGGTTAGGTTCCAGAAGGAATGGTTGTAAATCGAAACCGTTGTAAATTGAAACCCAGTTTTTAATGTAAGTCAATGGGCAGTGAGGGAGATAGGTTCCAGGCCCCTCTCAAAATTGTCATAAGTAACACCTAACATATTATTTTAAAGCTTTGAAATGAAGACTTTAAATGCTAAACAGCATTATAAACCTAATAAAATAATCACACAACACAGACTATATAATTAAACCTAATTACATGAACACACTGATTTGCTAAACAGCATTATAAACCTAATAAAATAATCACACAACACAGACTTCACTTGCATTTTTCTGCAAAAAGTTCTGTCTATGCATCTGGACTGATTTATAGACAGTAAAATCTTGTTCCTTTGAAATCTGCTCGTTAGCTCAGGTCTGGTTAAACAGATTAATTTCAGCTTGCTTGGCTTTGCTGCAACACAAACGGACAGCTCCACCTACTGGCTATTTTAATAAATGCACTGCTTCTCAATGCTTTTCAATAGCAGTCACATGACTTGAAAAAAAAGGTTGTTATTCTGAAACGGTGTAAATTGAACCGTTGTAAAACGAGTGCCACCTGTATATATATATATATATATATATATATATATATATATATATATATATATACAGGGAGTGCAGAATTATTAGGCAAATGAGTATTTTGACCACATCATCCTCTTTATGCATGTTGTCTTACTCCAAGCTGTATAGGCTCGAAAGCCTACTACCAATTAAGCATATTAGGTGATGTGCATCTCTGTAATGAGAAGGGGTGTGGTCTAATGACATCAACACCCTATATCAGGTGTGCATAATTATTAGGCAACTTCCTTTCCTTTGGCAAAATGGGTCAAAAGAAGGACTTGACAGGCTCAGAAAAGTCAAAATTAGTGAGATATCTTGCAGAGGGATGCAGCACTCTTAAAATTGCAAAGCTTCTGAAGCGTGATCATCGAACAATCAAGCGTTTCATTCAAAATAGTCAACAGGGTCGCAAGAAGCGTGTGGAAAAACCAAGGCGCAAAATAACTGCCCATGAACTGAGAAAAGTCAAGCGTGCAGCTGCCAAGATGCCACTTGCCACCAGTTTGGCCATATTTCAGAGCTGCAACATCACTGGAGTGCCCAAAAACACAAGGTGTGCAATACTCAGAGACATGGCCAAGGTAAGAAAGGCTGAAAGACGACCACCACTGAACAAGACACACAAGCTGAAGCGTCAAGACTGGGCCAAGAAATATCTCAAGACTGATTTTTCTAAGGTTTTATGGACTGATGAAATGAGAGTGAGTCTTGATGGGCCAGATGGATGGGCCCGTGGCTGGATTGGTAAAGGGCAGAGAGCTCCAGTCCGACTCAGACGCCAGCAAGGTGGAGGTGGAGTACTGGTTTGGGCTGGTATCATCAAAGATGAGCTTGTGGGGCCTTTTCAGGTTGAGGATGGAGTCATGCTCAACTCCCAGTCCTACTGCCAGTTTCTGGAAGACACCTTCTTCAAGCAGTGGTACAGGAAGAAGTCTGCATCCTTCAAGAAAAACATGATTTTCATGCAGGACAATGCTCCATCACAGCGAGGCTGGCAAGAAAGAGTATAAAAGAATAAAATCTAATGACATGGCCTCCTTGTTCACCTGATCTGAACCCCATTGAGAACCTGTGGTCCATCATCAAATGTGAGATTTACAAGCAGGGAAAACAGTACACCTCTCTGAACAGTGTCTGGGAGGCTGTGGTTGCTGCTGCACGCAATGTTGTTGGTGAACAGATCAAAACACTGACAGAATCCATGGATGGCAGACTTTTGAGTGTACTTGCAAAGAAAGGTGGCTATATTGGTCACTGATTTGTTTTTGTTTTGTTTTTGAATGTCAGAAATGTATATTTGTGAATGTTGAGATGTTATATTGGTTTCACTGGTAAAAATAAATAATTGAAATGGGTATATATTTGTTTTTTGTTAAGTTGCCTAATAATTATGCACAGTAATAGTCACCTGCACACACAGATATCCCCCTAAAATAGCTATAGCTAAAAACAAACTAAAAACTATTTCCAAAACTATTCAGCTTTGATATTAATGAGTTTTTTTGGGTTCATTGAGAACATGGTTGTTGTTCAATAATAAAATTAATCCTCAAAAATACAACTTGCCTAATAATTCTGCACTCCCTGTATATATATAGTTATGATACAAAGAGGCTCCCAAAACACTGTGTTCTGAGTCTTTTCCTCATCTCCTTAGCTGCAAGTAAATAGACCTTTCACGTCACTTTGTACCAACTGAATTCATTTTTTCTTTTATTTCTCAGCATAATTTGTGCTTCACACATTCCAGAGGTCTTTCCTTGTTACATGTCATGCAGCTGTTGGTGGAGTCCCATTTACGTGCATCCCATTTGGGACCCCTCATCCAATATGGTTAAATCCAGCAGCTGTGCCTCTTTCCCTGAGGTCACAAATGTGTCTTTTACAACAGAAAACAAGAACAGAATAGAACATATTAACCCTGCTCCTGGATGGTACATAATTTTACCAAAAAGGTGGTTACTGAAAATGTAATAAAATGTCATGTAAAATCCACTTTTTTAAAACAGATCCATGAAGGTTTAGTTTATTGAAAATGGATGTTCCTGTGGTAGAAAAAAAAAAACATGTTTTTATTTTATGTCTGTATGGCACATCACTGCCCATCTACAGAGCTGGTGAGGATCCCTATCAGCCAGTGTGTTTCTTCTGCACAAACATGTTGTTCCTCAAAATAAACAACCTTGGTTTAAACAGTTATTCACGCAAAACAAATTCCCTAAGTTTAGATACTGCTCTTTTATAAAGATGTGCATGGCTAGTAATACATTTTTTTTATATAATTTAGTCCAAAATTCACTCATATGCCAGTTTGTTTGCCATTTTTTCATGTTGATCTTATGGGAATTTCTCACTGTACATACCAGGTTCCTGCAATCCTGGTTGGTACTGTGAAAAATTACAATTTTGCAAGAATGAAGTTGCACAGTTTCAATGATAGAAATGGCACATTTTACACATCTTTTACAGTGTGTAAAATGTTTAAATCCCATTATTGTTACTGGGAAAAGCTGCAGGAATTATACCACTTCACTTGTAATTTAGGCCTAAATAAATGTAATAAAGATATTAGGCTCTATTTATCAAATGACAAGAGGACATGATTTGCTGTTGCATAAGCTGTCCATATTTATCATTGCACAAGCATGGCACCACCCTGCTCATTAGCGGGCCAATCGGCTGCTAGCAGGGGCTGTCAATCATCCTGATTGTATTGGAGCAGGATTAATTTAATACGCCCCTTTTAGGTGGTAGACGGTTTAAGTAATAGAGGTCTTTTGACCTCTGCTTCTTAAAGAGACATGAAACCTATATTTTTTCTTTCATGATTTGGAAAGATCATGCACTTTTAACCCCTTAACGACCAAGGACATACGCCACACGTCCTCAAAAAAATACAGTTAATGACCGAGGACGTGTGGCGTACGTCCTTGGTCTGGAAAGCAGCTGGAAGCGATCCTGCTTGCTTCCAGCTGCTTTCCGGTTATTGCAGTGATGCCTCGATATCGAGGCATCCTGCAATAACCCCCCTTGGCCATCCGATGCAGAGAGAGCCACTCTGTGGCCCTCTCTGCACCGGACATCGGTGGCCGGTATCGTTGGTGGGTGGGAGCAAGTCTGGGAGGCGGGTGGGCGGCCATCGATGTGCCGAGTGGAGTGGAGGGGGGCGGGATCGGGGGCGGGAGGGGCTGGAGCGTGCACGGGAGCGCGCGCGTGCACGGGGGGCGGCGGGTGGGCGCGTGCACGGGGTGGGAGCGGGAGGGAACCGCTGCACTACAGAAAACTAAACTTTCAAAAGTTAAAAAAATGAAACGTTTTGAAAGCTGTAAATAAACAGCTAAGAGATCTGGAAGGGGTGGGGGGTTGTTCTTGGGGGGGGGGGAGCTACACTACAGAAAAGGGCATTTTTTTTAAAAAAAGGGCAAATTTTTTAACTAAACTGGGTACTGGCAGAGAGCTGCCAGTACCCAAGATGGCGCCCATTAAGGCAGAGGGGGAGGGTTAGAGAGCTGTTTTGTGGGGGATCAGTGAGGCTGGGGGCTAAGGGGGGATCCTACACAGCAGCATATGTAAATATGCTATAAAAACCGCAAAAAAAGCCCAAATATAGCTTTTATTTTAGTACTGGTAGAGTTTCTGCCAGTACTTAAGATGGCGGGGACAATTGTGGGGTGGGGGAGGGAAGAGAGCTGTTTGGGAGGGATCAGGGGGTCTCATGTTTCAGGTGGGAGGCTGAGCTCTACACTAAAGCTAAAATTAACCCTGCAAGCTCCCTACAAGCTACATAATTAACCCCTTCACTGCTAGCCATAATACACGTGTGAAATGCAGCGGCATTTGGCGGCCTTCTAATTACCAAAAACCAACGCCAAAGCCATATATGTCTGCTATTTATGAACAAAGGGGATCCCAGAGAAGCATTTACAACCATTTGTGCCATAATTGCACAAGCTGTTTGTAAATGATTTCAGTGAGAAACCTAAAATTGTGAAAAATGTAACGTTTTTTTTTAATTTGATCGCATTTGGCGGTGAAATGGTGGCATGAAATATACCAAAATTGGCCTAGATCAATACTTGGGGTTGTCTACTACACTACACTAAAGCTAAAATTATCCCTAAAAGCTCCCTACATGCTCCATTATTAATCCCTTCACTGCTGGGCATAATACATGTGTAGTGCGCAGTGGCATTTAGCAGCCTTCTAATTACTAAAAAAACAACGCCAAAGCCATATATGTCTGCTATTTCTGAACAAAGGGGATCCCAGAGAAGAATTTACAACCATTTAAGCCATAATTGCACAAGCTGTTTGTAAATAATTTCAGTGAGAAACCAAAAGTTTGTGAAAAAATTAGTAAAAAAGTGAACGATTTTTTGTATTTAATCGCATTTGGCGGTGAAATGGTGGCATGAAATATACCAAAATGGGCCTAGATGAATACTTTGGGATGTCTACTAAAAAAAATATATACATGCCAATGGATATTCAGAGATTCCTGAAAGATATTAGTGTTCTAATGTAACTAGCGCTAATTTTGAAAAATAATGGTTTGGAAATAGCAAAGTGCTACTTGTATTTATGGCCCTATAACTTACAAAAAAAGCAAAGAAATGTAAACATTGGGTATTTCTAAAATCAGGACAAAATTTAGAAACTATTTAGCATGGGTGTTTTTTGGTGGTTGTAGATGTGTAACAGATTTTGGGGGTCATAGTTAGAAAAAGTGTGTTTTTTTCATTTTTTTCCTCATATTTTATATTTTTTTATATTAAATTATAAGATATGATGAAAATAATGGTATCTTTAGAAAGTCCATTTAATGGCGAGAAAAACGGTATATAATATGTGTGGGTACAGTAAATGAGTAAAATGAAAATTACAGCTAAACACAAACACCGCAAAAATGTAAAAATAGCCTTGGTCCCAAACGGACAGAAAATGGAAAAGTGCTGTGGTCATTAAGGGGTTAAACATCTTTCTAATTTACTTCTATTATTTAATTTGCTCTTTTCTCTTAATATCCTTTGCTGAAAAGCATATCTAGATAGGCTTAGTAGCTGCTGATTGTTAGCTGCACACAGATGCCTCGTGTGATTGACTCACTAATGTCTATTGCTATTTCTTTAACAATGTATATCTAAAGAATAAAGCAAATTAGATAATAGAAGTAAATTGAAATGTAGTTTAAAATTGCATTCTCTATCTGAATCATAAAAGTAAAATTTAGGGTTTAATGTCCCTTTAACTTTAGTTTCAAGCAAGCCTGAAACGAGGGGCCTCCGAAGCAGCAACCACTGCTTGATAAATGGAGCCCATTATGTTAAATTAATTTTATAATTCTTTGTTTCTTTGTAATTCTTGAGAACTTGTTTATTGGGACATGAATCAAATAGAGCATAGACTTTTAAAAGTACCAATATGAAATATAAAACAACTTTCCAGTTTACATCCATTATTCAATTTGCTTCATTCTCTTGGGGGGCGATTTATCACGGGCCGAATTGGGCCATATACCCCTGTTTCCCCGCGAGCCTTCAGGCTCGCCGGAAACAGGATTTAAGAAGCAGCGGTCTTAAGATTGTTGCTGCTTAACTCATCCGCTGCCTCTGAGGCTGTGGACATCAATCCCCCCCGATCTCATAAGATCGGGTTGATTGACACCGCAAATCTGCATGGGGCGGCATTGAACAAGCAGTTCACCAGAATATATGCTGTCGGCATTCAGTGATGTCAGGCGGACATGATCCGCTACAGCCAATTAAGGTCAGTCCATCCCAGAAATACCAGGCAATTCTCCTCTGAACAAGGAACATGACAACCCCAGATGATCTTTTCGGCCTCCTATGGGCCTCGTCAGTGAGGTGCAGCCACATTCCTCTAAGCACATTGGGTAAGGAGTCCACGTTTGGTTTCCCCCATCACCCATAGGGAGACTTCCCCAGGGTAATGACTACAGATGAGGACAAGATCATGTTTTAAAAATGATTCAACAAATATCTACTCCATTATGCTAGAAGAGCAGAGTTTAAAGACTCAGTGAAGCTCTGGAAAGAAAACTCAGTTTTTACTTGGTTTTACCATTATTATTTTTTTTTATTTTAATCTTAAAAACCCACCAAATAATTTACAGTGAATCCCTCACCAAACCAAAAAACATTTTCTTACACATGTTTACATAACTGGTTTTATTTCAATAATCAGTCTGCAGTACCTTAACCAATTAAAAAAACAGCAATCTCAGATTAACACAAACTCATACACACCAATGCTATATATATATATATATATATATATATATATATATATATATATATATATATATATATTTATATATATATAGTAAATACAAAAAATGAATCCTTCCTCCTGGGTCAGCCACCTGGGTATATAAATATATATACACTACATACATACAAACATATACTCAAACACACTACACACATGCACACGTTCACTCACATACACACAAATGCATACACACGTGCACAGTATAGTTATTTGCTTTTTTGTTTTTTTTATTTAAAAAGATAATGATGATTTATAGTATAGAAAACAAAAGATAGAGAGCACCACATGATGCAGATCATACTAGCAAGGAGTAGGATATGGTGGTATGCAAAAACCTACTCACGTGATGGAATGCACCAATGTACAATATAGGCAGGCCGGATCCAATGAGTCACCCGGCAGACTCCTAGGTACCTGGAACTGATCAGATCCTCGTCCCACCAGAGGGAGTCCAGAGATGCAGTGTAGTTCCCACAGGGTATCTCAAATCACAGACAGAGATAAAAGCTAATGCTCTCCTTGGCACAGTGGTAGATTTATGGAAGCCACAAGGAAGGCAAAAATTTTATGAATCCGAAAAGATGAAGTGCAGCAGCGAGATAGAAAATCTTATAAGTTTATTAAAAAGTTATAAACAACATCAGAAACACGTTTCTCTGTGTCCCAGCACGGTTTCATCAGGCTATACAAACATTCACAAACTTGCCTCACTTATAACTAATGGTATCCAATCAGCATGTAGGAGAATTACACACCCACAGGTTACACAGCTGTTCAAAATATAATTTATCACACAGACCTAGCTTTTCGTCATACAGGGAGTGCAGAATTATTAGGCAAGTTGTATTTTTGAGGATTAATTTTATTATTGAACAACAACCATGTTCTCAATGAACCCAAAAAACTCATTAATATCAAAGCTGAATAGTTTTGGAAGTAGTTTTTAGTTTGTTTTTAGTTTTAGCTATTTTAGGGGGATATCTGTGTGTGCAGGTGACTATTACTGTGCATAATTATTAGGCAACTTAACAAAAAACAAATATATACCCATTTCAATTATTTATTTTTACCAGTGAAACCAATATAACATCTCAACATTCACAAATATACATTTCTGACATTCAAAAACAAAACAAAAACAAATAAGTGACCAATATAGCCACCTTTCTTTGCAAGGACACTCAAAAGCCTACCAGCCATGGATTCTGTCAGTGTTTTGATCTGTTCACCATCAACATTGCGTGCAGCAGCAACCACAGCCTCCCAGACACTGTTCAGAGAGGTGTACTGTTTTCCCTCCTTGTAAATCTCACATTTGATGATGGACCACAGGTTCTCAATGGGGTTCAGATCAGGTGAACAAGGAGGCCATGTCATTAGATTTTCTTCTTTTATATCCTTTCTTGCCAGCAACGCTGTGGAGTACTTGGACGCGTGTGATGGAGCATTGTCCTGCATGAAAATCATGTTTTTCTTGAAGGATGCAGACTTCTTCCTGTACCACTGCTTGAAGAAGGTGTCTTCCAGAAACTGGCAGTAGGACTGGGAGTTGAGCTTGACTCCATCCTCAACCCGAAAAGGCCCAACAAGCTCATCTTTGATGATACCAGCCCAAACCAGTACTCCACCTCTACCTTGCTGGCGTCTGAGTCGGACTGGAGCTCTCTGCCCTTTACCAATCCAGCCACGGGCCCATCCATCTGGCCCATCAAGAATCACTCTCATTTCATCAGTCCATAAAACCTTAGAAATATCAGTCTTGAGATATTTCTTGGCCCAGTCTTGACGTTTCAGCTTGTGTGTCTTGTTCAGTGGTGGTCGTCTTTCAGCCTTTCTTACCTTGGCCATGTCTCTGAGTATTGCACACCTTGTGCTTTTGGGCACTCCAGTGATGTTGCAGCTCTGAAATATGGCCAAACTGGTGGCAAGTGGCATCTTGGCAGCTGCACGCTTGACTTTTCTCAGTTCATGGGCAGTTATTTTGCGCCTTGGTTTTTCCACACGCTTCTTGCGACCCTGTTGACTATTTTGAATGAAACGCTTGATTGTTCGATGATCACGCTTCAGAAGCTTTGCAATTTTAAGAGTGCTGCATCCCTCTGCAAGATATCTCACTATTTTTGACTTTTCTGAGCCTGTCAAGTCCTTCTTTTGACCCATTTTGCCAAAGGAAAGGAAGTTGCCTAATAATTATGCACACCTGATATAGGGTGTTGATGTCATTAGACCACACCCCTTCTCATTACAGAGATGCACATCACCTAATATGCTTAATTGGTAGTAGGCTTTCGAGCCTATACAGCTTGGAGTAAGACCACATGCATAAAGAGGATGATGTGGTCAAAATACTCATTTGCCTAATAATTCTGCACTCACTGTATACAAGGAGAATACCAATAGCTCAGGAGTTTATATATCCCACAGGACAACAGAATTATATCTCTCATAATAAATATAATGTATATAGCATCTATATCAATAAGAGCACTATTGCTATAAATTTAAAGATTTAAGAGGGTGGTGGCAGTTGTCAGAATCGTCATCTCTTAGGATGTCCAATCATGTGCAAGGAGCGTAGGTAGAATCATGGAATACGGCATATCATTAAATAAGAGTTATTCCTAATCGTTAAATAAATTATAAACAAAACATGTGTTACGCATTATACCCCAAACATTGAAAAAGAAGATAATAGAATATATGTGAAGGTACAATTGTGTCTAAATAAAAATAATTAATTATTTGCTGTTGGGTGTGTTAGACTTATAATATAAATGTGACAAATCACGTAAATATGGTAGTAGAGAGGAAGTATGACAAAGAATGTCATTGTGACAACTAGGATTAAACTAGAAAAATCCAGTATGCGGTTGTGAGTCAAGATGTATTATAGATCCGCAACATCCCGGAGAGTGAAGCTTAAAATCTGTGCATAAGGATATAGTTATGTCAGAATGTAAGGTGTTGTTTGCAATTGTGTATATTTCCAAGTGAGTAAAACATAACACATGACTTTAAGAAAGTAAAGTATATGGGGAATAAGCTAAGTGTCAAGGCATCACAGGATACTCGACCAATGTGAAGGGAAGTGCAGGAAAAAAAATGCGATTGGAGAACCACGGACCAATGATGATGAGAAAAGTGGCATGAAAAACAAAAAGCAAACAATGCTAGCGTGGTCATAAGATTATGTCAATATGTCATGACAACAATAGCAATAATAATACATCGCAATCGACAAATCAATGGCTAAAGAGGCCAAAAAAGACCAGAATGTGAAAGTAATCACAAATGTGATAGGGAAATAAACATATAACTAAATCAGTAGCTAATGGTTCAAATAAAGCTCTAGATATAATAAGAGAGGAAGAGTAACTATACAGTGGGGCAAAAAAGTATTTAGTCAGCCACCAATTGTGCAAGTTCTCCCACTTAAGAAGATGAGAGAGGCCTGTAATTTTCATAATAGGTATGCATCAACTATGAGAGACAAAATGTGGAAACAAATCCAGACAATCACATTGTCTGATTTGGAAAGAATTTATTTGCAAATTATGGTGGAAAATAATTATTTGGTCAATATCAAAAGTTCATCTCAATACTTTGTTATATATCCTTTGTTGGCAATGACAGAGGTCAAACGTTTTCTGTAAGTCTTCACAAGGTTGTCACACACTGTTGCTGGTATGTTGTCCCATTCCTGCATGCAGATCTCCTTTAGAGCAGTGATGTTTTGGGGCTGTCGCTGGGCAACACAGACTTTCAACTCCCTCCAAAGGGGTTGAGATCTGGAGACTGGCTAGGCCACTCCAGGACCTTGAAATGCTTCTTACGAAGCCACTCCTTCATTGCCCGGGCGGTGTGTTTGGGATCATTGTCATGCTGAAAGACCCAGCCACGTTTCATCTTCAATGCCCTTGCTGATGGAAGGAGGTTTGCACTCAAAATCTCACAATACATGGTCCCATTCATTCTTTCATGTACATGGATCAGTCGTCCTGTTCCCTTTGCAGAGAAACAGCCCCAAAGCATGATGTTGCCACCCCCATGCTTCACAGTAGGTATGGTGTTCTTTGGTTGCAACTCAGCATTCTCTCTCCTCCAAACACAACGAGTTGTGTTTCTACCAAACAGTTCTACTTTGGTTTCATCTGACCATATGACATTCTCCCAATCTGCTTCTGGATCATCCAAATGCTCTCTAGCATACTTCAGATGGGCCCGGACATGTATTGGCTTAAGCAGGGGGACATGTCTGGCACTGCAGGATCTGAGTCTCTGGCTGCGTAGTGTGTTACTGTTGGTAGCTTTTGTTATATGGCCCCAGCTCTCTGCAGGTCATTCCCTAGGTCCCCCTGTGTGGTTCTGGGATGTTTGCGAACTGTTCTTGTGATCATTTTGAGCCCACGGGGTGAGATCTTGCGTGGAGCCCCAGATCGAGGGAGATTATCAGTGGTCTTTTATGTCTTCCATTTTCTAATTATTGCTCCCACATTTTATTGCTTCACACCAAGCTGCTTGCCTATTGCAGATTCAGTCTTCCCAGCCTGGTGCAGGTCTACAATTTTGTTTCTGGTGTCCTTCGACAGCTCTTTGGTCTTCACCATAGTGGAGTTTGGAGTGTGACTGTTTGAGGTTGTGGACAGGTGTCTTTCTTATACTGATAACAAGTTCAAACAGGTGCCATTAATACAGGTAATGAGTGGAGGACAGAGGAGCCTCTTAAAGAATAAGACACAGGTCTGTGAGAGCCAGAAATCTTGCTTATTTGTAGGTGACCAAATACTTATTTTCCACCATAATATGCAAATAAATTCTTTCCAAATCAGACAATGTGATTGTCTGGATTTGTTTCCACATTTTGTCTCTCATAGTTGAGGTATACCTATGATGAAAATTACAGGCCTCTCTCATCTTCTTAAGTGGGAGAACTTGCACAATGGGTGGCTGACTAAATACTTTTTTTGCCCCACTGTACATATATATACATAAAAAGTAAAAATCATAATAGATAAGATTTGTGACACAGATATGACCTCTTCCTGCTAAACACCGACCCAAAGCCTCAAAATTGGGGTAAAATGGAGGGGCAACAAAGACCCTACCAGGGTATCAATATATTAGGGGACTCAAAAAGAGTGCAAATAAGGCAGCGGGTCAGAGCTAGCAGGGGGGATTAGACTATATAAATAGATGCTATAGTGTCAATAGTATCAATTGATGGGGTGTAATAACTGAAATCACAATCCACTATTATGTTACTATCTCTAAATATGTAAGTATACAGTTAGAAATACATCTTGTTATAGCTTCTCAGGAACTGAGTAAATGTTACAAATAAGTTGTTATTTGTGTCACAGAGGTAACCAAGAATGAAGCTGTGGGGTTAACTCTGTGACTTAATATTAAACAAAAGCAATTCCCAATAGGGGAACTGAGGGGACGCGTTCTGGATAATCAATACTGATAAAAGTTGCGTGTTCACTGTGTGTTAGCCAATTGGCAAGAGTACATGGGTCTAACCAAAACCGGAAAGTTTGAATATATCACCCAAAATCTCAATGCCAAAATGTGAACCAAAACGAATCCTGCAGGTTTCTTCTGAAAGGAGGCCACTCCTCTGGTTCCCGGTGTGTGGGATAATCTAGGTAATCAGAGAAGAAAAAGAGGGCGCCTCATAGTGTAAATAGGTCTGGATAACACCGCTATACTGATAAAATTGAGGGGCTTACCAGAAAAAGTTGCACCGTACTTGTGACCGGTGCCAGTAGACAGGCTAGCACTCAACAGTATCTAGTACACTAATCGGACTCGCCAGTCGGCTGTGTCTCCAAAACCCCTTAGTCTGGTCCCAGTTGCAGTTCCTCTGGGTGAGTCCCAGCTATATTCCAAGGAATGCCACTTTGTGGATATGAACTTGATATAGTGGTGTTCCTTTTGAACGGATCAAAAGACAACTTCCGAAAAGTTTCAAATACAAAAAGAAACTTTATTTCTTGTATCACTGCAACGCGTTTCTCGACCCAATGAACTGGTCGTTTCCTCAGGCAATACAAAATGAATAAAATTCATTAGATTGAACAACATTAAATACATGTGTGTGAACAAAACGGAAGTTGTCATTAATTACAGAGATCCAATGGTAATCTTAATTCATTCATCAATGCATAACATTTTCTTCAAATTGGCTCTGTTTTCAACAATAACAATAAAACAATAATCAAACACTATATAGTCCTTCAGCAACTAAAAACTAACATGTGTATGTACATTTTATTAAAAAACAGCCTTTTTTAATAGCAACGTGTTTGTTAGCGAGGATTCTGTAGTAGCTCATGTGTGTCTTGGAAATGTTATTGTTAATATTTTGACACATATAACTTGTAAATGAAAAGTATCTAACTGACTGCTAATAAGTGTCTTGTGAGAAATTCCAAATTTAGCTACCTACTAGTGTGTTTCTTGAAAGAATATTTCAAAAGACAAAACACAAATAACTTGAAATGTAATGTTGCTAAATGTTTGCTTGTTAATTGGTACTTATAGACTAGAAATGCTTTTCCCTTCATGATTAATTTCTTGTTTCATTATTCGATTGGATACATTTTACACAAAAGAAATTGTAACAATTTTTGATATCGGCATTCTCTCTAAAGGATGTTTTTCCCATGAAAACTTATATTTAGACCTCATGAGAGACTTTCGAATACTAGTATCATTATAGTTCCTAAACAATAGTTCTAATGATGGAATGTGTTATGTTCATATTATTCAAAACATTTTTTAGTTTAGTGTATGCTGCGTAGATTTTCAATCTAATGTTGTATATATAAGTTGCTCTATTGTTGTATTTCATGATTTAACCTAATACTTTGTGGATTTGTGTGTATATGTATATGTAAAGGTGAAAATGTATTTTGTACCCGATATTGTATTTTACTAGTGCGCACATAATTTCCACCCCCTAAAGGTAATGTGTGGTTCCTACATGTGGAAAAAAAGGGGGGTTATATATATAATTGACCAGTTAACCCAAACTAATGTATGGTCATGATTGAAGTATGGAAAAATTAATTCTATATTTGTCCAATCACCTATTATGAATCTCTAAATAATGGTAATAGCCCAGCCTATATAAGAATTTGATATCTGTTTGATGAACGTACCAATAAAAAATTGGATGATTATATTGTTTTATGTAAAAAGGATTCAATCTCTGTGTGATGGGTGTAGTACCACTATAAAATTAAATAATTGTGATGTTTCATATATATGTTCATTATGAATTGCTAAATGAAGCAACCTAAATGTATTTTTAAAATAGTATGTGATGTAATTTGGTAAAAATGTGATGGTGAATGAGGAAAATAATTTGATATAGATAATCCATTTGTGCTATAATTATATAGTAATGTGATGAATTTGGAAGAATACATATAAAAGGAATATGTTGTTTGGTGATAAATGCATTGAGTTTAGTATGAAGTGATTGGTGATAAGCTAGTGACGTCTGCAATCAAAAGTAATGGATATACATATCTGTTTGTAGTGCAATGTTCTGATGATAAGATAGTGAAATTAATGTAAAAGAAGTGTGTATGAAGAGAGTGTGTTATTTGTATATTGAGTACATTGTGTGTTAACATGAGGTGATGAATGGTGATCTTGTGCCGTGCGTGTATGTTTTTTTAAATCTGATAGTGCGTGATCCCCTTGTTATATTTGTTTGTTTCTTTCTTATATGATTTAACATGTTTAACTATTTTGCTAGGGGCTAGTTTGTTCCTTAAAGTTGGTGCTCTTCTATATACTATTCTAGGTTTGTCTTTGACAATACTTTTGAGAATTGGATCTCGTTGTCTAATATGCCAGTGTTTGTTAATTATTTGTTGCATTTTATAAAATTTGTTATTATATAGTGTAATAAACATACGGCTAGATTTAGAGTTTGGCGTTAGCCATCAAAACCAGCGTATAGGGCTTCTAACGCTGGTTTTTACTGCCCGCCCTTATTTAGAGTTCACTTACCGACACTCAAAAATCTCCCAACGCACAAATCTCTACCGACAACTCAGACCCAGTAGTTAACATCTACCGACAAAATAAACATCCACGAATAATAAAAAAAAATATTATACAAAGTACACTTACACTCATACAAACACTACACTATATTTCTTTTTCTTTTTTTTTTTTTTTACATCAAAATAGAAAGGATCAAAGTTGCGAGATCTCGGGTGTTAGAAAAAAAAACAACACAAATACATTTTGCCATTGACTTACATTGACAGACGGGAAAAGACCCTCATATAGCTACATCTAACTAATAATATTATCACAAACATACACTCATCGATGCATACCAAAAATATACACCACATTACATACACAAACAAGTTATTTATTACAAAATGAACACGATTTAGCTACTTTTTAACCCAAGACCATGACGTCACTCACTTTACGATGAAAACCAGTCTTGGAATTTATTTACACACAAATTTAGAGCCTCCATTGACTTCTATGTGGAATACGTGCTCGTGCACGTGACCGACAGATTTCCCTAACGCACGCAAAAAGCGTAGATAAAAAAACTCTAAATACCAGCACTAGAAATTGGAAAATAACTCATGCTTTTCTGCGTTAGACCCAGCTATGACAAATAGATCAAGAAATGGCTATTTTCCTATGGTGGACTTATGGAGTTTACTTATGGCAAATTCACAACAACATTAAATTGTTTCATACTTTTACATTACATCAACTACAAATCAACATCACTAGTAACAAACATTTACAACAATTACATCACATTTAAACGGACACAAAAATAATTGAAACATTTCAGGATTCACAAACAGTAGACAATGGGAAACACCTCTCATTTACCTTTATTATTGCATTTCATTTATTCAATTCATATGCTTGCAGCAACAGCATATCTACATAGGCTTAACACATGATCATTCATGGATGCACATACTTTACTTTTATCAGTCACTCATACATATGCATTCAAATGATGGGGGAAAAACACATTACATTCTCTCTATGAATCACGAAAAAGAAAATAGGGATTTTACTGTACTTTTAGCATCATGATTCGATCACAATAAACCATTAGGAATTACGTACAAGAAGAACATCATTACACCAGATTACAGCTGTCACTTTATGGGAAGGAACAACAATGCGAGACCGCTATATAGAAGTCAGCATATGATGGACACAATCACAATATATACGTATATGTACATAACACGCATCACGCAACCACAAAGCACACATTTATATTTTATTCAGCACACAATAACAATGTAGTCAAATACAACAACACAATGAGGATTTCAGAAATACACAGGCAGGTTAATAATATGATGACGTCATTAGAAGATTCAACCATACACATTACAGATTTACGACTGTACCGCCCCTTTCAGAACTTTACCACTCAATACTACAATACAACATATACGTAAACAACAGTTTGGAACAGCATTATTAGGGCGATTTTAATGGGACGCATACAATATTGACATCTCGGCAATCACTTATATATACAATACTACAGATGACATCCAGAAGTTATTCAGTATTAGTGCGATTTGAAAGGGACGCATACAATATTTACATCTCGGCAATCACTTATATATACAATACTACAGATGACAGCCGGAAGTTCTTCAGTATTAGTGAGATTTTAATGGGACGCGTACAATATTGACATCTCGGCAATCACTTATATATACAATACTACAGATGACAGCCGGAAGTTCTTCAGTATTAGTGCGATTTTAATGGGACGCGTACAATATTGACATCTCGCCAATCACTTATATATACAATACTACAGATGACAGCCGGAAGTTCTTCAGTATTATTGCGATTTTAATGGGACGCGTACAATATTGACATCTCGGCAATCACTTATATATACAATACTACAGATGGCAGCTGTTACTTTATCGTTTACAAACAATATTGCAGCAACATTGATCGATCATATTCTATGCACATTATACACAAGTATGCACTTTCATTCATGTTAGCGTGGACGTGTGCTTTTTACTATAAGATCGCGTTTAATAAATATTTATTACGCATATGAACAAACATTACAAACATGCACTGTATGCGTGATATTTGACACTTTCACATTGAGATTCATTGGGGGAAAATAACATTTCACCAAACACCTTAAAAAACGCCCACTTTGAAAGCATTCGCGCCGCTCACATACAAACAAGTGTATACAATCAGCAATCATTACAAACTCACTACCATTGGACTAATTGCACTATAAATCCCCCAAACAACATGGCCAAAGCGTCCATGTTGATCGACATCGTATCAATTTGCTTCTGTGTTTTTGCATACCTTGTTACTCCTTGCGTTGTGTTTGCTCTGCTGTTTGGCTTTGTGTTGCTAAGCTTAGCAACTATGGATGACGATGATATGGTAGACGCTGCTGGTGCTGCTATTGGCCAGGTAGCGGTTGATAGAATCAGGCAGCCTCGGCGGCTCTGAGTGAGATGAAGGGGTCGTCTGGTTAGAGGTCCTCGTGTCTACAGGGTAAGACCCACCTTGGAAAACATGAGCGACTTTGAGGTTTATGACAAGTATCGGCTCAATCGCGAACAGCTCATTGGCCTTTACGATGTTCTTAAACCTCATTTGGAGCCACGTATAACAATAAGGACTGCTGTCCCCGGCATCACTACGATGCTAAATTTTCTATACGTCCTGGCCTCCGGGAGTTTTCAATCTGGAGAGATGTACATGCATGGCCTGTCTCAAGGTGCATTCTCTGGGGTGTTTGATAACTTTCTGGACGCCATGGTACGTATCAGTAAGCACTACATAGGATTCCCACAGAATGATGGTGATTGGAGGTGCCTGAAGCGGGAATTCTTTGCTATTGCTCAATTGCCCAATGTCTTGGGAGCCATTGATTGTACCCACATTGCGCTGCGTGCTCCAATTGATGACTTGCCCTTCAGAAATCGCAAACATTTTCATAGCCTCAACGTGCAGTATGTTTGTGACGCACGGATGAGGATTATACATGTGTGTGCGAATTTTGGAGGGGCTAGTCATGATGCCCGCATCCTCTCTCTGTGCACCCTGTGGCGGCAGTTTGAGGAAAGACAAATGCCCCCTGGGTATCTCGTTGGTGAGTATTTGTGCACAACATGGTTAATTAGTTAGACAATTGCCACTGTAGTCTTAAACTGTTAGTGTAATGTGCAGCTATAGGATGCAATTTAACCATGTCATTGTCTTTCCGCAAATGTCTATTTTTAGTTCAATGCAGATATGTAGCATGTCTTACCTTAAATGCTCAGATAGAAAATGCAATTTAACCTTTTAGTTTGTATTTTACACAAGGTCTGGTTTAGGCAAAATACGCATATGTAGCATGTCTTAGCTGAAATGGGAAGATAGCAAAATCAATTGAACCATGTCATTGTCACTTTCCGCAAATGTCTATTTTTAGTTCAATGCAGATATGTAGCATGTCTTACCTTAAATGCTCAGATAGAAAATGCAATTTAACCTTTTAGTTTGTATTTTACAAAAGGTCTGGTTTAGGCAAAATATGCATATGTAGCATGTCTTAGCTGAAATGGGAAGATAGCAAAATCAATTGAACCATGTCATTGTCACTTTCAGCAAATGTCTATTTTTAGTTCAATGCAGATATGTAGCATGTCTTACCTTAAATGCTCAGATAGAAAATGCAATTTAACCTTTTAGTTTGTATTTTACACAAGGTCTGGTTTAGGCAAAATATGCATATGTAGCATGTCTTAGCTGAAATGGGAAGATAGAGAATAAGATTGAACTAGATTATTCTTTTTAAATTTAAACATTTGTTAGTGGATTATCGTGTACAACAAAAATCTGTTTAATATGATTTAATTTTGGTATGTTCATAATTTATAGGTGATTCTGGTTACATGAGCCGGCCTTGGCTCATTACACCGTTACGTAACCCTACTGATGAGGCTCAGGAGCGCTACAATAGAGCGCACAAGAGAACTAGGGCTGTTGTCGAAAGGATGTTTGGGCTCCTCAAAATGAGATTCCGGTGCCTTGACAGGTCGGGAGGAGCCCTCCAGTACAGCCCGAGGAAGGTGGCTAAGATCGTTATAGCCTGTACCGTCCTGCATAATATTGCACAGCGGGCTGGGATGCTGCAGGCCGTCCAGGCACCCCGACGCCTCCTCGAAGATGAGGAGGACGAGCCTGTTCTAGAGGGGCCATTCCGGGACGAGGGGCTCAATGTCAGAGCAGACATCATCAACCGCCACTTCAGACGGTAAATAATAGAAGTTAGATTGGAGTATTGTCTATAGATGTGAACTCTAGGGAAATGACAAGTAGAGAATTGTGCAAACATGTTAGGATTGTTTATCAAATGATAACAATTGTTTTTATTTTATTCATATAGGTGATGCTCTGGTCATTGGGTCCTGTATCGAGTCTTTGCCACCTGGTTTTTAAAGACAACATCAGCTGGTAAGTATAAATGTATGGACTGTGGCTGGCAGGAAGTTTACACCAATACATCATATGGCATACATTTTCAAAACTAGTATTTAGTTTACACATTACTTTAAATTTAAATACTCAGAAAGGGATCCTCTAGCATGACTATGGTTCTAAGTCACACAGAGGCTCGTTCTGCTCAATATGACTCATCTTCACAATTTTATAGAACATAACACAAGATGCTACACACGCTTATTAAACTAGTGTCAGAAATTATTTCAGAAATGGGGGGTGGGAGAGGGGTACAGAACTGATTCACACACTTGTAGTAATTTTAATAAAACCTTTTCTGCCATTAGGGAGATGACTTCATCTAAAGACTGACAGTGAGGAATTCGAAGACTGACAGTGAAGAATTCCCAGACTGACAGTGAAAAAGTCAAGATTGAAAGTGATGAATACCAATGGGATCATGTCTGGCATTATCTTTCAAATCTGCTGACCTTGAAAACCATACAAAGACATGTTCACATGGTAAGTGGCAACTATTTGATGGAATAAGGCTGTGGAGGCATCCTATTGGAGACACTTAGATTATTTTTAAATTTTTAGATGGTATTTCAGTCCTCTATTTTGGAAATGATGAAGAACACACCTATTGAAGATCAACTGTTTTCTAGAGAATTTACTTTCAAAGACCATGCATTATCCAGGTTGGTTTTCCAATGCATGCTAGTTAAGAATCACAGGAAGAAGAATGTAAAATATTTTGAAAATATACATGTCCTATATTAGAATATTTGTAGCTTACATACATTACCCATACTTTGATATTTATGTATCACAATCAGACAAAGGAATACATATTATAGTTGATATAGAGGTATTTGAATGGACATGAAATATTACATTTATGTTCAGCATACATATATGTATTTTTTATTATTTAAATGTGATATACATTATTATGTATAATTAGAAATGCTGATATTTAAATGTAATTTTGATTACACAATATAATGGTGTATATCTTTTTTGGTTAAAAAATTTTAATTCATAAATATCTTGATAAAATGTTGCACAAAGTTAGAGCATAGACACAAGATGATTGTAAATGTATTTTATTTTATGAATATTTTACAACGTGTGTATTAACTTTGTTAAAAAAATTTTTTTTTTTACAGATTTTCATCTGATGACTTCCAGGATTTATTTTTTTTTGTTAAAAGAAAAATATTTAAAAAAAAAAAAAAAAAAATTGGTAATAATAAACATTTTATTATTAAATACCCTTTTTTGAACAGATTATAATAAATATCCATATAATCTGTCAATAAAAACAATTTGACTCCTATGACTGGTAGTTGTCTATTTGACAAGCACATGCATAAGATCAAATTAGGCATCATGTATTGCATTAATGTGAGAAAATCCACTGATTCAGAGAATCTTAAAGTCAACTAGCTTTTTTAAATTAATTGTGGAGTGAAATCCATCGATGCTTTTATTGTGTAATTTTTTTATGTTAATTTGTAAAAATATTTTCGGATATGTAGTCAGAATTTGACATAAATTTATTATTTTCACTTTTAAGAAGGGAAAGTGGTTCACGTACATTAAAGTGACAGTGTTGTTGAATGTAAAATTTCTTTTATAAGATCTTGTATCTTCCTTAGGTATCCAAAAACATAATTTTCTTAAATTTATCTTTAAAAAAAAAAAAAAAATGGTAGGTCAGTTAACTTCATATTTTGCATAAGCTAGTTATTGGATGCCATGTTAATTGATTTTCTGTTCTAGTGGAGTCATTTAAAGGGTCATTTAACTATAGTTATTAATATTATGTAATTTTTAAAATCTTACCTCTTGGTTAGACATCACATATCTATATATATTTTCATTCCCCTTTAGTTTATTTCTACAATGTTAAATCAACATTCTGAATGTTTTGGTCCTTAAAGGGACATTCCTAAAATATATTGTGTATTGA
This sequence comes from Bombina bombina, assembly GCF_027579735.1. Taxonomy (NCBI): domain Eukaryota; kingdom Metazoa; phylum Chordata; class Amphibia; order Anura; family Bombinatoridae; genus Bombina; species Bombina bombina. The sequence continues at coordinate 400,295,774 of NC_069504.1, forward strand.
ATTTTAAACAATCCTAAATAATTTTTTAAAATAATTTTAATGTACTATTTAATTACATTCAGTCTTTAAATATACTTAGAAAAAGATATATCAATGCACATGTATTAGACAATGACATAAGGCATCTATGTGCAACCAACAATCTGAATCAAAATAGCCTATGTAGATCAGAATATATATAATTAAAATCTAATGATCGAATAACAAAAAATATTAAGTTGTTAAAATATTATATTCTTCAAAATGCGTAAATAACATATAGCTTAATGTCCCTCTAAGCTGAAGATTGCGAAATACAGCCAATACAATATATATTTCATTCAGTGTGTAAAACAATCCAGAAGTTAATCTAAAAATGCTTTAGTCATATGTTATACTAATTTTGCCAAAGGAAGGTGCCTAGGTTTATGATATTTCAAGCATTATTGCGAAATGTCTCCTTAAAGGGACATGAACTCAAAATATCCTTAAAGGGAGACTGATAAAAAATTAATTATTTATACATTCGGAACGAGTATTCAATTTTAAGCAACTTTATAATTGACTCATATTATCAATTTTCCTCATTATGTTGCTATCATTAATTGAAAAATAAGGCATAAAATTGTTAATTTATTTGCTTCAGTACTCTGGACAGAACTTTTTTTTTTGGGTGGATTAATTTATCCAACAATCAAGGACAACCCAGGTTGTTCTCAAAAAATTGTCCGTAATATAAAATATCATTTTTGATTTGCCAAGAAAGATACCAAGATAATTATTAATATTTGAGAACCGGATTAAATTATAAAGTTGCTTAAAATTTCATGCTCAATCTTAATCACGAACGCTAAAAAATTTTTGTACAGTGTCCCTTTAATAGATTTAAAGAGTGTATTTACTTCTCTTATCTTATTATCTTGACATACTTTGCTTTAAAAGCATATCGAGATAGGCTCAGTAGATGAAGATTGGTGGATGCACACAGATGCCTTATGTGATTGGCTCAACCATGTGCATTGAAATTTCTTCTGTTGAAGATATCTAAATACAAAGATAAATTGAGTTACATTTTAAAGTCTAAACATTTTTGATCTCTACAGATCATTTGATACAATTGTTTGGTTGTAATGTCTCTTTAAAAATAAAGACGCCATTGCACAATAACATATATGAGCAGTTCAGACAAATACAAGCTTGAGGTTTATTTACTAATAACAAAGAAACCTGTAGTTTAACATCTATAAACAGATTATCCAAGTTACGGACATTATAACCAGAAATTGCACATTCAGAAATGTTGTGTGGGAAACGTATCTTGAAACACCAGATTTGCATCTTTAAACATTAGAGTCTAATGTAACGCAATAGCGCACAATCAATGTGCATTATAAATACATTTAATAGAGCAATGTCAATACTTCACAATAAGTCACGAAATTGATTTTATGAACAATAAAGACATACAATATTAAATGTGTATTAATCCAACGTATTTGTATTAAAGAAACAGACCGATATTAAACCGAGAAATGTCTACAACATTTAATAATGTGACAGTATTAGATTTTAATGAGAATTTAAACATTAATATTTAACGGATCACGTATATTAAATCTGCGTCACACATATCCGCATGACAGGCCCATGAGTTACAAATAAGTCTACATGAAAAATGAAGTAACAGCACCACCAGGAGGTATGTGTATGGAAGTTACTAAGATATGAAACATTAAGGAACGGCCAATCAGAGTTCATCACACAAACACAACTTGAGTCAGGATAGTCTCACAGACATTCTAACAATATTTCAAACTTTTATCCAATCAGATGTACAGATAACTTGTCCCATGGTGCATCTCATGTTTACTTCACCATATAAAAGTCCATTACACGTTGCCATCTTTGTCAGTTCTCTAATGCCTGCAGGCTGTTTATATATATATATATATATATATATATTATATTTTGTTGGGGGCTAGCAGGCATGACATCTGCCAGGTTTACCAAGCAGGAGAGCGCTGCACTGGTCGACGCCGTCCAGACATTTTATCCACAGCTGTTTGGGTACAAGAGGAGGTCAACAGATGTGAAGGTTAAGAAGGCCCTGTGGGAGTCTATCACCAATTCAGTTCAATTGGTGTTGGGCGTCCACAGGAGCCAGGATCAGATCATGCGGAAATTCAGAGATATGAGGTTGTGCTTGTCAAAAAAGGTCGACCTCATAAGGGAGTGGATACAAGCCCGTAAAAGAGGGGGCAAAAGAAAGGCCCCGCGGAAACTCTACCTACTCCCTTATGAGGTGACTTTATGCGAGCTCCTCAGTCTCCGGGTCCCCAAAAGATTTAGATCCTCTCCATCCTCGGCCTCCTCTTCTTCCCTCCCAGCTGCTGGATCTGAAAGTCCTGACCCGGGGGCCAGTGCAGCTGCTTCTCCGTCCGGTGGCCTGGGAGGAGCGGACAGAGAATCTGAACCAGGTAACTATCCAACTTCATATAATATATTATTTTATTCGATTTTATTGAAATTTGTATATAGTCAGATATTAAACCTATATAGATCTCACAACATATGCTACATATGATGTTTAGATATCTGATTTTAGATTAGTCACACATTAAATATGAATGATGTTTCTTGCGCTCTACAGAATATGCATCACAGAGCGAAAATGGAATTGCGCATCCGTGAAATCACTATCATCCACCATTTCATACATTAACTATCGATTCCTAAGACAGATATATTCTTTGTTCTTGTTCAATATTAACATATATACTATTTTCATCTCGTAATACACCCAATTGCAAATATATTTGAAGTCTTTATGAAATGATACTCATCACACTACTTTATCCAAAATTATTTCACGGATGCGTAATTCCGCTTGGAATCCTTGCGCAATGATCCCGAAAAATAGAATTGCGCACACACGTGAACATGGGTTTGCTGTAAGTGGCATTGCTTTACACATGTTGGTCAAATGACGGATGCGTAATTCCACTTGGAATCATTGCGAAATGATCCCGAAAAATAGAATTGCGCACACACGTGAACATGGGTTTGCTGTAAGTGGCATTGCTTTACACATGTTGGTCAAATGACGGATGCGTAATTCCACTTGGAATCATTGCGCAATGATCCCGAAAAATAGAATTGCGCACACACGTGAACATGGGTTTGCTGTAAGTGGCATCACTTTACACATGTTGGTCAAAATGAAATGTGAATTATTATATATGTGAAGAATACAGTATTCTTATTTTCAATATTATACATAATAAAAAAGATACTAGCAGAATCAAAATAAATAATAAACTATGTCCATCAATTGATGAGAATGAAATAACACAACAAATTAATTAAAGCTACAGACAACAACATAACTGATTGAAAATAAGAGTACAGGATATATTTATGATGAAATTAATTGAGGAAACAATTAACTCATGGGACTACCAAAAGATTAATAGTTTTTAATTGATTTGGTAATAATGTAAAGTTTTTAAACATGGCGTGATTTGTATTAATGATATCCAATCCTCATTTAATATATTACAGATCTGGATGTTGGTGCTGGAACCTCAAGCCAGGGCTTGTCACAGTATGGTATGTCTCATTTTAATTTACATTTGTCTTAGAAACATGGACAGAACATTACATAAAAAATCCACATTGTTCAATATTTATATGGATCCTCAAAATAGATTTGTAAAAGATTTACAAATAAGAATAAAAAACAAACAAACATAGGATTACATTGTAATACTAATCTGAAATTTGTTCGATTTTAAGATAGCCCATATATTCTTGATATCTTCATTTTAATGTAAGATTCTTTGAATGTCCAATTTATATTTTTTCCCTGTGTATTGCTTAATCTTATTTGGATACATTTTGACAACATTCACACACTTTTGCATATGTTTTGATTTTTAAAATATAGATTACATATTTTTAATTGATCAAGTCATTTAAGAGACATGCCAACTAAATTTTACATTGAATGATTTCGACACGTGATTTTATTGTTTTGTATAAACATTTTATGAGCTAAATTGGTTCAGTCTATTGTTTTAGTTATTCTAAAAACATATTGAGTTTGGTTTAGGTTAAGCAATGCATTACTGGTATTAACCGGCTGTTTTTTTATGCATAAATTGGCCTTTTTTTCATAAGTTAAAATCATGTGTTCAGATAAAATTAGTACATAGTTTCAAAAAGTATACAATTACACATTTGGAGCTTCATGTCCCTTTAAGAGAGGATAATTAAAGATTTTTGAGGATATCCTTAACTAACATATTAGATTGTAATTGCATGCTCCATCCCATTCATTACATCAACATATGGAGTAGAGAATTCATTAACAGCGACATTGTCAAATCAATATATTTTTATATTAAAGGGACACTGAGCTAAAATTATTACTGTTGTCATTCAGATAGAGCATGCAATATTAATCAACATTTAAATAAAATACTATAATCATATTTTAAATATTCTCTTGATAAATGTATTTTAAAATCAAGAATGTGCGTTTATCTGCAGCTCCATTTTGGTTGACCAACCTGGGTTGTTATTGATGATTGGTGGATACCTTCAACAAACAATATTTATTGAATACAATATTGCTTATCTGCCTTTAAGATTAAAATGTTGCAAAATAAATATTATAAGAGTCAATGTTAAATAATTTGTAACAGTTTGAACAGTGAAATCACTGATTGAAATAAATCATGTCAGTGTCCCTTTAATAAACAATAGATTCATTAATCCTTACATTCTTTTGATTAAACAATATTGATATATAATTCACATATTCACTGTTGGAGTTACTTTATAGATATAAGCATACTCTAACAGCACCATGATTACATATTTGTACAAATCAATTTGGTTTGGTATTGTGATCAATATGTGTTGTGTCCTAAACAAGATTACTGTACATTGCACAAATGGCTCGATGTGCCACATGTCTTTGTTTATATTTGTCAACAGCTGTTATTCAAAATGTGGTTTGTGTGTATTCTTTTAAGAACATTGATCAATGGGTATATTTAGATATGCAATAGCATCGTATGAGATGAGTTTGATGTCTAATATAGTCAGAAATGAAACATATGTTAAATAATCATTTTTTACATAATCCCCTTGATTCAATCAAGCATTTTTTATTCTAATGACTGCTCTATTCTTCACATTTTCAAGTTGATTATTCTTATAAATTGATACAGATGTGATTTAGTGCTATCCAAAATGTGTTCACTAATATATATCTATATCATTCATAGAGAGAGTTGTTGTGGGGAGCCCAGAGGGATCCAGCACTGATACTGAGCTGCCTTTGCAGTCTTCTGGTAAGTCCATTGACTCATTTATATGTCATTGAAGGTGTATTGGTAATCAATATTATGAGCATGATTCTGATGAAGCATTACATTTGAAACAAACATATAATTTACTCCTCTGATTATATATCAATTTTAGTTTAATATTGAAAGATTAAGAATTCCAATTTGCTTAGTCTACACCTTTGTTATTCAGAAGATGTATAGCATATGTTTGTTTACATTTTCAATTTTGACAACAATCATCAAGTGATACACACATGAAAAATCTGAAATGTTCAATGTACTATGCTTTTATGATTTTTAAATTAATACAAACAATAAATCGAAAATCTAATGTCATTTGTATGCTCCATCAAAATGATGTAAATCATAACTTTGGGTGTGTATATCTTTAATGCAACATTGATGTGTGTCTTTGAGCAACAGTAACATATGTTATAATATCTGATCTTAACGTGTACACAACATGTTATGTTTTACAGAGATTGATTTAACATGTGGGACGGAGGAGGAAGAGGCTCCCTTGGAGTCTGATGGTATGTGAAATATATCTAACATGTATCCAACATGTTTTTTTATTGGAAAACATTTTATTGAAGACATTCAAAGTCTACAGCTTTTGCACTTTAAAAAGGAATATTATTTTTCTGTTCAAATACACTACTGCCCCCTTTCTATATCAGGCAGCATGAAAATATGCTTGGATTATTCTTTCTTTTTTTTTTGGATTTCTAATTCATGCCATCATGATGTCACATTCATATTCCAGGCCAAACCACAATCATAATTTTATAATTGTACAGACAGTCATTGCTATTCATCTGAGTGCCTATATGCATACCATATCCTCATGTCATCATTGTTTAGAAATTCAAACACACTTCTAAGTATATTGCAAACATAATCAAGTTGAAATGACTTGATTTGATTTCATGATGTATGAGATGTTAATATATTTTTAATATTTATTTCAGATGGATCCTCCACTTCTGGTCATCATGTTTCCGCCCCTGCCCAGTCACCTGCCCAGACCCCTGGCCAGGCCCCTGCCCAGTCCCCTGCCCAGGCCCCTGCTCAGGCCCCTGCCCCTTCACAGTCCCCTCCACAGACCCAAGACCCTCCCGGCCCTTCACATTTTGCCTGTCCTGTCCCTCCCAAAAAATGCCCCTTCGTCCCCCTTCACCGCTCTCCCCGTCTTTTGGCCCGTACAGCTACCCCACCTGCCCAGCCCCCAACTCACCACTCCCCAGCTGTATGGCCTACCCCAGAGCAGCAGCCCATCCCTCCCCAACCCAATCCCATCCCTCCCCAACCCAATCCCATCCCTTCCCCCTGTCTTAACCTTCATTGTCCTGGGTGTCGGATTGTCCTTCCCAGGCACAGCTGTAAGTATCATTCAAAATCAACATTATAAGATACTTAAAGGTACACTGAAGGCAAATTGTTTCTATTGTGATTCAAATAGAGCATGCAATGTTAATCAAATTTATAATTTACTACTCTTATCAATTATTCTTCATTCTCTTGCTATCTTTATTGAAACAAAGAAATGCCTATAATTATTTTGAAAATAAAAAAAAAGTCTGGACATCATTTCTTTATTGTTGGATGAATGTATCCATCAATCAGCAGGGACAACCAAGGTTGATAACCAAAAATGGCCTGCCCTATAAACTTACATTCTTGCATTTAAAATATAGCTATAGAATTCTAACATTTCAAGAATAGGAGTAAATTAAAAATTTGTTTTAAATGTCATGCTCTATCTGAATCAGTAAATAAAATATTTTGGTTTAGTGTCCCTTTAATTTGATATCACTACATATACCAATCACCACTACTTGGATCCAATAATTTATGTACAAATGTTCATACATTATCTCTTGTATAACACAGTGGGAATGTAATTTCTTCTGGTTGCTATGTTTACACAGCTTGGCCTCAACGCCAAAATGTTTAAGGATATGTGTGCCTACCACAGTATAACTAAAATATTTAAATTGCTAATGTAAGTACAATGTAAATCCTTTTACAAGATTTTATACACTCAAGCTGTAAAAGTGGATCATCGAAAACCAATTAAAGGGGACAACATGTTTGAGTAAACTGTCCCTTTAATGGTTTAGGTCTGTCTGAATAACATATTTAATGTGTAAATAATCAATTTCAACAAATTAATTTAAAGAATGATTTGTCTTTATGATTACAATGTATCTTTGCTTATTTTTTATTCTGTTGTGTAATTTTCATTAATATTTTATTTATTCTTTATTTTAGGCTGTGACTCAACATGGCTCACGTTAGAAGGTCTAGCACGCGTAGAGCAGGCCGTGTTGAGGAACGCAGCTGTCCTGAGAGGTATTCACGACACTGTGCATGCCCAACTACAGGTTCAGCATTTGACTCTCTGTCAGATGATGCATTTTAATTCAATGCTTGAATCTCTAGCTGGACTGGCACAGGACGATGAAGGGGATGACCAATAAGTGGAGGATCTGGAGATGCTCTAAGGGTGCAGATAAGAATCTTCCATCCACATGTTGATTTTCTGATTTTTTTGGTTGCCATTTGGCCTTTTTTTATTATTGTTGTGCCTGTTGCACTCTTTTACCTTGTCAAATGGATCCAATGGGGCTATGCTGGCCCTTGGCAACTCTCTTCATGGACGGTGATGCACTCTTTTAACTTGTCAAATGGATCCAATGGGGCTATGCTGGCCCTTGGCAACTCTCTTCATGGACTGTGATGCACTATTTGACCTTGTCATATGGCTCCAATGGGGCTATGCTGGCCCTTGGCAACTCTCTTCATGGACTGTGATGCACTATTTGACCTTGTCATATGGCTCCAATGGGGCTATGCTGGTCCTTGGCAACTCTCTTCATGGACTGTGATGCACTCTTTTACCTTGTCATATGGCTCCAATGGGGCTATGCTGGCCCTTGGCAACTCTCTTCATGGACTGTGATGCACTCTTTTACCTTGTCAAATAGCTCCAATGGGGCTATGCTGGCCCTTGGCAACTCTCTTCATGGACTGTGATGCACTATTTTACCTTGTCAAATGGCTCCATTGGGGCTATGCTGGCCCTTGGCAAATCTCTTCATGGACTGTGATGCACTCTTTTACCTTGTCAAATGGCTCCAATTTTCCTGATCTTTAAAAGATTATTTATAAACGTTGTTGATGTTTTCTGACATACTAATAAAAGACATGTCATTCCACGATTCTTTGTCCTCTTTATTCATGTCATTGATTGAAATCTCTAGTTTATCTGGTTAATCCTTAAAGAGACCTTACCAAAAATAATGGTGTTTCCTGAATCATATATGTAATACAATTGTAAATGACTTTAAGATTTACATCTCCAATTTAATTTTATTATTTGTCTTTATATATTTTTCTTAAAGCTTTATCATTGCATGATTATGATTAGCATAGTAATTTTTTTAGATATGTATATATATATTTTTATTTTTGTATATATATGTATATTGCAAATTTCACATCCATGTGTTTATTTGTAAACTCTGCGTGAATTGATGCACCTTTAACAAATGATCCCAGGATTGATACAATGAGATAATCCCTGTAAAGTGTTAATTTTATTGAAATAGTATTCTCTCTGTGTATCCTCTTTATTTATTTATTTTTATTTCATATCCCTTTAAGTGATGCTGACCACAATTGTTAATGAATGGATTTCCATTTCTAAAGCGTTTTTGTCCTTTTTACATGAACAAGGACATATAATCTTATTAATAAACAATCTTATTGTAATGTTGACAGCACATGTATTTAAATTTCAATTCTATCTTATTGTAGTAGTGTAACCAAATCAATCTCTGTGTGTAATGCGCATATTTTAGATGAGGAATATCTTTATCTAAATATTTTTACAAAATACTTCTCCTCCCATATATGGCTAGAGGTAGGCTGACCATATTTCAACTTGAATAAGTGACACGTTTGATCAATACATGTGTCATTATTGTTATTCCAAAACAATCTAAACATATCTTAAAACATCAATGGCATATGTATTTCTCATGTGTATCTTTTAAATGTTAAAGATATACACCATAGCTATAGTTAAAGGGACAGTCAAGTCCAAAAAGATGATTCATGATTTAAATAGGGCATGCGAGTTTAACCAACTTCCTAATTAGCTTTTATTCAACATTTAGCTTTGTTCTCTTGTTATTGTTAATTGAAAGGTAAACAGAGGAGGTTCATATGCTAAGTTCTTCGACCTTGAAGACTGCCTCTAATGTTTTAAAAATATTGACTACTATAAGGCATTAGTTCACATGTTTCATATAGATAACATTGAGATCATGCACGTAAAGTGACCTAGGAGTGAGCATTGATTGGCTAAACTGCATGTCTGTCAAAATAACCTAAATAATGGGGCAGTCAGCAGAAGCTTAGCTACAAGATAATAACAGAAGTAAAATGTATATTAATATATAACTGTGTTTGTTGTTCAAAAATGAGTAATGTGTAATAAAGGGATTAGCTATATTTTTGAAAATTCAATTTCTGGGGTTGACTGTCCCTTTAACATATAATATCTAACACATCCCTATTTTACTAATGCATCTCCTAGCATTAATTTTCTTTTAAAGGGACAGGAAACACAATAATCCAAATATTTTCATTTATTGTAACAATATATTTCAAATTGCAATGTTGTACATAATCTTGTAACCAATATTGATTTCATTTGTACTTAAAACATGCTGCTTGCTAAATAGTTTAGTTATAAATCCTCTGCTTCTAATGAAATATCTCCTTATTTTCGATAATGTATTCTATTTTATAGATCACAGTATTTCGTTATCTATCGTGACATTCCTAGATAGCAATATAGAAACATACTAGTTACTAAAATATAAATACGTTTCTTATTGATATGCCAAGCTATCAACTGAGTCCTTGTATTGGCTGCGGTTTTTCAGCGATCTCGGATGCGCCATGTTGCTTAAGACGTCACCTGCCAGGCTGTCCAATGATTCCTTGTATTGGCTGACGTTTTTACGCGATCAAGGATGCGCATTTTATTGGATGGCGTTTTTACGCGATCAAGGATGCGCCTTTTATTGGATTGCGTTTTTACGCGATCAAGGATGCACCTTTTATTGGATTGCGTTCTTACGTGATCAAGGATGCGCCATGTTAATTAAGACGACACATGCAAAGGTGTAAAAAACGTCTGATTGTATTACGTAGTCCCGCAATATTTGTTTGGGCACGTTACACACGTTTGTGAATGAGAAGACAAGTTTAAAACCATGGCGAATATGGATTGTGTGCATCATGTAACATTGTTGACCCATAGCTGATAAAGAACACAACATTCTCTTTTGCTGGCTGTCTGGTTGAATAAACGAATGAAAGCAAAATGTTTTCATGCATAAGATATTTCGAGGCAAGTGCAAATCTCTAAATATAGTCCATCTTGTTTAATATGTTTGTCAACAATATGTTCCTTTTTATGAAAAATGACTGTGTTGTGTTTAATTTTAAAGATATCGAATTCATAAATATGCGCTATTGTATTAGAATAAAGTAATCAATATGCATTTATCTTTATCATATGCTAAATATATGATGCTGACTTCTTCTAAATGTTATTTTGTCGTATATTTTATTAAAGGTTCATTAGACACTCACATTAAAAACCAAAATATTTTATTTTGTCTCTAGTTATATAGTCCATTGTTTACCAAATACATGTCTACTTTTGCTTATGTTCAAATAAATTTTCAGACTCCTCGCCAAGCCTCAAAGTTTCATGTGAGTACCATCTCCAGCTTGCTCCTGTTTGTGTAAAGGGTCTTTTTATATGTTAATGATGGGGTATTGTCTTGTTTTACGGTTGTAATGGGGTTTACATCTATATTTTCAATAGAGATAACCCCATTTTCTTTTAAAGTGTTTAAATCTTTTTAATATTGATTTTGATATCAGTATATGTTAATCTTGTTGTTTCTAGTAGTGTCTATTACATGCAGTTCTGTTAAAAAGATTGTATACTGTCCCTTTAATGCAAATGTTGATTTTTGTATCATGTATGAGTTCCACATTGGTTAATCTCCAAATATATTATTGTTAGCATATTTTTTTTGTCACTCCTAAAAGGACTTTAAACCATATTCATTGTTAAAACAAATGTCTTTCTAAAAACAAACAAACACAATAATGTCTATTTAAGAAAATAGACTTTATTTAACACGTTAATAGAAATCTTTTTGCAATATTTCTTGTTTGAACAAGTACATGTAGATATACCAACAATCACCAAATATTATATGTTAGCATATGTAATTTTTTTAAAGGGACAGTCTAGAAAACAAATAATGATTTGCATTATTAAAAAAGCAAATTTTGAAATATAAATGATATCAAAGGTTTCTCACCAATTAATAATTTTTCTTTGGTTATTTTTATTTGCTAGCTAAACCTATGAGGTTCGTGTGCTCATTTCTTAGAGCTTGAAGAGTGCATGTAATCAGAATGCAATTTGACCACTAGAGGGCATTTTGAGAGCATTTGTATATATAAAACCTTGAGCTCATACAGCATATTTACCATGTATTGATCATTGATTGTCTAAAATGTTGTTATGTAAGAACAACAAATAAGTGGTAATTTTTCATAGGCATAGATACAAGGGTAAGCACATAAGTCACATGTATTTCTCCATGTTTTTTTGTTTCAAACTTGATAATGCGTAATACAGTGTTTTCTTTGTAATCAATAATGTTCTGACTGTCCCTTTAAGCTGTGTTATTGGCATTCAAACAGTAATATGCCATCATGGATAATTGTAATGGTAATTTTGTTTTAGATTAGGGAAACAGTTTGGACATCACATCACAGAAAACAATCAATATCATGAACAAGGATAGGTAAGTGATGATGTGCTGTCCACACACTTATAACCCACACTCTGCAAACAATCTGACTCCATGGACCCGGTCCAATAGAAGTAGATTATATACAGAGTGTGGTCCACAAGTGTATGAAAACCACATCATCACATACCTATCCATTACACATTAAATAAAAACGAAATAAACATGACAAAAAATACTTACTTCCTCTTCCTTCCCCTCTTCTCACGAGGCTGAGGCTCTGGGAGGGGCAACTGCCGCCTCCGACGAGTTCTCATTGGAGATGTTGTGGGAAGAGTGGAAGGAAGAGTACTGGGACGACCAAGGTGAGGAGGAGGAGATGGCCCAGGAGGAGATGGCCCAGGAGGAGATGGCCCAGGAGGAGATGGCCCGGCAGGAGCAGATGGCCCGGCAGGAGCCGATGGCCCAGCAGGAGCAGATGGCACAGCAGGAGCAGATGGCATGTCAGGAGCAGATGGCACGGCAGGAGCAGATGGCCCGGCAGGAGCAGATGGACCGGCAGGAGCAGATGGACCGGCAGGAGGCCCAGCAGATGGCGGCCCAGGAGCAGGAGGCCCAGCAGATGGTGGCCCAGGAGCAGGAGGCCCAGCAGGAGGCCGACCAGCAGGAGGCAGAACAGCAGGAGGCAGACCAGCATGCGCCTCCCGGAAGAAATTAAACATCTCTTGTTGGAGTAGAAAACTTCTGTTTTGGCCTTCTTCTATTCGAGTAAGGAGGTGTATGATTTGGGTTTGGCTTTCTCGAATGCCTCTGAGCTCTTCAATAATTCTACTTCTGCCTTGTATATTTTCGATCCGGGAGTTACGCATCTGGTCAATGTAGTCTAGTAGAACCCGCACCTCAGCTATTTCCTCTTGTTGTGCACGGTGGGGTGCCCGTGCACGGTGGCCTGCTGGTGCACGGCGGCCTGCTGGTGCTTGAGGGGCCTCTTCCTCTGCTTCCGGGGCCTCTTCGTCAAGGGGGGCCTCTTCCTCAAGGGGGTCCTCTTCTCTCCGAGGTGGAGATTCATCCCCACCACTCTCATACCGGGAAAAAGGAGGAGCCTGTAGTTGCTGTGCTGCCTCCTCCCCAGACTCTGTATATTTGAAAAAGAAAGAAATGTATATATTAGCATATTTCCAAATAAAGCTTTACATTATTTAGCTTACGATACAATTACAAATGCAGCCTCATTAATCCACTTTGAAATCTAACAATCAATACGATTTCCGCATTTTCAAAACCGTGTTTGTGATATCTCTGGTCAATCTGAATGTTTTAGCGTTTGTTTTCAGTCTGTTTAAATGCACACCTAACCTATAGCCTAGATACTAATGTAACCGCAAAGTAATTGTGAATGCGTTTACGTAATAATGTGTTAAACAGCGTAATAGCATTAATCTTATCCTTAAAGGGACATGAAACCCAATGTTTTTTCTTTCCTGATTTAGAAAGAGCATACAATTATAATCAACTTTCTAATTTACTTCTATTATCTAATTTGCTTCATTCTCTTGATATTCTTTGTTGAAAATCATATCTAGATATGCTTAGTAGCTGCTGATTGGTAGCTGCACATATCTGCCTCCTGTGATTGGTTCACCGTGTGCATGGCTATTTCTTCATTAAAGTATATCTAAAGAATGAAGCAAATTAGGTAATATAAGTAAATTGGAATGTTGTTTAAAATTGTATTCTCTACCTTAATCATGAAAGAAAATGTTTGCGTATAGTGTCCCTTTAAATACATTCGGATGTTAATTTATTCTTAAATGAGCTTACCGTCAGATGAGAGTGGCAGGTTCCCGGTATCGATTCCTCCGATACCGACTATATCCACCTCGGAGATGCTGGGACGCAACATTTCCTCCCATCGGCAGTACTCAACTTTCAGTGCAGGGCCGCCACCGGGTCCTGCAGCATGTTGGGACTCCCGGGTTATTTTTTTTTTAAGATCCATCTTGCAGTCCCGGTAGCGATGTTTAATAGAGTCCATATCTCTATTCCGTCCACCCACTGCATTGACTGAATCCCTTATCTCCTGCCAGAGCTTCCTCTTCTCACTCGGGGTTGTCTTCAGATGCTGCAGCCTCCTATACCTGCCCATATAGGCTTCTATGAGGGCCTCCTTCTCCTCCATAGAAAACCTCACCTCCCTAGTCGCCTTGGCCTTCCCCTGTGACGATGCCCTCTGTTTCCCGGACTGTGAAGCCCTACTCTGTCCGCCACTGGGCCCAGCCACTTGTTCATCTTGAACCAAGTGGCTGAGTCCACCCACCGCTTCCACCCCCCGCTTCCTGCCCCCCTTCCTGTCCTGTTCCTCTCCCCCTCCCTCTCCTCCCCCCTCTACCTCTCCCCTGACTAATCTCCTGCCTGCCCTCCTCCATCTCTTCCCTAAACTAAACCCCAACTAAGCAAACAAAAAGTGAGTGTGATCAAATGAAAGGGGGTCAAAATAAAGAAATAAAAAGACCAAAAAAGTGCTGAAAGTGTGAAAGGGATATAAATAAAAGATGGTAAGGAGTATTTAAATAAACAAAATGTATAAGAAGACTAAAAGGAGGATATGTAAACTAAATGTAACTAGGGGATGGGGATGGGGTATGGGATAAGAGTAAATGGGATGAAAGGGAATGGGACTACAGGGAATGGGGTATGGAGTGTAGTATGAGAGGGTATGGGGTATGGAGTGTATGTAGTGTTATTGATAAGTGTATGTATGTATTGAATGTGCTTGCGTGTAAATGTGTTAAATATGCAGAAAAAGCACTCGCACACTCACCCAAACCAACTGTCGCTCACTAACTCACACTACCACTAACTCACAATACCACTAACTCACAATACCATTAACTGACTATCTCACACTACCACTAACTCTCAATAACTCACACTACCACTAACTCACACTACCACTAACTCACACTACCACTAACTCACACTACCACTAACTCTCACTACCACTAACTCACGCTCCCACTAACTCTCACTAACTACCACTAACTCACTCACGATAACACTAACTGACTCTCTCACACTAACTCACAATAAGGCACTAAATCTCAAATCTCAACTCTCCAATCTCCAAAAACCTACCAGCAACACAGTCAAAGAAGCCATGCTTGTGTGGTGCTTATATACCCTGTGTAAATGTTTAATGATGTACCTGTTTGCGTTGTAAATTGTGTTCAGGTGTGCTTTGTTAGTAATTAGTATGTGTGCAATGTGTATTAGTTGTGTGAATTTGCGCATGCTCATTTTGAGTTAGTATTTGTGGAATGTGTAGAATGCGATGATGTCATAGTGCTCATTTTCTCTAACATTGTCCCATCGTATTATGTGTAAATGTTAATTTGCGATGGTGTGGTATTAGTGAAGTGTTGTATATGTATGTTTGTCCTAATATATAGTAATATTGAATGCGAGTATTTTGCTAGTGTATGATTGTGCATTTATTTTTCCTTGTTGTTATTTTCCGTATTTCCGCATCTTAAATGATATGCGTATTCCCTGTATTTTATTTTATTAATTTTCCCCCGCTTCTGAATGTGTAATGCTTATGTGCTTTGTTTTGTGATTGTTGTTGTGACATTTGTGGTGTGTTATTGTTGTGCATTAATTGTTGTTGTGACATTTGCGGTGTGTTATTGTTGTGCATTATGTGGTATACGTCATATGAACGAGCTGTGCGTATTTCTCGCGAGATCGAGTGTTAGGTGAAAAAAGCGTGTTTGTTTGATTTTCCATTGATCTCTATGGGAGACTGTCTAACGCGGGCGGGATTCCGCGTGTGAAATACACGCGTTAGGAGTATCGTTAGAAGGTTGTTTATAAACTCTAAATACCCGCGTTAAAAAACTCTGTGCGTTAGAAATAAACCACGCGTAGCTAACGCACCCCATCTACCGCCAAACTCTAAATCTAGCCGGTAGAGTTCCCCTGATTTTCTGTTGGTTCTATGGTTGAAATTGGTCTTGTCTTATTCTGTAAAATAAGGCTTCTATCCAGAGCTTTTGTTCTTGCAAGGGCTTGGTTCAAAAGACTGGGAGTATAACCTTTTTCTATGAATCTATTGTATAGTATATGACTTTTTTCTATTGTATAGTTAGTATATGACTGTGCAATTCCTCCTTATCTGTCTGAACTGGCTGTATGGAACATTGTTGATCTAACTTTTGTGATGGTTACTATGATAATCAAGATAACTATTACTGTCTACATCTTTAAAGAAAGTTTTTGATGTTATTGTTTTATCGGGACCCCAGCTGAGGACAAGATCTAAATATTCAATGCCATTGGTCTGGATATTGGCCGTAAAATTGATGCCCATCTGATTAAGATGAATAATGAACCTCTCTGCTGATACTCTGTCCCCATCCCAAATAAAAATAAGGTCATCAATGTTACGGCCATAGAAGATCAGGTTTGCCCCAAAGTCCGCGTGATAAATATCTCTCTCTTCAAAAAGGCCCATGAAGAGATTCGCAAAATGGGGCAAACCTGGTCCCCATGGCCGTACTGTTGATTTGTAAATAGTATCGATTTTGGTAAATAAAATAATTGTGTTGTAGAATATATAAGATGCTTTCTAGAATGAAAGCTCTTTGTGTATTGGGTAAATATGGGTCTAATTCTAGAAAATGGGAGACTGCTGCTACCCCTAAATCGTGTGTTATATTGGAGTATAAAGAACTAACATCGCATGTTATCCATAATGTGTTTTTGTCCTTAATGGAGATGTTATTGAGTAATTGTAAAATATGAGTACTGTCTCTAATGTAGGAAATTAAAGAAATGACAGATTTCTGTAAAAATTGGTCTATGTAAAATGATAAATTATAAGTTAAATTTCCAATTCCTGCTATGATGGGTTGTCCAGGGGGATTAGTTTTAGTTTTGAGTATTTTGGGTAAATGGTAGTAATGGGCTATACTCGGATTTGATGTTCTCACAAAATCTTTCTCTGTCACAAGTACGGTGCAACTTTTTCTGGTAAGCCCCTCAATTTTATCAGTATAGCTGTGTTATCCAGACCTATTTACACTATGAGGCGCCCTCTTTTTCTTCTCCGTGACTTAATATTGTCTATGCCTGAAAGGGAAGCAGCAGGGAAGGTGAGTGTACCCGTCTTATTAGAATATTAGGCTGAAGTACTCACTCCGAGAATGCGGGCTGCTAATGGAGGCTGTGTCATGTGAAGTCTGCACACCGTGCTGTGATTGGTTCACCGTGTGCATGGCTATTTCTTCATTAAAGTATATCTAAAGAATGAAGCAAATTAGGTAATATAAGTAAATTGGAATGTTGTTTAAAATTGTATTCTCTACCTTAATCATGAAAGAAAATGTTTGCGTATAGTGTCCCTTTAAATACATTCGGATGTTAATTTATTCTTAAATGAGCTTACCGTCAGATGAGAGTGGCAGGTTCCCGGTATTGATTCCTCCGATACGACTATATCAACCTCGGAGATGCTGGGACGCAACATTTCCTCCCATCGGCAGTACTCAACTATCAGTGCAGGGCCGCCACCGGTTCCTGCGGCATGTTGGGACTCCCGGGTTATTTTTTTTTTAAGATCCATCTTGCAGTCCCGGTAGCGATGTTTAATAGAGTCCATATCTCTATTCCGTCCACCCACTGCATTGACTGAATCCCTTATCTCCTGCCAGAGCTTCCTCTTCTCACTCCGGGTGGTCTTCTGATGCTGCAGCCTCCTATACCTGCCCATATAGGCTTCTACGAGGGCCTCCTTCTCCTCCATAGAAAACCTCACCTCCCTAGTCACCTTGGCCTTCCCCTGTGATGATGCCCTCTGTTTCCCGGACTGTGAAGCCCTACTCTGTCCGCCACTGGGCCCAGCCACTTGTTCATCTTGAACCAAGTGGCTGGGTCCACCCACCGCTTCCACCCCCAGCTTCCTGCCCCCCTTCCTGTCCTGTTCCTCTCCCCCTTCCTCTCCTCCCCCCTCTACCTCTCCCCTGACTAATCTCCTGCCTGCCCTCCTCCATCTCTTCCCTAAACTAAACCCCAACTAAGCAAACAAAAAGTGAGTGTGATCAAATGAAAGGGGGTCAAAATAAAGAAATAAAAAGACCAAAAAAGTGCTGAAAGTGTGAAAGGGATATAAATAAAAGAGGGTAAGGAGTATTTAAATAAACAAAATGTATAAGAAGACTAAAAGGAGAATATGTAAACTAAATGTAACTAGGGGATGGGGATGGGGTATGGGATAAGAGTAAATGGGATGAAAGGGAATGGGACTACAGGGAATGGGGTATGGAGTGTAGTATGAGAGGGTATGGGGTATGGAGTGTATGTAGTGTTATTGATAAGTGTATGTATGTATTGAATGTGTTTGCGTGTAAATGTGTTAAATATGCAGAAAAAGCACTCGCACACTCACCCAAACCAACTGTCGCTCACTAACTCACAATACCACTAACTCACAATACCATTAACTGACTCTCTCACACTACCACTAACTCTCAATAACTCACACTACCACTAACTCACACTACCACTAACTCACACTACCACTAACTCTCACTACCACTAACTCACGCTCCCACTAACTCTCACTAACTACCACTAACTCACTCACGATAACACTAACTGACTCTCTCACACTAACTCACAATAAGGCACTAAATCTCAAATCTCAACTCTCCAATCTCCAAAAACCCACCAGCAACACAGTCAAAGAAGCCATGCTTGTGTGGTGCTTATATACCCTGTGTAAATGTTTAATGATGTACCTGTTTGCGTTGTAAATTGTGTTCAGGTGTGCTTTGTTAGTAATTAGTATGTGTGCAATGTGTATTAGTTGTGTGAATTTGCGCATGCTCATTTCGAGTTAGTATTTGTGGAATGTGTAGAATGCGATGATGTCATAGTGCTCGTTTTCTCTAACATTGTCCCATCGTATTATGTGTAAATGTTAATTTGCGATGGTGTGGTATTAGTGAAGTGTTGTATATGTATGTTTGTCCTAATATATAGTAATATTGAATGCGAGTATTTTGCTAGTGTATGATTGTGCATTTATTTTTCCTTGTTGTTATTTTCCGTATTTCCGCATCTTAAATGATATGCGTATTCCCTGTATTTTATTTTATTAATTTTCCCCCGCTTCTGAATGTGTAATGCTTATGTGCTTTGTTTTGTGATTGTTGTTGTGACATTTGTGGTGTGTTATTGTTGTGCATTAATTGTTGTTGTGACATTTGCGGTGTGTTATTGTTGTGCATTATGTGGTATACGTCATATGAACGAGCTGTGCGTATTTCTCGCGAGATCGAGTGTTAGGTGAAAAAAGCGTGTTTGTTTGATTTTCCATTGATCTCTATGGGAGACTGTCTAACGCGGGCGGGATTCCGCGTGTGAAATACACGCGTTAGGAGTATCGTTAGAAGGTTGTTTATAAACTCTAAATACCCGCGTTTAAAAACTCAGTGCGTTAGAAATAAACCACGCGTAGCTAACGCACTCCATCTACCGCCAAACTCTAAATCTAGCCGATAGAGGTCCGCTGATTTTCTGTTGGTTCTATGGTTGAAATTGGTCTTGTCTTATTCTGTAAAATAAGGCTTCTATCCAGAGATTTTGTTCTTGCAAGGGCTTGGTTCAAAAGACTGGGAGGATAACCTTTTTCTATGAATCTATTGTATAGTAGTATAGTATATGACTTTTTTCTATTGTATAGTTAGTATATGACTGTGCAATTCCTCCTTATCTGTCTGAACTGGCTGTATGGAACATTGTTGATCTTACTTTTGTGATGGTTACTATGATAATCAAGATAACTATTACTGTCTACATCTTTAAAGAAAGTTTTTGATGTTATTGTTTTATTGGGACCCCAGCTGAGGACAAGATCTAAATATTCAATGCCATTGGTCTGGATATTGGCCGTAAAATTGATGCCCATCTGATTAAGATGAATAATGAACCTCTCTGCTGATACTCTGTCCCCATCCCAAATAAAAATAAGGTCATCAATGTTACGGCCATAGAAGATCAGGTTTGCCCCAAAGTCCGCGTGATAAATATATCTCTCTTCAAAAAGGCCCATGAAGAGATTCGCAAAATGGGGCAAACCTGGTCCCCATGGCCGTACTGTTGATTTGTAAATAGTATCGATTTTGGTAAATAAAATAATTGTGTTGTAGAATATATAAGATGCTTTCTAGAATGAAAGCTCTTTGTGTATTGGGTAAATATGGGTCTAATTCTAGAAAATGGGAGACTGCTGCTACCCCTAAATCATGTGTTATATTGGAGTATAAAGAACTAACATCGCATGTTATCCATAATGTGTTTTTGTCCTTAATGGAGATGTTATTGAGTAATTGTAAAATATGAGTACTGTCTCTAATGTAGGAAATTAAAGAAATGACAGATTTCTGTAAAAATTGGTCTATGTAAAATGATAAATTATAAGTTAAGTTTCCAATTCCTGCTATGATGGGTTGTCCAGGGGGATTAGTTTTAGTTTTGAGTATTTTGGGTAAATGGTAGTAATGGGCTATACTCGGATTTGATGTTCTCACAAAATCTTTCTCTGTCACAAGTACGGTGCAACTTTTTCTGGTAAGCCCCTCAATTTTATCAGTATAGCGGTGTTATCCAGACCTATTTACACTATGAGGCGCCCTCTTTTTCTTCTCCGTGACTTAATATTGTCTATGCCTGAAAGGGAAGCAGCAGGGAAGGTGAGTGTACCCGTCTTATTAGAATATTAGGCTGAAGTACTCACTCCGAGAATGCGGGCTGCTAATGGAGGCTGTGTCATGTGAAGTCTGCACACCGTGCTGTGATTGGTTCACCGTGTGCATGGCTATTTCTTCATTAAAGTATATCTAAAGAATGAAGCAAATTAGGTAATATAAGTAAATTGGAATGTTGTTTAAAATTGTATTCTCTACCTTAATCATGAAAGAAAATGTTTGCGTATAGTGTCCCTTTAAATACATTCGGATGTTAATTTATTCTTAAATGAGCTTACCGTCAGATGAGAGTGGCAGGTTCCCGGTATCGATTCCTCCGATACCGACTATATCAACCTCGGAGATGCTGGGACGCAACATTTCCTCCCATCAGCAGTACTCAACTATCAGTGCAGGGCCGCCACCGGTTCCTGCGGCATGTTGGGACTCCCGGGTTATTTTTTTTTTAAGATCCATCTTGCAGTCCCGGTAGCGATGTTTAATAGAGTCCATATCTCTATTCCGTCCACCCACTGCATTGACTGAATCCCTTATCTCCTGCCAGAGCTTCCTCTTCTCACTCCGGGTGGTCTTCTGATGCTGCAGCCTCCTATACCTGCCCATATAGGCTTCTACGAGGGCCTCCTTCTCCTCCATAGAAAACCTCACCTCCCTAGTCGCCTTGGCCTTCCCCTGTGACGATGCCCTCTGTTTCCCGGACTGTGAAACCCTACTCTGTCCGCCACTGGGCCCAGCCACTTGTTCATCTTGAACCAAGTGGCTGGGTCCACCCACCGCTTCCACCCCCCGCTTCCTGCCCCCCTTCCTGTCCTGTTCCTCTCCCCCTTCCTCTCCTCCCCCCTCTACCTCTCCCCTGACTAATCTCCTGCCTGCCCTCCTCCATCTCTTCCCTAAACTAAACCCCAACTAAGCAAACAAAAAGTGAGTGTGATCAAATGAAAGGGGGTCAAAATAAAGAAATAAAAAGACCAAAAAAGTGCTGAAAGTGTGAAAGGGATATAAATAAAAGAGGGTAAGGAGTATTTAAATAAACAAAATGTATAAGAAGACTAAAAGGAGAATATGTAAACTAAATTTAACTAGGGGATGGGGTATGGGATAAGAGTAAATGGGATGAAAGGGAATGGGACTACAGGGAATGGGGTATGGAGTGTAGTATGAGAGGGTATGGGGTATGGAGTGTATGTAGTGTTATTGATAAGTGTATGTATGTATTGAATGTGTTTGCGTGTAAATGTGTTAAATATTCAGAAAAAGCACTCGCACACTCACCCAAACCAACTGTCGCTCACTAACTCACACTACCACTAACTCACAATACCACTAACTCACAATACCATTAACTGACTCTCTCACACTACCACTAACTCTCAATAACTCACACTACCACTAACTCACACTACCACTAACTCACACTACCACTAACTCTCACTACCACTAACTCACGCTCCCACTAACTCTCACTAACTACCACTAACTCACGATAACACTAACTGACTCTCTCACACTAACTCACAATAAGGCACTAAATCTCAAATCTCAACTCTCCAATCTCCAAAAACCCACCAGCAACACAGTCAAAGAAGCCATGCTTGTGTGGTGCTTATATACCCTGTGTAAATGTTTAATGATGTACCTGTTTGCGTTGTAAATTGTGTTCAGGTGTGCTTTGTTAGTAATTAGTATGTGTGCAATGTGTATTAGTTGTGTGAATTTGCGCATGCTCATTTCGAGTTAGTATTTGTGGAATGTGTAGAATGCGATGATGTCATAGTGCTCGTTTTCTCTAACATTGTCCCATCGTATTATGTGTAAATGTTAATTTGCGATGGTGTGGTATTAGTGAAGTGTTGTATATGTATGTTTGTCCTAATATATAGTAATATTGAATGCGAGTATTTTTCTAGTGTATGATTGTGCATTTATTTTTCCTTGTTGTTATTTTCCGTATTTCCGCATCTTAAATGATATGCGTATTCCCTGTATTTTATTTTATTAATTTTCCCCCGCTTCTGAATGTGTAATGCTTATGTGCTTTGTTTTGTGATTGTTGTTGTGACATTTGCGGTGTGTTATTGTTGTGCATTATGTGGTATATGTCATATGACCGAGCTGTGCGTATTTCTCGCGAAATCGAGTGTTAGGTGAAAAAAGCGTGTTTGTTTGATTTTCCATTGATCTCTATGGGAGACTGTCTAACGCGGGCGGGATTCCGCGTGTGAAATACACACGTTAGGAGTATCGTTAGAAGGTTGTTTATAAACTCTAAATACCCGCGTTAAAAAACTCCGGCCTAGATTTGGAGTTTTGTCGGTAACGACCCGCGTAGCTAACGCCGGCTTTTTTCTGGCCGCACCATAAAAATAACTCTGGTATTGAGAGTCCACATAAAGGCTGCGTTAGGCTCCAAAAAAGGAGCGTAGAGCATTTTTAACGCAGCTTCAACTCTCAATACCAGAGTTGCTTACGCAAGCGGCCAGCCTAAAAAACGTGCTCATGCACGATTCCCCCATAGAAAACAATGGGGCTGTTTGAGCTGAAAAAAACCCTAACACCTGCAAAAAAGCCGCGTTCAGCTCTTAACGCAGCCCCATTGTTTGTTATGCGGAAACACCTCCTAAGTCTGCACCTAACACCCTAACATGTACCCCGAGTCTAAACACCCCTAACCTTACACTTATTAACCCCTAATCTGCCGCCCCCGCTATCGCTGACACCTGCATTTTATTTTTAACCCCTAATCTGCCGCTCCGTAAACCGCCGCTACTTACATTATCCTTATGTATCCCTAATCTGCTGCCCCTAACACCGCCGACCCCTATATTATATTTATTAACCCCTAATCTGCCCCCCACAACGTCGCCTCCACCTGCCTACACTTATTAACCCCTAATCTGCCGAGCAGACCTGAGCGCTACTATAATAAAGTTATTAACCCCTAATCCGCCTCACTAACCCTATAATAAATAGTATTAACCCCTAATCTGCCCTCCATAACATCGCCGACACCTAACTTCAATTATTAACCCCTAATCTGCCGACTGGAGCTCACCGCTATTCTAATAAATGGATTAACCCCTAAAGCTAAGTCTAACCCTAACACTAACACCCCCCTAAATTAAATATAATTTTAATCTAACAAAATTAATTAACTCTTATTAAATAAATTATTCCTATTTTAAAGCTAAATACTTACCTGTAAAATAAACCCTAATATAGCTACAATATAAATTATAATTACATTGTAGCTATTTTAGGATTAATATTTATTTTACAGGCAACTTTGTAATTATTTTAACCAGGTACAATAGCTATTAAATAGTTAAGAACTATTTAATAGTTACCTAGTTAAAATAATTACAAAATTACCTGTAAAATAAATCCTAACCTAAGTTACAATTAAACCTAACACTATACTATCATTAAATTAATTAAATAAAATACCTACAATTACCTACAATTAAACCTAACACTACACTATCAATACATTAATTAAATACAATATCTACAAATAACTACAATGAAATAAACTAACTAAAGTACAAAAAATAAAAAAGAACTAAGTTACAAAAAATAAAAAAAATCTACAAACATAAGAAAAATATTACAACAATTTTAAACTAATTACACCTACTCTAAGCCCCCTAATAAAACAACAAAGCCCCCCAAAATAAAAAATGCCCTACCCTATTCGAAATTACTAAAGTTAAAAGCTCTTTTACCTTACCAGCCCTGAACAGGGCCCTTTGCGGGGCATGCCCCAAGAAGTTCAGCTCTTTTGCCTGTAAAAAAAAACATACAATACCCCCCCCAACATTACAACCCACCACCCACATACCCCTAATCTAACCCAAACCCCCCTTAAATAAACCTAACACTAAGCCCCTGAAGATCATCCTACCTTGTCTTCACCTCACCAGGTATCACTGATCCGTCCTGGCTCCAAAATCTTCATCCAACCCAAGCGGGGGTTGGCGATCCATCATCCGGTGGCTGAAGAGGTCCAGAAGAGGCTCCAAAGTCTTCATCCTATCCGGGAAGAAGAGGCGATCCGGACCGGCAACCATCTTGATCCAAGCGGCATCTTCTATCTTCATCCGATGACGACCGGCTCCATCCTGAAGACCTCCACCGCGGACCCATCTTCTTCCGGCGACGTCCAACTGAAGAATGACGGTTCCTTTAAGGGACGTCATCCAAGATGGCGTCCCTCGAATTCCGATTGGCTGATAGGGTTCTATCAGCCAATCGGAATTAAGGTAGGAATATTCTGATTGGCTGATGGAATCAGCCAATCAGAATCAAGTTCAATCCGATTGGCTGATCCAATCAGCCAATCAGATTGAGCTCGCATTCTATTGGCTGATCGGAACAGCCAATAGAATGCGAGCTCAATCTGATTGGAAAAAGAGACAACAGCCGAGGAGCGAAGATATTACAAGCAGGTTCCCAGTTGTCATCCTCATGGACATAGCCCTTCCAATGTACAAGGTAAAACAATTTACCATAATGAATGCGAGAATCCATGAGACTGTGTACTTCATATTGGACGTCAGGAACAGTTCCGTAGGTGGCATCTCGGGAGGCAGCTGAGGAAGTGTCCGAGGTACAAGGTTTGATCAAAGAGACGTGGAAAGTGGGGTGGACCTTGATATTCGGAGGCAATTTCAAAGTGACGATGAGGGTTTTTTTTATGGATGTGAAAGGGTAGGGTCCAATGAACAATTTTCCCAGTTTTTTTTACTAGGGTAATGGAGTCTTAGATTCTTTGTTGATAGCCATACCAATTGTCCAACCATATATTCAGGACTTTTCCTGTGACAGAGATTATAGTATCTTTGTTGTGTAGATTGCGCTTCCAGTATGTGCTATCTGACAGAAGCGAAGATCTTAGAGATGTCATTAACAAGGTCCTTCACTTGTGGACATTGTGTATCCAATTTGGGTAGGAGATCTAAACGCGGATGCTAACCGTAGTTGATAAAGAATGGGCTGTAGCCAGTGGATGAATTAACATGGTTGTTGTATGCAAATTTGGCTAAAGGTAAATACATTGCCCAAGATTCTTGTTGTTGAGAACAGAAACATCGTAGATACTGTTCTATCCACTGGTTAACCCACTCAGTCTGTCCATTTTTTTGGGGGTGAAATGAAGTACTGAGCTTTTGTTCCATATGTAATGCTTCACAGAGGTGTTTCCAAAACGTGAAAGTAAATTGTGTGCCTCTGTCACTCAACAGAGAAAGCGGTATACTGTGGAGGCATAAGACCTCTTTTATGAACAATTCGCTGGTGATTTTTGAGGTAGGCAAACCAGAGACAAGAATGAAATGTGTCATCTTAGAAAAGAGGTCGGTGACAACGTATATAATAGTGTAGGACAGAGATGCTGGGAGATCCACAATGAAATCCATAGAAACCAACTGCCAAGGACTGTGAGGAACCTGGAGAGGTTGGCGGAGACCCATTGAGTGCTGGCGTGAGTGCTTTGAAGTAGCACAAATGTCACACTTGGTCAGGTAGTTCTTTACTGAATTGAACATATAGGGCTACCAATAGCTCCTACTAATTAATTCCATGGTCTTATTGGTTCCCATATGTCCAGCAAAGGGGGACTCATGCATTAATTTGAGTACAGAATGTTGTAGCGAAGGTGGTACATAGAGTTTTCTTTTCATGTAGAAGAGTCCATCTGTATGTTG
The DNA here is from genome assembly GCF_027579735.1 of Bombina bombina. NCBI lineage: Eukaryota > Metazoa > Chordata > Amphibia > Anura > Bombinatoridae > Bombina > Bombina bombina. The sequence goes on from NC_069504.1 coordinate 400,322,437, forward strand.
ATCTAATTGTTCAACAGGTTTAGTATCATCCATAGAATGTGCCAACTTTAATTGTGAGGTGAGGTCGGTCAGTATGCCTATGAAATTATGTTTCGGAATCACTGTAGAAAGAGTTTATTAGCACTTTGTTATCCTTGTGGGTGAGGGCATCCGCCTTCCCATTCTTTGCCCCTGGTCTGTAACAGATTGTGAATCGGAACCTGGAAAAGCACAAACTCCAACAAAGCTGTCTAGATGAGAGAGTCCTGTTGGATTGTAGATACTTCAAATTTTTATGATCCGTGTAGACGATAATCGGATGAGTGGCTCCTTCCAGAAGATGTCGCCATTGATAGAAGGAGCATTTAATAGCCAACAGTTCTTTTTCGCCAACCGGATAATTCAACTCAGCAGATTGCATGAGTCTCGAAAAATATGCCACAGGATGGGAAAGAATGGCACCTACGGTGCAATCCAAAGCATCTACCTCGAGTATGAATTGTTTATCCAAGTCAGTAAATTGAAGTAGGGGTGCAGAAGAAAATTTGGATTTTAACAGGTCAAAGACTGAGTAGAAATTGTCCACTTAAAGGTGGTATCCAGTTTAGTTAAATCTGAAAAGGGTTTTGTGGTGGCTGCAAAACCAGGAATACATTTTCGATAGAAGTTTGAAAACCCTAAAAACCGTTGAACCTCCTTCTTTGAAGTGGGGATTGGCCAATCCAATTATAGCTTGGACCTTATTGTTTTCCATGCTGATTCCATGGGGAGTGATATGGTAACCTAGAAATGTGATATCCTGGGAGTCGAAAATACATTTCTCTAACTTGGCGTATAATCTATGTTCCCTCAACCTGGCTAAAACATTTTTGACATGCATCTTATGTTCATCTGGGTTTTGGGAGAAGATCAAAATATCGTCTAAATACTCAACGATGTATACATCCAGAATATCTCTGAAAATGTCATTGATGAGACATTGGAATGTAGCAGGAGCATTACATAAACCGAAAGGCATTACCATATATTCAAACAGGCCATATCTGGTCCTGAAAGCTGTAAGCCATTCATCTCCAGCTCTTACTCTAATAAGATTGTATGCACCTCTGAGATCCAACTTGGTGAAAATCGAGGCACTACGTAATCTTTCTATTAACTCAGGGATAAGGGGGAGCAGATACCTATTCTATTTTGTGCATCTGTTGAGCTCTACAATCCACGATAGGCCATAAAGAACCATCTTTGTTAGTGACAAAAAATATGCTAGCTCCTGCTGGGGATGTACTGGGCCTAATGAATCCCTTTCTCAAGTTCTCATCAATGTAACTTTTTAGATGTTCTAGCTCAGGTTTGGAGAGAGGGTAGATATGCCCAAAAGGAATAGAGACTCAAGGCAGTAAATCAATAGGGCAATCATAAGCCCTGTGGGGGGGGGCAGAGTCTCTGCTTCTTTTTTATTGAAGACATCAGAGAATTGTGTGTAATGTGTTGGTAAAATACATTCAGTTACCTGTGAAATGGTAGCATTAATGTTACAAGCCCCCTCAGGAAGAGGTGTGGGGAAAATGAGACTAAGAGTCGTCCAATTAATACAGGGTTTGTGTGCCCGTAACCAATTTATACCCAGTATAAGGTCACACATAGGTGAAGATATGTCAAAAGATAACTTGTCAGAATAGCCCATGCTAGTAATTAGATGAAGTTTGGTAGTTTGATGTGTGATTGGACCTGATGTAAGTAAATTACCATCAATGACTTTGACAGAGACAGGATTTTGCTTAGTGACAAGTGGTATTTTATTTCTCTTCACAAAACCCAAGTGCATAAAATTTCCATAAGATCCTGTGTCGATAATGGCAGTGGCCTTAATCTTGTGATGCTCCCACTGTAAGAGAAGAGGCAGAGTTATATAAGGGGTTGTGGTAGTTTCAATTATAGAATTGAGATGGAGATTGGATGTCTTACCCATCTTTTGTTTGGATAGAGCAGGGCCCTCCTTAAACACATGTGCAGGGGATGCACAGTACATGCATAAGTTTAGATTCTTCCTTCTGGTCTTCTCCTGGGGTGTTAATGGACCTTTTATAAAACCAATTTCCATTGGTTGTCCAGAATCCTTACCAAGATAGGTGGGAGAAGATAGGTATTTCACGGCAGAATTAGCCCTTTCAGAGCGTCTTTTCCTTAGTCGCCTGTCAGTATTAATAGATAGACTGTACAATTCCTTAAGACTGTCTGGAATGCCGGTACAAGAAAGCTCATCCTTAATCTCCTCCAACAACCCCAAACGGAATTGATTTTTTAATGAAACATGATTCCACATAGAATCAGTGGCAGCAATCTTAAATTGAGTAATATATGACTCCACCGGGTTCTTCTGCTGTCTTAAAGATGTAAGATAGTTTTCAGCAGAGATCTGCTTAAAGGGGTCTTCATACAGGATAGACATCTCAGAAAAAAAATAATCTAAGGAACCTAGGATTGAAGTATGCTGTTTGTAGAAAGAGTCCGCCCAGGCCCTAGGCTCTTCTTTGAGATAAGAAATCACTGTCAAGACCCTTATTCTGTCTGTAGGATAGGTCTTGGGCTTTAATTCAAGCAATAGCATACAAGAATTCCTGAACTCCCTAAACTGGGAGCGATTACCAGTACATTTTTCTGGTGGTGATACTAGTGGTTCTGGGTGAGTATCTGTAGGTGGTGTTTTAGATGCAAGCACCTCCCTTAGGCAGGCTTTTAAAGCCTGATTCTCCACCTGTAACTCATGGAACAAGTTAGTTAAAATGTCCATCCTATCAGATAGACTTTGTATCTGATTAGTGATAAGAGTAGGATCCATTATATTGGATAGGTTAACTATAATTATGTATAAGGTCTATAGTGAGTGTAAGGTAAACTCCTAGACCTATATGTTGGGCTGGCTTATTATGTAATAACTGAAATCACAATCCGCTATTATGTTACTATCTCTAAGTATACAGTTAAAAATACATCTTGTTATAGCTTCTCAGGAACTGAGTAAACGTTAAAGATAAGCTGTTATTTGTGTCACAGAGGTAACCAAGAATGAAGCTGTGGGGTTAACTCCATGACTTAATATTGCCTATGCCTGACAGGGTGTATAAACACTAAGAATTTATACACAACAGCAGGGAAGGCGAGTGTACCCATCTTATTAGAATATTAGGCTGAAGTACTCACTCCGAGAATGCGGGCTGCTAATGGAGGCTGTGTCAAGTGAAGTCTGCACACCGTGCTGGTATAAGACAAACAGTGAGGCAGGAATGGTTCCTGGAATGGTTCCTAGGCCAAGCTGGAAGAGTTGCTGGTTGCATCCGTGAGCCACAGCGAGAGAGTGAGACTCCGGGTCCGTAGCTGATGACATCAGCGGCCCAATCATGACAGCCTGGAAGGTACAGGAATAACCAGTGTGGGGTACAAGGAGGTTCCGATGGAACAGTACCATAAAACACAAGAGTCCAGCAATATCTAACATGGGGATTGGATAGAAAGAGTAGACAGAATATTCCATAGACTGTGTCAGAATAGGGGGTGTAATAAATTAGAATGGTGAACAGTATAAGAGCTAGTACCAGATATACTACAGACAAAAAATAGTGCATAAAGGGGGCGGAGCCTGGCCACGCAGGATGATGGCTGCTTGAAACCTGGCTCTTAAGCCCCACACCCGATTTTAAATAAATAATAGAGCATTACCTGATATGATTTTTATATAAAGCTTGGGCTCATACTCAGTAACCTACGGGGTCACAATTTTAAAGCCAAACAAAGAGTAAATGTGACTTCGGAGCGACGCGGACACTTGTGACCTTGGAGGCCCTAAGGCCTTGCTTGCATCGGAGCGCCTATCTACCATTACTGATGTGGGAGCTGTTTGTACACTGCCCGGGGCCGATATACTCACTTACATGCTGCCGTAAGTGCCCCCACAGCATATACCCACAATTGGAAGCAGATGGTACAGCACAGATCTCCTGAATAGCTGGGCCGGTGTCGAACGGAGACATAACAGGAGCAAGCAACTTACCAGAGGAGACCCGACTTATATAACTAGCATCAGAGGACCGCGTCAGATTTAAACAGGGGATTAAGCCTAAGAAAACATACCACAACTGCCGGTCAGACCCTGGTCTTCATTCCACGTGGGGCTGGATCCCATCAAGTCACGGTAAGGCCGCACCAGATTGTTGACACACGCCGAACCACTCATACAGATTGATATAGACAATCTTGATAGCTGCGGGCCCTAAGCACATCAAGCACCACTTACCGCAGGGCTAGCACACACAGTGTGACAGCTGAGAAATAACAGCATATATCGGCATTTGGCTTCGCTGGCTTGATCTTGTGGGGCTTGACTTTGTATATACACAGAGGGACTGACCAATTCAAATAAAGACCCACAGAGCACTCTGATAAAGCTGTATATTACACCTCAGGCAGTTTGAACTAGGTTAAAAATACGCCTAGGTCTGAACCATGTCCAATAGGAAAAACAACAAAACAGATAAAGGCCCTAAAAACTCAAGCCTTGCTAATTACCTCAGACCAGCAACATTAAGTGCAGACGTGATGAACATAGACCCATCTCCCTCCACACTCCTACACCTGTTGCAGGTCCCTCACAAGACTCACAGCACCAAGAACCCCTCACTAAAGAGGACCTTAATGTTATTTCCTTAAAGGCTGACATCCACGCAGTGCTGGCTGAGATGAGAACACTGTTTGGGGACCTGAAAAAAGATTTCCATCAAGTTAGCCAGCAAGTTCAGTCTCTTGAAACTAAACATGAGGCTATGCAAACTCAGGTTACCTCAAATTCCCAAAGAATTCAAGACCAAGAGGGGAACATACCGTTTTTATTGTCCAGAATAGAGGACTTGGATAACAGGGGGAGACGGAATAACATGCTCTGTGGCCAAGACCATCCCCCAAAGCATCCCCAGGGACATTATAATCAAATTCTTGAGCTACAAGGATAAGGACATAATATCTCAAAAAGCAAGAATCCTCAAGGAAGTGACACACACAGGAATACCCTTACAGATCTTTTCGGATCTAAGCCAAATCACCTAACAAAAGAGAAGGGCCCTTAAATTCATCACTAGTGAACTCCAGTTGCACACAATTCAATATAAATGGGGATTTCCAGTGTGCATCATAGCAACTCGAAATGGAACACAAGCCATCTACAGAACTACATCTTATCTACCTGATTTCTGCAAGACATTGGAAATTGACATTGTTACACCTGACAAGAGGACAACTCCCCAGCAGGATCACGATCCACATGAGGACAGCTCTGTTAAGTAACTGATAGATGATGGACAAACTATAAGCACTTGAAAAATACTTGTCCAGGCAACCCTCCACGAGGAGCCCGATAAGTATAGTTTACATAAGTTCCTAGGTTATGTACATAACTGTTTTTTGTATTTGGGGCATAGGTGTATTTGTTAATTGCAGTTAAGCTATAAAGCCTCTGATTAATCCCTAGCAGCAATACATGCAGCTTAGGTTAGCTAAATAGAAGACAAATTATAGAGCACTCAAAAATATTTGCCAAGGCAATCCTCCATGAGGAGCCCGATACATATAGTTTACATATATTCCTAAGTTATGTACAATACTGTTTTTTGTATTTTGCAAATAGATGTGTCTGTTAATTGTAGTTTAGATATAAAGCTTTTGATCCATCCCTAGCAGCAATACACGCAGCCTAGGTTAGCTACACAGAAAATCACTTATGGAGCACTCGAAACATTTTGCCAAGGTAATCCTCCATGAGGAGTCCGATAAGTAAGTTACATGCATACCTAGGTTATGTACAATATTATTTTATGTATTTTGTGCACAGGTGTGTTTGTTACTTGCAGGTAAACCACAAAGCCTCTAATTAACCCTAGCAGCAATAGATAAAGCCTAGTTTAGCTAAACAGATAACAGCTTATAGCCTAATTGAAATAATATTGTGCAACATTGAATCCAACCGCCCCCCCCCCAGCTGTAAACTTAACAATCCTTAAATAAGTCACTCGCCACAGGAAGCTGTCTTGTGCTGGGGATGCAACTTATAGAAGAAGACATAGCTAAGAACATAGACCTAGGGGGAACGGACACACCTCCATTGAAGAACCTATGGATAGTTTAATAGCAGACTGACTGCGAGCCTATAAGCTCACCCAACATCATATAAGAGAGGCTGCTTAGTTATATGTTGTCGTTAAAACTCTGCCTTTCCTCTTTTAATGTATGTTTATTGCTACCCTAATGACAGACCAAGTTATCCCATTTAATATGTTCTTTTATATCTGGGATTCGTCCAAGTTTTTTCTTTTTCCTTAAAGTACTTGATAATTTTGGGTAACAATGACTCTACCATCTCACAATGTTCAGCATCAAACACTTCGGGTGTGGGGATACTGATCCCACACTTTCTCAATCTAACTTATTTCTTACTTACCTGTCGCAACCAGGACAGGTTGTTCCTTTTTTGGACTTCACTATCTCTTCCTTATTTCCGCTGTTGCTCTGAAACTAATTTCTGGTGACATAGCATTAGTCTCACCATCCCCCAACCTTCTGTTGGGGCCCTAGACCAGACGTGACAGTTTATCTTCCTTCTTATTCTATCTATCCTTCTCTAGACTTCTCCTCCTCCCTCCTCTTTCTTTCTCTATATTCCCCCCCCCCTTTTTTTCTCTCTTTTTTTCTTCCTCTCTCCTGTTTTCCCCCTCCCTACAAGATGCCTTTTCATAGTGTACACAATTTGACAGTGATGACCTTGAATACGAAAGGTCTTAATATCCTAGAAAAGAGATCACACCTGATTAGAGATGCCATTAGATTGCACTGTGACATAAAATTTATTTAGGAAACCCATTTTAAAAAGGGCAAGGAACCCAGGTGGCCCAACCCAAAATTTCCCACCACCTTCTTTGCGTCAGGCAACACAAAAAAAATGGGGTAGGAATACTGATAAATCATTCCTTTCCCTTTTCCTTGATAGAACGGGACACGGAGGGAAGGTTTCTAATAATTGTAGGTACCCTACACAACAGAATGGTCACTCTAGTTAACGCCTACTCCCCAAATCAGCACCAAAACAAATTTATGGCCTCACTTACAAACAAAATTCTTGAATTACGAAAGGGTGCACTGATTATCGTTGGCAACCTTAACCTCCCGTTAGATCCCCAACTAGACACATCCAGGGCCACTGCATCCATACCAAGGAAAATAATAAAACAATGTAACGCTAGACTTGCAGAACTAGTGGTCCACAACACATGGAGACTTCTGCATCCAATACAATGGGATTACATATTTTTCTCACATCCTCATGACTTGTTCACTAGGATCGATTATATTTTTACAGACCAATCTACTCTGGCCTCAGTTACGTCTACTCAAATATTCCCAATGACATGGTCTGACCATGCTCCAGTGATCTGCCACATGAGGTGGCCTACTATCCCCACTACCATTTTATATGGAGATTTGACGACTTCATGCTAAATAACCAGATAATCAGAACCCAGGTAGAAAACAGATTCACGGAATACTTTCAACATAATGATATCATTGAAACACCTAAACATACAGTCTGGGAGGCGCACAAATGTGTGCTAAGAGGAGAACTTATTAAACAGAGAGCCTTTCTCTCCAAACAAACTAGAACCAAATATACATCTCTTTTATCCAAAATACAAGATCTAGAGGTAAATCACAAAAAAAACACCTACAGACCCCTTAATTAAAGCAGAGCTCCAGCACACAAGGGCAGAATTACAAAATTTACATTCTATAGAACATCAAACAAAGGCATTAAAACTGCAACAGAAATATTTTGAATTCAGGGATAAGCCCGGCAAATTATTAGCAAGGGCTTTGAAGAGGAAGCAATTGAAATCACATATACACACAATTACCAATCAACACAATCACACGTGTGCTGATAGCCCGGCTATTGCAGAAGTATTACGTACATATTACCATAACATATATAATATTCAGAGCACCAACAATACTCAAGTAGGAGGAGATAAACATCCATCGCAACATGATATTGACTCATATTTAGACTCCTTATAACTACCTTCACTATCGCATGAAGAGGCTGAGGAGTTGGAGACTCCCTTTTCGGCAGCTGAGGTAGCTCACACTATCTATACATTACCGGTTGGCAAAAGCCCAGGCCCAGACAGCTTTAGCGTCAAATATTATAAATTATTCAAACACATACTGTCACCACACTTGGCTTCACTATTTAACTCAATAGGAGACACGCAGGAGTTCCCTCCTTCTATGTTATTAGCACACATAACCACCATACCAAAACCAACAAATCGCCCAGAAAACTTTAGACCAATTTCACTTCTGAATGTTGACTTAAAGATTTATGCAAAAATACTCTCAACCAGATTAAACAAATTTCTACCAAGACTAATATCCCCTGACCAAGTGGGGTTTGTCCCTTGTTGAGAGGCCAGGGACAATACCATAAAGGCCACCCTTCTTGTGAACTACGCACGGTGTAACAATATTCCGTCTATACTTGTATCTACAGACGCCGAGAAGGCCTTCAGGGTCAGCTGGACCTTTCTCAAAGCTACCCTGTCGAGGCTGAACTTTAGACAACAGTTTATCAATAAAGTTTTTTCTCTTTATTCGTCACCTTCAGCGCAGGTTAAAATAAATAATATCCTGTCGAACCCCTTTTATATTAGCAACGGCACGCAACAGGGGTGCCCGCTGTCACCCCTGTTGTTTGCACTGACGATAGAAGTGCTGGCTCAAAAAATCAGGGAGAATAAGAAAATTCAGGGGATTAGGGTGGGAGACCAGGAGCACAAGCTATCTTTGTATGCGGACGATGTTCTGCTGTCCGTGTCGGATCCCCTTGCTTTACTTCCAGAGGCCCTACCAGAGTTTACGGAATATGGCAGAGTATCAAATTTCCACTTGAATCACAATAAATCAGAGATTCTAAACATAAACCTCCCCCAAACTGAACTTTGCCAACTTGCAGGCTTGTGCAAATTACGCATTCAGACTCATACACTCAGGTATCTGGGGGTTAATCTTACACCGAAAGTAGATAACCTCTTTGAGGCCAACTATACACACCTTCTCTCTTCGATTGTTTGTGATCTCTCCTCGTGGAAAAACAAAAAAGTCTCATGGTTAGGTAGAATTGTAATAATTAAAATGAATGTTCCCCGAATCTTATATTACCTTCAGAATCTTACAATCCCCTTCCCAACACACTATTTACAAAAATTACAGGGCACAATAGAAGAATTCATTTGGGGGGGTGTAAAGCCTAGGATCGCAAGGGGTACACTCTACCAAACAAAAGAAAGGGGTGGATTGGGAGTCCCTAACCTTTCTACATATAAGAAAGCCATACATCTTCAGCACCAGGTAGAATGAAGCATTAATTCAATGGATAAGACATGGGTTCAGATACGGAGGGCAATATTAGGAACTCATAATACAGGTTCATTGGGATGGACTTCCCCTAAAACCAGACCCAAAATTATTGGCTCTTACCCATTTCTGAGAGAATTCTTCTTACAATGGGATACAACATTAACAGAATTTCCTCATGTCTCTTCAAATCCCTCTCCTTTGTCCTCCTTCACTCATAATCCAGATATACCTTTCACAAACACACAACATATTAATCTTAATAAAACTCAATTGGAACATACAACATTCTTTAGATTACTATCTGAAAGGAAGCTCAAAAGTAGGGAAGAGCTGGAACGATGTGGCCTTGAGATCCCTTGGTACTTTCGCGCACAACTCCAACACTACTTACAAACATACAAAAGATCAGAAAGTTTAACAAGACAACTTACCCTGTTGGAAAAGCTATGCCTATTACCTCGCATTCCATGTCACCTTATATCTATCATATACTGCTTGCTAACCTCATATAAAGAAACACCTCTGCCGTCCTACACAAGATGGTGGAATAGAGAGTTGGTACCTCCTCCCACAGAGAAGGATTGGTTGAGGATATTCCAAACCATAGTAAAGCCTCAGTTTCTGCCAGAGTCTAATTATAAATTCATCTCTCTGTGGTACCTCACACAAGAAAAAAGATATATATACAAACAGAAGGGAGATGCTGGAGGGCGTGTGGGGAACAGGAAACATACTCCCACATTTGGTGGCACTGTGATGTAATAAAACCATTCTGGCAGGGAGTCTTGGACATGATAGATTCTAAGTTACAAATTACGTTAGCAAGGCAACCTGGCCTCCTACTTTTTCATGGTCTGCCTAAACTTACAGATAAACCCAAAAAACACCTACTATACATTATGCTCAACAGCGCCAAATCCCTCATTCCCAAATTTTGGAAATCTATAAATGTCCCTACACTCACTGATTGGAAAAATCAGGTAGACAGACATCTACAATTGGAACAATTCAGATACATGAGAGATGACAAAATTGAAATCTACGAGTACATGCAGGAAATCTGGAAACCCTCAGACACATAAAAACTCTAGGGTCATCACATGTCCTACTTCACTATCTGATCATCCTCTGCTTCCTTCCCCCCTCTCCCCCCCTTTTTTTCTCTCTTCTTCTTTCTTTCCCTCCTTCCCCTCTCTTCCCTTATATGACTGTACCCCTCCCCTTCTTCTTCTCCCTTCTATTTGCTTCTCTACAACTTAAGGTTATAACAACTGCCATGCGTCATGTTTTCACGCATGCCAGTTAATGTGTATATTGTTCGGTGCGCGTTATTACACCTATAAAACTCTCTGTATCATAATGAATATGCATTTACTTCTGTACATAGGCTCTCTGGTCAAATTTCTAACTTGTGGTAGGGATAAGTTTATGTAATAGACAAACTACGAGACCTAGGATACTGAAATTCCGTTATGAGTATTTATTGTTTTACAAAATGAGACATTTGTGTATTGAAGACTCCGTGCTTACAAATGGACTAACAGTACTTTCCTAGCAAGCATGTCTCTAACTTTTTATAACAGTTCTTGTACCGGAGACTCTTAGAACAGTAAATTGGGATGAAGGAATATATTCGATAGGGCAAATATTGAAAATGTTGAGAGAACCATTATGGTTCATATTAGAGTGTCTAGAGACACTATGATTTTTGAAGTTGTCCTTTATATTTCTAAAGTGTTCGTTCCATCTATTTCTGATTAGTCTGCACATGCGGCCCACATATTAAGCCCCACAAAGTTTGCAGGTTAACAGATAAACTTCATATGTAGATGTGCATGACAAATTTTAATGAATCATAAACTTTTATTTGTAGTATAGGAAGAAAAGGACATACAGCCGGGGTTAATAAATTTACACATATTGCAATTCTTTAGGTGGTATTTGGGATAATATACAGAAATTAGATTTTTTTATTAATTTAGTGTGATGAGTTCTAACACTGGTTTTGTTAACCACAACCTTACTAGGTGCCAGATCATTTTTTAACATAGGTGCTCTCTTAAATACACATCTAGGTTCAGATGCTAGCAGTTTGCCGAGTATAGGATCCCTACAATGTTTGTTAAGGATACGTTTGATTCTCATATGATTTACACTGTACTGGGTAATAAAGGTGGAATTAGCTTGATAATCCTTATCGGTATTGTTTTTGAACTTTGGTCCAAATTAAGATTTTCTATCATCAATTTTAGCGCGTTCATATGCAGCACTAATCACATATTCAGGGTATCCTTTTTTGATAAAATGATTCTTAAGAATGATACTCTGTTGTTCATTATCGTTCAGAAGGCTGCAATTTCTACGTATTCTTTTAAATTGACCATATGGTATATTATTTTTCCAGGAGTTATGATGATTGCTCTTATAATTGAGATAGCTATTACAATCAACAGTCTTAAAATGGGTGGTGGTAATAATTCTGTTATCTGTAGAAAAGGACAAACATAGATCCAAAAACACTATGGACCTCTCCTCTATATTACTTGAAAAGGTCAGACCCATATTATTAGAATTAAGGTGTGTGACAAAAGATTCAGCAGAACTAATATCCCCTTTCCACAAAAACTACAAGTCATCAATATATCTGCCATAGAAGACCAGTCTTCAAAAGTGCCCATAAAAAGATTGGCAAAACTCAGGTCGAACCTGGTCCCCATGGCAGTACCCTTGAGTTGTAAATAATATTCATCTTGAAAAACAAAATAATTGTGTTGTAGTATAAAAGCAATTAATTGTAGAATAAATTCTATCAGGAATATAGAAATCACCTGTCAGGTATTTTGAAATAGCTTGGAGACCCCATTGGTGTTGTATATTCGAATATAGAGCATGTACATCACATGAGATCCATATATAATCTTCATGTATGAAATAATTGTCCAATATTTGAATCAGATCAGGAGAATCTATTATATATGAGTCTAATGTGAGTACGTACCACTGTAGGAAACAGACCACATAAACTGACATATTGTCAGTTAAGCTACCAATCCCAGCGATAATGGGTCTACCTGGAGGGCATTGTGCATTCTTATGTACCTTAGGTAGGTGATAATAAAATGCACAATTTGGTTTTACGAGGATTAGGTAATCTGCCTTTGTTAAAATACTTTCTTGGTACCCAATGTTGACAATCCCTAGAAGTATTTTAAGATATTTCTCTGTGGGGTCTGATGGTAATTTTTGATAATAATTCCTATCACCAAGTATTTTGTAGGCCTCTGTTAAATAATCAGGAAGGTCCTGTAGTATAATACCCCCCCCCCCTTGTCTGCCTGGCGTATCACTAGCTGGGGGTTGTTTTTCAAACATCTTAAGGCATTCCTTTCCTTAGCATTAAGTTTAGATTTAGTTAGTCTTTCTAGATCTTCTAGTATGTATTCTTTAAACAAATTTAAATGTGTGTTATTATTAAGAATAGGATGAAAATTTTGATTTTGGTTTCAAATGAGAATGGACATAATCATCCAATAAGTGGTTTGTTAGGCTTTCTGGCTTACGATAGATTATATTAGAGTATAATCTACTGTCCATATTGTCAGTTAAAATGGTACACATATCGGATTTCAATTTCTTTTCTGCAAAATATTTTTGAAGGGAAAGTTTGCAGACAAATCTGTTAACAACTACATATAGCTCAAACATATTATGGGAGGTGGAGGGGCTAAAAGAAAGGCCTTTGCCTAAAACTCTTATTTCATCCTTTGATAGTGTGTGAGATGATAAATTAAAGATCCCACTTGCTGATCTCTGTAATCTATTATCTTTGATTTTCTTTGTGGGCTCTTTTTCCTCTCTGTGTTCTTAAAAATGTTATTGTACAAATTTAAATATTTGTATCTGATGTGTGTCTTCTTTGTGTGTGTTTCTGTGAGTGTGTCTGAGTGTCATTGTGTTTACAAAATTTGCACAGGTCAAAGGGGGGGGGGGGGAGAGCGGTAATAAATGGTTTGGTAAGGGGCTCCAAAATTTCTAGTGGTAGTCCTAATGGAGGAGGAATATAGTAAATAATACACAAGACTAGAAGTGTTACTTTTAGCTTGTGTATATATATATATAAAAAACATACAGTTTAAAACTAAGTTGGAATATGTAGCATAATGAAGTATTACATGCTATCACGTCATTTAACATTTTGTGTGCCTTCACATCATTTTCTTGCTGTAACAGGATATTCCAATATCAGGAATCAATCTGCACAGCCATTGGCCTAACTCTTGTCATTCATAGTGATACAAGATATTTTAAACATTGATATAAGATTACATATGAGTTGAATGCTGGCTTTTTTCTTATTGGATACAGAACTGTGCTGTTCCGCTAGGTTCCTAGGAGTTAGCACCCATAGAATGGTGATTTAAAGTGTAGTGAGTGATGTTCCAACATAGTATCTTCTGTTATATGGATACCTGAGCAAAAAATAAAAATGTGAAGAGCTGGCATGCATAAAAAAATAAAAATCAGTTGTGTACAAACATAAAGTATTTTAGTAGAAAGAGTACAGTACCCCAGAATCTGATGCATTTAGTTAGACAATTGTGCCAAAGAGTATGTGAAGGAACAATTAAATCATAAGGCTTTAATCAGGAACATACATTAAATCATAATGTAACAATCAGGATAATTTCTTTTTCTTGTTTAGAGGACAATCATTTGGCATTTTGGTGATGGACTGTCTTTTTTTTCATACTGATATAGGATAGTATATTTCTCTACCGTGGAAGGCATAGAGATTTAAAATAAACTGTACCCTTAGTGACACTGGCCTTTTGCACATGAAAGGGATTTGTCCTGCTGTTGTTCATTCTAACTTGAGTGCATTACTATATTTGTGTATGCAAATGACTCTAGGGTGACCCTATGAGTAAGAAAGAGATACCAGATTTGGGCTTCTTTCTCACATGCCCTAGATGAGGTATGCAACTGGGACTCACAAGGCACAGGGAGGCCAAAACTTATATCTGGGTTTTGTTGCTTTCTCTCTTTCAAACAAGAATCTCCTGATATTTATGAGCTGGACAGTTTTATGGCAGTATCATACTACAGTATATTCTGTGAAGCATAAGAAAGAATAGAAGCTAATAAACTATGTAAATTACAAAAAGTGTTGGCTTTGTATTTTTCTTTGCTCATAAGCTTGGAATGAAAATTGTGCATCTATAGAATGGTGATTTGAAGTGTAGTTAATGATGTTCCAACATATCTTCTGTTATTTGGATACCTGAGCAAAAAATAAAAAGGTGGACAGCTTGCATAAAAAAATTAAAATCAATTGTGTACAGACAAACTATTATAGTACAAATAAGAAAATATAGTACCCCAGAATCTGATGCATTTGGTTATACATTATAATTGTGCCAAAGTTCCAATCTGTCTCCTATTGAGGAATCAGATACTAGCTATAATAGAGCAAACTGTTAGCTATTTACAACATAAAAAAGAATAGTAGAATACTATGATACATAAGATTAATTTGTCATTTAATAAAGGGGTGCTTATTTCCTACTGGACACATTGTTCTTTCCTCTAAGAAATTGCACTGGAGTAGGAGCAGTTTCAGTAGCAGGATAAGAGCAAAATGAGGTGACATATTCATCCAGTATCAGCATCAAGCAGCACTGACATGGATATGTGAAGCTTAGTGTATGAGTTCAAGGCCTGGTCTAGAATGCTAACAGGTTTCCCTCTGGCTTCAGACATGACATTGTGCAGCCCAATATAGTGCATTTGGAACAGAGTTTTAAACAATGAAGGAACTATCCCTCTGTACTAGGCATACATGTGACAGGTTTGTCGCTCTGATATTGTATTTAGCAGCTTATTATTGTCAATGTGTCCTGTAACAAGATACTTGTATGTGAGCCTCTGAGCAGACAGTGGTAACAGGATACATCTCCAGTTCTAGTTACTATTTTGATCCCAGTCAGGTCAGGTAGCACACATTAGTAGGTTAATAAAGAAATACAACTATATTTCCCAAAGTGAAACAGACTGCAAAAATGATTGTTCTGGTGTTGTGCTCCATAGTTTGTGGATGTGCAGCACAACAAGGTACATGTTTAATATATAGCATATTGTGATGTCCCAGCATTTAGTACCATACGGGTCCATTCCTACAGGGTGTAGGAAGTAGTGGTGACTGACAAGAGGGGACTTACAGCTGAATAGACCACATAGGGCTCTCTCTGGTCATCTCACTAGGCCTGCTTCTAGGTAAGGCAACGGTTTAGGAATTAATAAGGCAGTGAGTAGAGCTGCCTGTATATTAACCCCTTGCCAACATTAACCCCATTTATTGCTACTTTTTCCTATACCTCAAACTCCTACCATAGCATTCCATAATGTTCTTCAACAAAAAGTCTTTTTGAGCAGCAATTCAGGCAATACAGGCAACATCACCTGCATTTAGGGAAGGTCTCCAGGTATGTGTGAAACTGCTGACATATGTGTGATTTTGAATTGTGGGCAGGGTTGGCTCCAGAACGAATTAAATGGGGGGGCATTTTTATTTCACGAGGGGGCACGCATTTACAAAGCATGTATGAGAGTCAAAATAAGAGCAGACCTACATATTCTGCAGGAAAGTGTAGCTTCTGGCTGGCTTATCCCCCACTATTAACATTTGGAGAATATGTGCTAAATCACTAGGTAAAAGAATTAAGTCTAAATCCTTTGCAGTGCACTAAAACAGAGCCATTAAACCTGAGACCTCTAGTGCAATAGCTCCTTAAAAACAATTCACCTCTTAATCACCATGGTCCAAAACCATTAAACTCATTCTTAAATCTCAATCATGTCTCTAATTAACTTCCAAATAAGAGGTTAAGACACGGAGCTCCTTGCAGATGCGTGATGCGACCTCACAGTTCGGCAGCTAACTCCACCCCCAGCATGCAGCATTACATAACAATTCATTATTTTATTTATTATTTTTAAAGGGATAGGAAAGTCAAAATTAAACTTGAATGATTCAGATAGAGCATGGCATTTTAAGACACTTTTAAATTCACTTCTATTTTCCTTTGTGCTTCATTCTCTTAGTATCCCTTGTTAAAAAATGAATACGCACATATCATACACTAGTGGGAGCTGCTGCTAATTGGTGCCTGCAAACATTTGTCTCTTGTGATTGGCTAAATTGATATTTTTTTAGCTTCCTGTCAGTAGTGCAATGCTGTCCCTTCAGCAATGGATAACAAGAGAATGAAGAATATTTGATAATAGAATTAAATTGGAAAGTTGTTTAAATTTTTATGTTCTATCTGAATCATAAAAGACAATATTGGGGTTTACTATCCCTTTAAAGCGTATGATCATATGAATATTTTTTGAGGGGGCACAGCATTCTATTTGGGTGGGCATTGCCCCCCAATGCCCCCCCTTGGAGCCGACTCTGATTATGGGGGGCTGTCTTGCATTTTTCTCATGGCCACCTGCATCTTTTTTTTCTGCTACTTAGTCTATCCATGGCGAGTTTATTATAAATGTAGGTTCACTGTAGCCCCAGAAAGCGTATGCAAAAATCAGTTGGTTAAGATGAACTTATTTTCCCAGTAGAATTGAATCACTTATGGTAAGTAGTAATAGTATGATTGGCTTGTACCAAGTAATTGACCTCTAAGACAACTTGATTAATATGCACCATCAATCAACATATACATAATAAAATCCTTACTGAACTTATTTAAATTTTTTAATTATTTTCAATTATTACCAGACTAAAATTTTATAGAATTCAACATACAGGGAGTGCAGAATTATTAGGCAAATGAGTATTTTGACCACATCATCCTCTTTATGCATGTTGTCTTACTCCAAGCTGTATAGGCTTGAAAGCCTACTACCAATTAAGCATATTAGGTGATGTGCATCTCTGTAATGATAAGGGGTGTGGTCTAATGACATCAACACCCTATATCAGGTGTGCATAATTATTAGGCAACTTCCTTTCCTTTGGCAAAATGGGTCAAAAGAAGGACTTGACAGGCTCAGAAAAGTCAAAAATAGTGAGATATCTTGCAGAGGGATGCAGCACTCTTAAAATTGCAAAGCTTTTGAAGCGTAATCATCGAACAATCAAGCGTTTCATTCAAAATAGTCAACAGGGTCGCAAGAAGCGTGTGGAAAAACCAAGGCGCAAAATAACTGCCCATGAACTGAGAAAAGTCAAGCGTGCAGCTGCCAAGATGCCACTTGCCACCAGTTTGGCCATATTTCAGAGCTGCAACATCACTGGAGTGCCCAAAAGCACAAGGTGTGCAATACTCAGAGACATGGCCAAGGTAAGAAAGGCTGAAAGACGACCACCACTAAACAAGACACACACGCTGAAACGTCAAGACTGGGCCAAGAAATATCTCAAGACTGATTTTTCTGAGGTTTTATGGACTGATGAAATGAGAGTGAGTCTTGATGGGCCAGATGGATGGGCCCGTGGCTGGATTGGTAAAGGGCAGAGAGCTCCAGTCCGACTCAGACGCCAGCAAGGTGGAGGTGGAGTACTGGTTTGGGCTGGTATCATCAAAGATGAGCTTGTGGGGCCTTTTCGGGTTGAGGATGGAGTCAAGCTCAACTCCCAGTCCTACTGCCAGTTTCTGGAAGACACCTTCTTCAAGCAGTGGTACAGGAAGAAGTCTACATCCTTCAAGAAAAACATGATTTTCATGCAGGACAATGCTCCATCACATGCGTCCAAGTACTCCACAGCGTGGCTGGCAAGAAAGGGTATAAAAGAAGAAAATCTAATGACATGGCCTCCTTGTTCACCTGATCTGAACCCCATTGAGAACCTGTGGTCCATCATCAAATGTGAGATTTACAAGGAGGGAAAACAGTACACCTCTCTGAACAGTGTCTGGGAGGCTGTGGTTGCTGCTGCACGCAATGTTGATGGTGAACAGATCAAAACACTGACAGAATCCATGGATGGCAGGCTTTTGAGTGTCCTTGCAAAGAAAGGTGGCTATATTGGTCACTGATTTGTTTTTGTTTTGTTTTTGAATGTCAGAAATGTATATTTGTGAATGTTGAGATGTTATATTGGTTTCACTGGTAAAAATAAATAATTGAAATGGGTATATATTTGTTTTTTGTTAAGTTGCCTAATAATTATGCACAGTAATAGTCACCTGCACACACAGATATCCCCCTAAAATAGCTATAACTAAAAACAAACTAAAAACTACTTCCAAAACTATTCAGCTTTGATATTAATGAGTTTTTTTGGTTCATTGAGAACATGGTTGTTGTTCAATAATAAAATTAATCCTCAAAAATACAACTTGCCTAATAATTCTGCACTCCCTGTATATAAAATTAATGGTTTTACATTGTTAACTTGATTAATAGAAATATCTTATTTCAAGTTAAATAGGTGCTCAGCTTACACATTGTGTCTGAGATATATGCACTGTGCATTATTAAACAACTTTATTATCATGCAGGCCTTGACTTACTTCTTCAACTTTCATGGCTGAATCAAAAGATTTGATATGCTGTCAGCGCTTGGTGTTTGATAAGTGTCATGGTAGTGTTGCAATAACAGGCTTGGTGTATTTTCTATATTAAACAGAAGACAAATAGCTTCAGCAAACTCTTTCAGCCATTAAATACTGCAGCTGAACAAGCAGGAATGATCAAAGCCAAGGACACTAAAAGCATCAAATGAAATTTAATATGAAAAGTTAGGATGCCAAAACTTTACAATAGGGGTTAAAATAGATCATTACTCTCACAACCAAAATATATTCACCCACATTATTGCCTGAAACAAAGTCCAAATGAAATTAATGTCTCTCCATTATTTTGACAATACACAAAAATAGAGAATGACTCATTCCCATTTCACACCATGGTTAACTGTTATCCTTAAGAAAGAGTTCCACAAGTTTAGTAAAATAAAATCAGTATACTACACAACCTCTTGTATACAGTAATGGGAAGTTGTAATGATTGTGAGCAAATTAAATGTTCTATTATTTCAACATTTTAGATGAACATGACCTTAAATCCATCACATAGTTACTCCAAGGGAAATAAGTGAAAGGTGCAAGTAGCATAAGCAGAAAGAAGAAGGAAGAGTCTGGGACACCAACATCCCCACATATTAGGGACACTCAAAAAAACTTATCTACACAAATAATCCCTGACTTCTTTCAGGAGTGTGTTCTGTTTAACAGTTTATTTCTCCCAATAAAATTAATGCTACAAAACTAATCTAAGTGATTTTTCTTTTCTTAAAAAAATATTGTTCTAAAGACAAGACACTTTAGTTTATTTATATCTACCAATACACAACAGAGACATTAATGTTTTGTCTATAATACTACACCTGGTTTTTTTGATCAGTACTTTGCATTGGGAGTTACATTAAAGGGCCATGATTCCCAAATATTGAAACAGTTGAAAGTGATGCAGCATAGCTGTAAAAAGCTGACTAGAAAATATCACCTGAACAGCTGTAAAAAAGAGAGATATTTTACCTCAAAATGTCCTAAGTATTGACACCCCATTGTAAAGGACTTTAAGCAGGAAATCAGTATGTCGCTCCCTATAATTCCAATGGGCCAAGTCAAGAGCAAAAGTGCACTACTATTGCAGTTTGAAAGTAAATTTGATTGCTCAAACGCAATCGCATTTTACAGTCAAACTTTTTATGCGACTTGAAAGTTTATGTAAAAAGGTTGAGCTGAGGAAAACATTGCACTAAACTATATTTTTAACCACAGCCCACATTGCAAACGACCCCACTAAACTATTTTACCTCCTAACCACCACATAGCCCACTGCAAATTACCCCACTACACTATTAACCCCTAAACCACTGCATGGTCCACTACAAATTACCCTGCTATACTATTAACCCCTAAACCACTACACATAGACCACCACAAATTACCCCTATACACAATTAACCTATAAACCACCACATAGTCCACCACTATAAACTCTGTATCCTATTAACCCCCTAACTGCCACAACCCTCCATCGCAAACTACCCCCTAAACTATCCATATCCTATCTACTACAACTCCCCATAGAAAAATATCCCTAACCTCCTAACAGATAACCCCTCAACACCCCTAACCTAACACCCACCCCCGAAGTTACAAAACAAAAACTACTATTACAAAAAATAAGAAAATTCTACCATAGCAAAAAATAAAAAAACTACCATTAAAAAAATAAAAGACCTACCATTACAAAAAATAAAAAACTCCAACTAGTAAGACCTATCCTAAAACTAAAGTCCCCTTAAAAACACCAAAATAAAAAACCCTGATCTAGCACTAAAACCTACCTTCTAGTTGAAGCAATTAGCTATTTTGCATAATAAAACTGTATCCTAAAACCAAAGCAACCCCCACCCCTCTAAAAAAAAAAACATTTAGCTATGTAACTATGTAACACGCACCTAGTCTAAGTGTGTTTATTTACAAAAGTGATGTTATAAGTCACGTGAGAAGTAAATGCATTATATTTTAACTAAATATTAATGAAATGGGTGACAATCATCACGCATGTTAATGATCCCTATGTGTAACATCCACGATTTGTTAAAGGTTTTTTATGATTTAATTTAATGAGTATTGCTGCTCTAACATATAATGCGCCAATTGAGGGCGGGTTTGTATACTAACGTGACGTCAGAAGTCACGTCAGAATGGGCGGTTATGCAATGGCCTTTTCAAATAGCATTCTGGGAGTCTTGTCATATATTCAAACAGTCATGCCCTTGAGAAAGTCCGCCCATGAGTGGATGAAACGCGTAGGGTTTAAGAATTGTTGGATAGTGATTTGTGCTGTTAGTTTGCATTCAAGTTATTTTTTCATCAATGACAGGAAAACCAAAGTGTCCAATTTTACAAATGTATCTCACTAAATAAATGAGGAGACATACATCCAAGAAATTATCACAACATAAATCTCTATAGTAGCAAATGAAGAACACAGTGCTATAGATTAGTTTACTTATCACTCAAAGAAAAAGTCCTATACTTCAAAAGGCACTGAAAATTGTTTCCGTAATACTATACATTTTTATAGAAATTCAAATTTCTTTAATCATATTAAATATCTTTTTGGATCACTATACACTGCTATACAATTCAGAACATTATGGGACGCTCATAAATAATGCATTGGAACTCCAGTCTAAATATGTAACAAATAAAAAGAACGTGATCTTCACATATATCACAGTGAATATGTAAGTAATAGCATTAACAGATGAAGCAATAGAGACATAAATGTTTCATCACTGCGTTTTCCTTCTTAGATGAGATAATGCTAAGTAAATTTACACACAGCTTGTAAACTCTAATTACAGGGGAGCCCCAGATTAGCAAGAGTTATGTCATAGACTAGGTATTTGAGAGATCACATGGTATAATAAATATTCTGGCAATAGATCCTTAAGGCTTGATTTCCCTTTCATCTTATTTATTTATGTTATAATGTTCTAAATAAAAGCTCCAGTGTTAAACAATATTTTTGGCTTACGTGCAGTTTTCAGTATTAGTAGTTGTAGTTACACGTTAGAAAAATCAGAACGTATTAGATTTCTATTGACTGCCCTGAACAAATAATTACGTGATAACTGTGTAAATATATACAGGCATTGTATCCAAAGCTTCTGAATCACTTCTGTTTCAGAATTAGATTTCTACACACATTTTCACTACATATCACAGCAAGGATAGAAAGAAAATATGCTATATTTGTGGTCTGGATAATAGGAATTCAGTGCATTGTGGGTGATTTATAACTTATAGTCACTTTAATATATGACTAGATTAATACTCTAAGGGCTAGATTACAAGTGGTGCTCTATTAAGCACTTTTGCTTGAGCGTAAACTTTGCAAGAAGTAAGCTTTTTGAGTGTAGCGTGTGTATTACAAATTGAAAGTAAAAAGATTGCACACCAGTGAAACCTAATGCATGCTAACCAAAGATCTTAGAATATCGTGACTGTGTTAAACTTATTCTCCCCATAGACAGGAGTTATTAATATTTCACATTTCAATTTTCTTCACATACAGAAATATGTTATTTTTATTGTAAATATATATATATCTATATATGTCTGTATATACCTATACCTGTATATCTATTCCTAAAGATATATAGGTATAGATATCTATTTTATATTAAAATTGTTGGCTCAGATCAGCCAATGACCTAGACTGCCGCGCACATGTGACTTAGGGAATTTCCCTCTGTTCAATTCTTAGGCAACAGGGGCAGAAGCTGAACCACCATAGACTAAAAAGGAGGTGGTGTCATGCAAGAAGAAAAAAAGTATTCAAGGTCATACAACGGTTGTGATATCAGGATATAAAGAATGCCATTGCTTTTGTTGTCAGATTGGATTCCTGATACCACCTGAGAGAGCAGTCAGCTGGGCGGTGCATTTTTAGATAGGATTGAAAGTCCAAGACGCCACAGGATCAGGAAGAGAGACCGGCGGAGACTATCCAGATTACTTGGGCTACATACATACTTCATAATTGATGAGGTATAATCACATGAGTGAGTGTGTTTCTTTCCCTCACCTTATATATGATACTGAGTCACTACATATTGCACTAGGAGAACCCCCTGTGCACTTGTCCACTCTTCTGTCTTGTAGCTTTTGTTTGGAGGATCCACTTTTGGAGGCGATTCTTTTTGTGGACTGAGCAGCAGAGTTCTGGGGATTGAGTGAATTTGACCACAGGGACATTGAGAGACACTGACACCTGTGGATTGTCAAACATCCTGTAATTACTAACTTCAATTACTTATTGTACATTTTCCATTGTATTTTTTTGGTTCAGTGGTGTTGGATATACTATTTTTTGACCTGTATATTGTGCAAGCAATATATATATATATATCTTGTGTATACCAGTTAAGTGTACTTATTGTTTATATAATTTTGAGCACTGTTTCTGCTCTCTTGTAAATATATATATATATATATATATATATATATATATATATATATATATATATATAGAGCAATAACAGTTAATGTGCACTCACTGTTCCAAGGATCATCTGCCGGGGTGCTGCGTGGAAAAATGTAGATTTACGTTCAACCCCAAGGAAGAAAACGCTTCACTCTCCGGTCTTTTCATCAATATTTATTTATTATTCACAAGAGTTGTATTACAGCATTCCCAGACGTTTCGACACCTATTGGTGTCTTTTTCAATGGGTATTTGCCAAAATTCTTTTGTCCCAAAAAGGCTCCTAACAAACTATTCCTAACCGCTTACCTATAAACCCCCGTATGTGCTCATGTCACTTCCGGTGCCATGGAGGCCGCTCCCCCTTGCGCGTGTCACTGCTCCTTCTCTGCCGCGTGGCTAATTAACATAGCTCTACCTGCGTGTTGACATATATCAACACGTAGTACACCCAAATGTGCGCATGTCAGGGGCCAGCAACTCCGATAGCATCGGACTGACGAATAATCGTGTATTATAAAAATGTATTATAAAAGCTTATCTATCCCGTCTATTTATTAAAAAAGTGCTGTGAAAGCACAAAATAAGACCCTTAATATTTCCTATTTACACAGTGAACCTAATACCCAATTTATTTTGTCAACTATATATCCATTAACTTCATCTCAAGCTTGTTTGTACTAACATAACGACTGTTCTATAGTTGATTGTAAAAAATGGTATGGACGTGGAGTTACTTGATTGGTGGGAAACTTATCATAATAACATTCATCCCTAATGGAATAAGGTAGAAAAACTTTTTGGTCCGCAACAGTACACTATATCATGGAGCTTCTTTGGTTTACAAATGTTCTTATTCCATCCACTCTATACAAATGGGTAATACAGTCCCTTATAATAGAATTGACCTGGATCAAACAATCCTAGACTTCCCATTAAAGGAAAACATTAAAATCCAGTTGTATATTTAGTCCTTTTGGTGCTACTGTATCCAGTCGGTAGATCCAGGAGGTTTCCACCTGGAGGAGTTTGGTATTTCTATCTCCCCCTCTTCGTAAGGGCGGCACATGATCTATGATTATGGTCCTCAGACTTGCAGCTGTGTCTCCTGCCTGGAGAAAATGTCGAGCCACAGGTTGATCAGACTCACGTTTCTCAATCGCTTGCCTGATCGCATGGCGATGATTCGCCATCCTCTCACGAAAGGTGGTCGATGTTTTCCCCACATACATCAGGGAACACGGACACATCAGTACATAGATCACGTAGGTACTAAGGCATGACAGCCTATGCAGAATCTTGTACTTCCTCCCAGTGTGTGGATTGGAACAGTGAGTGCACATTAACTGTTATTGCTCAAGATATTATCTAAGTTGCACCCTGCATATATCGTTGCATACAATACTTGAAAATAATATATTGTGGCGACTACTCTAACTATACAACTGTGAGTACCTGTTTTTGACCTGGCTAAGTGCTTTTTTTCACGTGCAGTTTCTGTATTTGAAAAATACTGCCTGTGATTTGTTTTTAAAACACATATGGTGTGGAAAGAGACAGTACCTTAATATACTGAACTACCGGTGGCCTAGTGACTAATTACTGGACTTTGGAGGAGACCATAACCCTGGGATATATCCCATGGAGACCCTGGGGGCTACAGCCGATGATTACCAAAACACAGGGGATGATAATAGTAACAGAGAATCCCTGATTTTCACCGAAGCAGATGCAGCACGCATTCTGGTGAACACAGACTTGCGTGAGCTGAGAGGGGAAACACCACTTGATGTCTATCATAAGCTACTTAACTTACAAAAAAGAGAGGTAGATCACTACCTACACACTGTATATTTGTCAAACTATCACCGTAATAGAAACATACCACGTGGTTTTCGTATTAAAAATGTACCTACAATTGGTAGATCAAACCCAGACTTCTGTAAAAAATGGTGTTCGATACTTAATAAGTGCTCATATGATTTAATTTTATTAGTAATTGAAGAGTCCAATAGATTACTGCAGCTAATAAGAGTGGAGATAAATGACACCAAACAGATGAGTCTTCAGGTTTTACTTGATGATACAGGAGAAGATTGGGTTAAGAAACTACAGGGCCAGGTAAATAAATATCGGAATGATTTGTTGACATTTAAAAATAGCAAACTAGCCACTGTAGAAACTGATTACAGAGAGAGGAGAGTCTACATTATGATAAGTTTCCCACCAATCAAGTAACTCCACGTCCATACCATTTTTTACAATCAACTATAGAACAGTCGTTATGTTAGTACAAACAAGCTTGAGATGAAGTTAATGGATATATAGTTGACAAAATAAATTGGGTATTAGGTTCACTGTGTAAATAGGAAATATTAAGGGTCTTATTTTGTGCTTTCACAGCACTTTTTTAATAAATAGACGGGATAGATAAGCTTTTATAATACATTTTTATAATACACGATTATTCGTCAGTCCGATGCTATCGGAGTTGCTGGCCCCTGACATGCGCACATTTGGGTGTACTACGTGTTGATATATGTCAACACGCAGGTAGAGCTATGTTAATTAGCCACGCGGCAGAGAAGGAGCAGTGACACGCGCAAGGGGGAGCGGCCTCCATGGCACCGGAAGTGACATGAGCACATACGGGGGTTTATAGGTAAGCGGTTAGGAATAGTTTGTTAGGAGCCTTTTTGGGACAAAAGAATTTTGGCAAATACCCATTGAAAAAGACACCAATAGGTGTCGAAACGTCTGGGAATGCTGTAATACAACTCTTGTGAATAATAAATAAATATTGATGAAAAGACCGGAGAGTGAAGCGTTTTCTTCCTTGGGGTTGAACGTAAATCTATATATATATATATATATATATATATATATGTTTAATAATAAGAATTACATTTTTATTCTATGTGAAGAATATAGGAATGTAAAATATGCGCAATGCGCTTTGAGTATCGTGCTTTTGGTCTAATGTGGTGTCAGGTTAGAGCACGCAAATTATTAGTTATCTTAAAGGGACATTAAACACCTTTATATGATAATATAAAATGATAAATTGTATATTGAAAAAAAACTCTGCAATATACTCTCATTATTATTTTGTGCCCTTTTCCTGTAATTCTATTCTGAAATTGTGAGCTTTTCAGTTCCTGTTAGAAATGGAAGTGCTTAGCACTGTTATATTCCACACAGCCATTGGCTGCACACTCTAGTGACCTATTTATAACTGTCCCTAATTGGCCACAGCAGAGAAGGTAACCTAAGTTACAACATGGCGTTTTATAGACACTAAGGCCTCTAGTTATCAAGCCGTCAACCTCAAATACGCTGGAATTCCGCAACGTTATCAAGCCCTACACACCGGCAAAAGTAGAATATAGTGACGTAAGCAACGATCCGCAGGACTAAGTCTGACACAGATCAATTCTTACATCACTCCAGATGTTCTGAATGCAAGTTCGGCACAATCTGACTACTTTTGGGAGTTATCAAAAAACTACCAGGTACGCTCGGCACTTTTCCGGCCCAGCGTACCTGGTTTTCAATCTGCCACCCTGGAGGTGGCGGATCCCATAGGAATCAATGGGAGTCAGACCATAGCGAAAGTTCATGTTCGCTGCTGCACGACATCCCATTGATTCCTATGGGAAGTGTGTACACCTAACACCCTAACATGTACCCCGAGTCTAAACACCCCTAATCTGCCCCCCTACACCGCCGCCACCTATATTAAACACGCTAACCCCTAAACCGCCGCTCCCGGACCCCGCCGCAACTATAAAAAATATATTGACCCCTAAACCGCTGCTCTCTGAACCCGCCGCAACTATAATAAATATGTTAACCCCTAAACTGCCACTCCCTGACCCCTCCGCCACCTATTAACCCCTATCCTGCCCCCCCTATACCGTTGCCACCTATAATAAATTTATTAACCCCTATCCTGCAGATCCCGGACCCCGCCGCAACTAAATAAATTGTTTAACCCTTAAACCGCCGCTCCCGGACCCTGCCGCCACCTATATTAAACTTATTAACCCCTAATCTGCCCCCCCTACACCGTCACCACCTATAATAAATGTATTAACCCCTATCCTGCCCCCCCTACACCGCCGCAACCTATAATAAAATTATTAACCCCTAAACCTAAGTCTAACACTAACCCTAACACCCCCTATCTTAAATATTAATTAAATAAATCTAAATAAATATAACTCTTATTAAATTAATTATTCCAATTTAAAACAAAATACTTACCTATAAAATAAACCCTAATATAGCTACAATATTACTAATAATTATATTGTAGCTATTTTAGGATTAGGATTTAGGATTAATTTTTATTTTACAGGCAAATTTAAATTTATTTTAACTAGGTACAATAGTTATTAAATAGTTATTAACTATTTAATAGCTACCTAGAAAAAATAAAGTCAAATTTACCTGTAAATTAAAAACTAACCTAAGTTTCAATTACACCTAACACTACACTATCATTAAATAAATTATTCCTATTTAAAACTAAATACTTACCTGTAAAATAAACCCTAAGATAGCTACAATGTAATTAATAATTACATTGTAGCTATCTTAGGATTTATATTTATTTTACAGGTAACTTTGTATTTATTTTAACTAGGTACAATAGCTATTAAATAGTTATTAACTATATAAAAACTAACTAACTAAAATAAATACAAAATTACCTGTAAAATAAAACCTAACCTAAGTTACAATTAAACCTCACACTACACTATCATTAAATAAATTAAATTAATTAACTACAAGTAGCTACAATTAAATACAATGAAATAAACTAACTAAAGTACAAAAAATAAAAAAAAATAAGTTACAAAAAATAAAAAAATATTACAAGATTTTTAAGCTAATTACACCTAATCTAAGCCCCCTAATAAAATAACAAAGCCCCCAAAATAAAAAAAAATGCCCTACCCTATTCTAAATTACAAAAGTTAACAGCTCTATTACCTTATAAGCCCTTAAAAGGGCCTTTTGCGGGGCATGCCCCAAAGAAATTAGCTCTTTTGCATGTTAAAAAAAAATACAACCCCCCAACATTAAAACCCACCACCCACATACCCCTACTCTAACCCACCCAAATCCCCCTTAAAAATACCTAACACTAACCCCCTGGAGATCTCCCTACCTTGAGTCGTCTTCAGCCAGCCGACCACCGATGGAACAGAAGAGGACATCCGCAGCGGTCGAAGTCATCATCCAAGGGGTGCTGAAGAGGTCTTCCATCCGATAGAAGTCTTCATCCATGTGGCGTCTTCAATCTTCATCCATCCGGAGCAGAGTCTTTTTCAAACGAGCTGACGCAGAGCCATCCTCTTCGAACGACGCCTACCCGACGAATGGATATTCCTTTAAGTGACGTCATCCAAGATGGCATCCCTCGAATTCCTATTGGCTGATAGGATTCTATCAGCCAATCGGAATTAAGGTAGGAAAAATCTGATTGGCTGATGCAATCAACCAATCAGATTGGATCAGCCAATCAGATTTTTCCTACCTTAATTCCGATTGGCTGATAGAATCCTATCAGCCAATCGGAATTCGAGGGACGCCATCTTGGATGACGTCACTTAAAGGAATATCCATTCGTTGGGTAGGCGTCGTTGGAAGAGGATGGCTCCGCGTCGGCTCGTTTGAAGAAGGCTGCGCTCCACATGGATGAAGATTGAAGACGCCGCATGGATGAAGACTTCTATCGGATGGAAGACCTCTTCAGCGCCCCTTGGATGATGACTTCGGCCGCTGCGGATGTCCTCTTCTGTTCCATCGGTGGTCGGCTGGCTGAAGATGACTCAAGGTAGGGAGATCTCCAGGGGGTTAGTGTTAGGTTTTTTTAAGGGGGGTTTGGGTGGGTTAGAGTAGGGGTATGTGAGTGGTGGGTTTTAATGTTGGGGGTTGTATTTTTTTTAACATGCAAAAGAGCTGAATACTTTGGGGCATGCCCCTCAAAAGGCCCTTGTAAGGGCTAGTAAGGTAATCGAGCTGTTAACTTTTGTAATTTAGAATAGGGTAGGGCATTTTTTTTATTTTGGGGGGCTTTGTTATTTTATAAGGGGGCTTAGATTAGGTGTAATTATCTTAAAAATCTTGTAATATTTTTTTATTTTTTGTAACTTAGTTTTTTTATTTTTTGTACTTTAGTTAGTTTATTTAATTGTATTTAATTGTAGCTACTTGTAGTTAATTAATTTAATTTATTTAATGATAGTGTAGTGTTAGGTTTAATTGTAACTTAGGTTAGGATTTATTTTACAGGTAATTTTGTATTTCTTTTAGCTAGGTAGTTATTATATAGTTAATAACTATTTAATAGCTATTGTACCTAGTTAAAATAAATACAAAGTTACCTGTAAAATAAATATAAATCCTAAGATAGCTACAATGTAATTATTAATTACATTGTAGCTATCTTAGGGTTTATTTTACAGGTAAGTATTTAGTTTTAAATAGGAATAATTTATTTAATGATAGTGTAGTGTTAGGTATAATTGAAACTTAGGTTAGTTTTTATTTTACAGGTAAATTTGACTTTATTTTATCTAGGTAGCTATTAAATAGTTAATAACTATTTAATAGCTATTGTACCTAGTTAAAATAAATTGAAATTTGCCTGTAAAATAAAAATAAATCCTAAAATAGCTACAATATAATTATTAGTAATATTGTATCTATATCAGGGTTTATTTTATAGGTAAGTTTTTAGTTTTAAATAGGAATAATTAATTTAATAAGAGTTATATTTATTTAGATTTATTTAATTAATATTTAAGATAGGAGGGTGTTAGGGTTAGTGTTAGACTTAGCTTTAGGGGTTAATAATTTTATTATAGGTTGTGGCGGTTTAGGGGGGGCAGGATAGGGGTTGATAAATTTATTATAGGTGGCGACAGTGTAGGGGGCAGATTAGGGGTTAATAAGTTTAATATAGGTGACGGCGGGATCCGGGAACGGCGGTTTAGGTGTTAAACAATTTATTTAGTTGCGGAGGGGTCCGGGATCCGCAGGATAGGGGTTAATAATTTTATTATAGGTGGCGGCGGTATAGGGGGGCAGGATAGGGGTTAATAGGTATTATGTAGGTCGCAGCGGGGTCTGGGAGAGGCAGTTTAGGGGTTAATACATTTATTATAGTTGCGGCGGGGGAAAAGGAGTGGTGGTTTAGGGGTTAATACATTTATTATAGTTGCGGCGGGGTCTAGGAGTGGCGGTTTAGGGGTTAATAACTTTATTTCATTGCGGGGGGCTCCGGGGGCGCCAGTATAGGGGGTAGAACAGTGTAGTTTAGTGTGGGTGCTTAGTGACAGCTTATCAATAAAGCTGGGAAAAAGCTGAAGAGGAGCGAGATCGGAAAAGTAATAACTATCACAGTCCGCAGCTCATCGCCCCATACTTGGTGCGCAGCTTTTTTACAGCTTTTTTGATAACTTTGGCGAGCGTATTCAGGTCCGCGGCGGCGATGTGAGGCGAGCTTAGGCGGGCGTATTGGGGCCCGGAAAATGCAGGTAAGTAGACAGCTTGATAACTAGAGGCCTAAAACTTTACACTTATTTTGTCAATGCTTAAACAGCTAATTACATTTTATAAAATACATCTACATGTTTTTCTCAGACTAATCTTTTCTTTGAATGCTTCATTCTACTTAGCATTTGTTTAGTGCTTAATGTCCTTTTAAAGAGTGTTCTTGAAATATTAAATATAAAATATAAAAAAAAATAATAATTATTATCACAAATTATTATACATACTGTAAAAAATTCTAAATAATCCATGGAATATATATATATATTTCTATATATATCTGATAATGGGCCATGTTATAAGTGAGTGATATTGGGTTTATCGCGGCTGTTGGTGTGTTTCGGAAGGAGCCCTAATATTACAAATTAACAGTATATGCGAACCCGTGAGCTCAATTGCGATTTATGCTAGAATTATTACCGCAACCTCAGAGCACTTTTTTTACCAGTTGCAGAGTATAAAATGTATGAGCATTTGCTTTTTAAGGGTTATTTGTGTATATGAATTAGCTGGTTTTGTGTTTGGAGCCACAACCTAATAAAATGGGTTGAGCTTGTAGGTGTAATCAGATATCATTACTTTATTACATTGTGTACATATACCTGCTTATTTATCTTATATCTGTCCATAAACAAATCACCAATACTTGGAGAGAACAATGGAAAATTAATATTTCTTCTGTTAAGTGTGATCAGTCCATGGGTCATCATTACTTGTGGGATATTAACTGCTCCCCTACAGGAAGTGCAAGAGGATTCACCCAGCAGAGTTGCTATATAGCTCCTCCCCTCTACGTCACCCCCAGTCATTCTCTTGCACCCAACGACTAGATAGGATGTGTGAGAGGACTATGGTGATATATTTAGTTTTTATATCTTCAATCAAAAGTTTGTTATTTTATAATAGCACCGGAGTGTGTTATTCCTTCTCTGGTAGAATTTGAAGAAGAATCTACCTGAGTTTTTCTATGATTTTAGCCGGAGTAGTTAAGATCATATTGCTGTTTCTCGGCCATCTGAGGAGAGGTAAACTTCAGATCAGGGGACAGCAGGCAGATTAATCTGCAAAGAGGTATGTAGCAGTTTATTATTTTCTGACATGGAATTGATGAGAAAATCCTGCCATACCCTTATAATGTAAACTCAGCCTTGAATGCAGTAGATGTAGCTGATATCAGGCTGTCATGTATGTATATTTTACACTTCAGTTTTCTGGGTAATGGTACTTCTCTGGCTTTTAAACTGTATACATAGACTTAACCTATTTTGCAGGGACTTGCAATAGGTTTTAAATGACAATTAATTATTGAGGTAAAACGTTTTTTTGCTGGCATGTAAAAACGTTTTTTTCTCTGAGGTACTGGGTGAAAAAATGTTTTGGGCACTTTTTTTCCACTTGGCAATAGTTTTGATTTAAATTAGAGCAGTTCACTGATCCCTCTCACTGTTATGTGTGTGGGGGAGGGGCCATTTTGGTGCTTTCACTATGCATCAGAAAAACTCAGTCAGAGGTTCATTTTCTTCCTGCATGATCCGGTTCATCTCTACAGAGTTCAGGGATCTCAAGAGTCTTTTTTGAGGGAAGTAATCATTCACAGCAGAGCTGTGCTGAGGGTATTGACTGTGATATAAAAAACGTTTATTTGTGTATTTTTTTCTGCTGCCTGGGTTAGTTATCATTTGCTGAGGGGAACAATCCTTTGCTAAAACTGTATATTCTGACAAAGATTGATGCTATAACTTAATTATTTTATCTGTTATAATATTTTCTGTGCTTCTTAAAGGCACAGTTCGTTTTCATATTATTTGTAAATTACTTTGAAAAGTATTTCCAAGTTGCTGTTTATTTGCTAGTGTGTTAAACATGTCTGATTCAGAGGAATATCTCTGTGCTATATGTGTTAATGCCAAAGTGGAGCCCAATAGAAATTTATGTACTAAATGTATTGATGCTACTTTAAAAAATAGTCAATCTGTACAAATTGAACAAATTTCACCAAACAACGAGGGGAGAGTTATGCCGACTAACTCGCCTCACGTGTCAGTACCTGCATCTCCCGCTCAGGAGGTGCGTGATATTGTAGCGCCGAGTGCATCTGGGCGGCCATTACAAATCACATTACAAGATATGGCTACTGTTATGACTGAAGTTTTGGCTAAACTACCAGAACTAAGAGGTAAACGTGATCACTCTGGGATGAGAACAGAGTGCGCTGATAATGCAAGGGCCATGTCTGATACTGCGTCACAGTTTGCAGAACGTGAAGACGGAGAGCTTCATTCTGTGGGTGACGGTTCTGATCCAAATAAACTGGACTCAGACATTTCAAATTTTAAATTTAAGCTTGAGAACCTCCGTGTGTTACTAGGGGAGGTATTAGCGGCTCTGAATGATTGTAACACAGTTGCAATCCCAGAAAAAATGTGTAGGTTGGATAAATATTTTGCGGTACCGACGAGTACTGACGTTTTTCCTATACCTAAGAGACTTACTGACATTGTTACTAAGGAGTGGGATAGACCCGGTGTGCCTTTCTCACCCCCTCCTATATTCAGAAAAATGTTTCCAATAGACGCCGCCACACGGGACTTATGGCAAATGGTCCCTAAGGTGGAGGGAGCAGTTTCTACTTTAGCTAAGCGTACCACTATCCCAGTGGAGGATAGCTGTGCTTTTTCAGATCCAATGGATAAAAAATTAGAGGGTTACCTTAAGAAAATGTTTGTTCAACAAGGGTTTATATTGCAACCTCTTGCATGTATTGCGCCTGTCACGGCTGCAGCAGCATTTTGGTTTGAGTCTCTGGAAGAGACACTTCAATCATCCACACTAGATGACATCACACACAAACTTAAATTCCTTAAGTTAGCTAATTCATTTATTTCAGATGCCGTAGTACATTTAACTAAACTTGCGGCTAAAAATTCAGGATTCGCCATTCAGGCACGCAGAGCTCTGTGGCTAAAATCCTGGTCAGCTGATGTTACGTCTAAATCTAAATTGCTTAATATTCCTTTCAAAGGGCAGACCTTATTCGGGCCCGGCTTGAAAGAGATTATTGATGACATTACAGGAGGTAAAGGTCATGCCCTGCCTCAGGACAAGGCCAAAGCCAAGGCTAGACAGTCCAATTTTTGTTCCTTTCGTAATTTCAAAGCAGGAGCAGCATCAACTTCCTCTGCACCAAAACAGGAAGGAGCTGTTGCTCGCTACAGACAAGGCTGGAAACCTAACCAGTCCTGGAACAGGGGCAAACAGGCCAGAAAACCTGCTGCTGCCCCTAAGACAGCATGAATTGAGGGCCCCCGATCCGGGACCGGATCTAGTGGGGGGCAGACTTTCCCTCTTCGCCCAGGCTTGGGCAAGAGATGTTCAGGATCCCTGGGCGTTAGAGATCATATCTCAGGGATACCTTCTGGACTTCAAATCCTCTCCCCCAAGAGGGAGATTTCATCTGTCAAGGTTGTCAACAAACCTAACAAAGAAGGAAGCGTTTCTACGCTGCGTACAAGATCTTTTATTAATGGGAGTGATCCATCCAGTTCCGCGGTTGGAACAAGGACAAGGGTTTTACTCAAATCTGTTTGTAGTTCCCAAAAAGAGGGAACCTTCAGGCCAATCTTGGATTTAAAGATCCTAAACAAATTCCTAAGAGTTCCATCGTTCAAGATGGAAACTATTCGAACAATTTTGCCCATGATCCAAGAGGGTCAGTACTTGACCACAGTGGATTTAAAGGATGCTTACCTTCACATACCGATTCACAGAAGTCATTACCGGTATCTAAGGTTTGCCTTTTTAGACAGGCATTACCAGTTTGTAGCTCTTCCATTCGGACTGGCTACGGCTCCAAGAATCTTCACAAAGGTTCTGGGCACTCTTCTGGCGGTACTAAGACCGCGAGGAATTTCAGTAGCTCCGTACTTAGACGACATACTGATACAAGCTTCAAGCTTTCAAACTGCCAAATCTCATACAGAGATAGTACTGGCATTTCTAAGGTCGCATGGATGGAAAGTGAACGAAGAGAAAAGTTCTCTCTTTCCACTCACAAGAGTTCCCTTCCTGGGGACTCTGATAGATTCTGTAGAAATGAAGATTTACCTGACAGAGGACAGGTTAACAAAACTTCAAAATGCATGCCGTGTCCTTCATTCCATTCAAGAGACCAGAAATTCTCTTCTATGGTGGCTTTATCGGCCACATCTGTCCAGGGGAATGCCATTCAGCAGGCCAGACTGGTCAATTGTAACAACAGACGCCAGCCTACTAGGTTGGGGCGCTGTCTGGAATTCTCTGAAGGCTCAGGGACTATGGAATCAGGAGGAGAGTCTTCTTCCAATAAACATTCTGGAATTGAGAGCAGTCCTCAATGCTCTTCTGGCTTGGCCCCAGTTAGCAACTCGGGGGTTCATCAGGTTCCAGTCGGACAACATCACGACTGTAGCTTATATCAACCATCAGGGAGGGACAAGAAGCTCCCTAGCAATGATGGAAGTATCGAAGATAATTCGCTGGGCAGAGTCTCACTCTTGCCACCTGTCTGCAATCCACATCCCGGGAGTGGAGAACTGGGAGGCGGATTTCTTAAGTCGTCAGACTTTTCATCCGGGGGAGTGGGAACTTCATCCAGAGGTCTTTGCCCAAATACTTCCACGTTGGGGCAAACCAGAGATAGATCTCATGGCGTCTCGACAGAACGCCAAGCTTCCGCGCTACGGGTCCAGATCCAGGGATCCGGGAGCGGTCCTGATAGATGCCTTGACAGCACCATGGACCTTCAGGATGGCTTATGTGTTTCCACCTTTCCCGATGCTTCCTCGATTGATTGCCAGAATCAAACAGGAGAAAGCATCAGTGATTCTAATAGCGCCTGCATGGCCACGCAGGACTTGGTATACAGATCTGGTGGACATGTCATTCTGTCCACCTTGGTTGTTACCTCTGAAACAGGACCTTCTGATTCAGGGTCCTTTCAAACATCAAAATCTAACTTCTCTGAAGCTGACTGCTTGGAAATTGAACGCTTGATCTTATCAAAGCATGGTTTTTCTGAGTCAGTTATTGATACCTTAATAAAGGCTAGGAAGCCTGTCACCAGAAAGATTTACCATAAAATATGGCGTAAATACCTATATTGGTGCGAATCCAAAGGTTACTCTTGGAGTAAGGTTAGGATTCCTAGGATATTGTCTTTTCTACAAGAAGGTTTAGAAAAGGGGTTATCCGCTAGTTCCTTAAAGGGACAGATCTCAGCTCTGTCCATTCTGTTACACAAGCGTCTGTCAGAAGTTCCAGACGTTCAGGCTTTTTGTCAGGCTTTGGCCAGGATTAAACCTGTGTTTAAAGCTGTGGCTCCACCATGGAGTTTAAACCTTGTTCTTAACGTTTTACAGGGTGTTCCGTTTGAACCCCTTCATTCCATTGATATAAAGTTGTTATCTTGGAAAGTTCTATTTTTAATGGCTATTTCCTCGGCTCGAAGAGTCTCTGAGTTATCAGCCTTACATTGTGATTCTCCTTATTTGATTTTTCACTCGGATAAGGTAGTTCTGCGTACTAAGCCTGGGTTCTTACCTAAGGTAGTCACTAACAGGAATATCAATCAGGAGATTGTTGTTCCATCCTTGTGCCCAAATCCTTCTTCGAGGAAGGAACGTCTTTTGCACAATCTGGATGTAGTTCGTGCCCTTAAATTTTATTTACAGGCAACTAAAGATTTTCGACAAACGTCTTCCCTGTTTGTCGTTTACTCTGGTCAGAGGAGAGGTCAAAAAGCTTCTGCTACCTCTCTCTCTTTTTGGCTTCATAGCATAATTCGTTTAGCTTATGAGACTGCTGGACAGCAGCCTCCTGAAAGAATTACAGCTCATTCCACTAGAGCTGTGGCTTCCACTTGGGCCTTTAAGAATGAGGCCTCTGTTGAACAGATTTGCAAGGCTGCAACTTGGTCTTCGCTTCATACTTTTTCCAAATTTTACAAATTTGACACTTTTGCTTCCTCAGAGGCTATTTTTGGGAGAAAGGTTCTTCAGGCAGTGGTTCCTTCTGTATAAAGAGCCTGCCTATCCCTCCCGTCATCCGTGTACTTTTGCTTTGGTATTGGTATCCCACAAGTAATGATGACCCGTGGACTGATCACACTTAACAGAAGAAAACATAATTTATGCTTACCTGATAAATTCCTTTCTTCTGTAGTGTGATCAGTCCACGGCCCGCCCTGTTTTTTAAGGCAGGTAAATATTTTTTAAATTATACTCCAGTCACCACTACACCCTTGGCTTCTCCTTTCTCGTTGGTCCTTGGTCGAATGACTGGAGGTGACGTAGAGGGGAGGAGCTATATAGCAACTCTGCTGGGTGAATCCTCTTGCACTTCCTGTAGGGGAGCAGTTAATATCCCACAAGTAATGATGACCCGTGGACTGATCACACTACAGAAGAAAGGAATTTATCAGGTAAGCATAAATTATGTTTTTATTACCTTATCTCTTCTATAACCCACTGGGAGTGTAATTTCTTCTACTTGCTGTGTTTACACAGTTAATCTATAGCTTGGCCTTGAGGCTAAAAACTTTCAGGATGGGTGGGGATACCACAGGCAAAATAAACTATTTCATATGCCAATATAAGGGTAATGTAAATACTTGTAAACAATTTAATACACTGCAGCAGGTAAAGTGGATCATTGGGAACAAATTAAAGGGGAGAACATTTTTGAGTAAATTGTCCCTTTAACTGGGCCACAAAAAACATCAAATATACATTTAAAAGTACAGTGACACTCATAATAAACTATCTAATAAAAATTATAAAAAAAAAAAATATTGCACAAAAATGTTCTATTGGCTCAAAGATATATCAGGTCTCAAGTGCTAGAAATATATATATGTGTGGAGCAAACAAGTAGAATGTTACAGATCAGGAAACCTAACCTGAAAACAAGCGATACTCTCAAACTGCGCTAGTCAGAGAAAAGGAAATAAATGGCAGCTATTAGGGACTATAACATCACGGGGGTGAGCCGTTGATGTAACAGTTTAGAATGAATGTACAAGAGGGGTTAACAGCGCTCACTATAACTGGTGTAATATGCAAATGATGTGTGTATTTATACAATTTTTTACAAACAGCCAAAGTTCATAAAGTATATGGAACCAAAGTCATTGGAGATCCAGTCTGAATAATCTATAAATGCAGTGACTGCCCTTACCAGAATTTACCTCAATCATATGAGGTAAGTTGCCAAACTGGAAGGGGTGCTCTGTCCTCTGTAATTGGTTGATCTGGAATACCACTGTATGCCTCAAGAATTTCATCCTCCACTTGGAGTATGTAGATATTTCTTTCTTCAAAAGTGTACCTCCCAAGATGCATGTGTGGATGTGCCCGTCACCTCTTGGAGTATGAAATCTTGGTATGCACTTTCTCACCGGCAGTTATACCCAAGAAGACATAATATCATATATAGTGTAATACAGTTTTATTACATAGTCAGAGGTAAAAGATAATAAATATTCAACACACATTTAAAGGGCTAGTTGTCAACGTGTCAACTTACCTGCCTTCGCCGGCCCAATACGCCCACCTAAGCTCGCCTACCATCGCCGCCGCGGACCTGCAAAATTTTGCCTAAGTTATCAAAAAATCTGTCAAAAAGCCACGCACCAAGTACGGGGCGATGAGCAGCGGACTGTGAGAGTTATCACTCATCCGATCTCGCTGCTCTTCGGCTTTTTCACAGCTTTATTGCTAGCCTGTCACTAAGCACCCACACTAACTATACTGTTCTACCCCTTATACCGGCACCCCCGGAGCCCCCCGCAACTAAATAAAGTTATTAACCCCTAAACCGCCGCTCCTAGACCCCGCTGCAACTTTTATAAATGTATTAACCCCTAAACCGCAGCTCCCGGACACCGCCGCCACCTACATTATACCTAGTAACCCCTATCCTGCCCCCCCTATACCATCGCCACCTATAATAAAGTTATTAACCCCTATCCTGCTGATCCCAGACCTCGCCGCAACTAAATAAATAGTTAACCCCTAAACCGCCGCTCCCAGACCCCGCCGCAACCTATATTAAAGTTAGTAACCCCTAATCTGCCCCCCCCTACACCGTCGCCACCTATAATAAATTTATTAAACCCTATCCTGCCCCCCCTACACCGCCGCCACTGTAATAAAATTATTAACCCCTAAACCTAAGTCTAACACTAACCCTAACACCCCCCTAACTTAAATATTAATTAAATAAATCTAAATAATACAGGGAGTGCAGAATTATTAGGCAAATTAGTATTTTGACCACATCATCCTCTTTATGCATGTTGTCTTACTCCAAGCTGTATAGGCTCGAAAGCCTACTACCAATTAAGCATATTAGGTGATGTGCATCTCTGTAATGAGAAGGGGTGTGGTCTAATGACATCAACACCCTATATCAGGTGTGCATAATTATTAGGCAACTTCCTTTCCTTTGGCAAAATGGGTCAAAAGAAGGACTTGACAGGCTCAGAAAAGTCAAAAATAGTGAGATATCTTGCAGAGGGATGCAGCACTCTTAAAATTGCAAAGCTTCTGAAGCGTGATCATCGAACAATCAAGCGTTTCATTCAAAATAGTCAACAGGGTCACAAGAAGCGTGTGGAAAAACCAAGGCGCAAAATAACTGCCCATGAACTGAGAAAAGTCAAGCGTGCAGCTGCCAAGATGCCACTTGCCACCAGTTTGGCCATATTTCAGAGCTGCAACATCACTGGAGTGCCCAAAAGCACAAGGTGTGCAATACTCAGAGACATGGCCAAGGTAAGAAAGGCTGAAAGACGACCACCACTGAACAAGACACACAAGCTGAAACATCAAGACTGGGCCAATAAATATCTCAAGACTGATTTTTCTAAGGTTTTATGGACTGATGAAATGAGAGTGAGTCTTGATGGGCCAGATGGATGGGCCCGTGGCTGGATTGGTAAAGGGCAGAGAGCTCCAGTCCGACTCAGACGCCAGCAAGGTGGAGGTGGAGTACTGGTTTGGGCTGGTATCATCAAAGATGAGCTTGTGGGGCCTTTTCGGGTTGAGGATGGAGTCAAGCTCAACTCCCAGTCCTACTGCCAGTTTCTGGAAAACAACTTCTTCAAGCAGTGGTACAGGAAGAAGTCTGCATCCTTCAAGAAAAACATGATTTTCATGCAGGACAATGCTCCATCACACGCGTCCAAGTACTCCACAGCGTGACTGGCAAGAAAGGGTATAAAAGAAGAAAATCTAATGACATGGCCTCCTTGTTCACCTGATCTGAACCCAATTGAGAACCTGTGGTCCATCATCAAATGTGAGATTTACAAGGAGGGAAAACATTACACCTCTCTGAACAGTGTCTGGGAGGCTGTGGTTGCTGCTGCACGCAATGTTGATGGTGAACAGATCAAAACACTGACAGAATCCATGGATGGCAGGCTTTTGAGTGTCCTTGCAAAGAAAGGTGGCTATATTGGTCACTGATTTGTTTTTGTTTTGTTTTTGAATGTCAGAAATGTATATTTGTGAATGTTGAGATGTTATATTGGTTTCACTGGTAAAAATAAATAATTGAAATGGGTATATATTTGTTTTTTGTTAAGTTTCCTAATAATTATGCACAGTAATAGTCACCTGCACACACAGATATCCCCCTAAAATAGCTATAACTAAAAACAAACTAAAAACTACTTCCAAAACTATTCAGCTTTGATATTAATGAGTTTTTTGGGTTCATTGAGAACATGGTTGTTGTTCAATAATAAAATTAATCCTCAAAAATACAACTTGCCTAATAATTCTGCACTCCCTGTATTTCTATTATTAACTAAATTAATCCTATTTAAAACTAAATACTTACCTTTAAAATAAACCCTAATATAGCTACATTATAAATAATAATTATATTGTAGCTATCTTAGGATTTATTTTTATTTTACAGGTAACTTTCAATTTATTTTAACTAGGTACAATGGCTATTAAATAGTTATTAACTATTTAATAGCTACCTAGCTAAAATAAAGAGAAATTTACCTGTAAAATAGATCCTAACCTAAGTTACAATTACACCTAACACTATACTTTATACTTTAATAAATTATCTCTATTTAAAACTAAATACTTACCTATAAAATAAACCCTAAAATAGCTACAATGTAATTAATAATTACATTGTAGCTATTTTAGGATTTATATTTATTTTACAGGTAACTTTGTATTTATTTTAGCTAGTTAGAATAGTTATTAAATAGTTATGAACTATTTAATAACTACCTAGCTAAAAGAAACATTACCTGTAAAATAAATCTTAACCTAAGTTACAATTAAACCTAACAATACACTATCATTACATTAATTAAATAAATTAAATACAAATAACTACAATTAAATACAATAACATAAACTAACTAAAGTACAAAAAATAAAAAAAATAAGTTACAAACATTTAAAAAATATTACAACAATTTTAAGCTAATTACACCTAATCTAATAATAATAAATAAAATAACAAAGCCCCCCAAAATAAAAAATTCCCTACCCTATTCTAAATTAAAAAATTCAAAGCTCTTTTACCTTACCAGCCCTTAAAAGGGCCTTTTGCGGGGCATGCCCCAAATAATTCAGCTCTTTTGCCTGTAAAAGAAAAATACAACCCCCCCCAACATTAAAACCCACCACCCACATACCCCTAATATAACCCAAACCCCCCTTAAATAAACCTAACACTACCCCCCCTGAAGATCATCCTACCTTGAGTTGTCTTCAGCCAGCCGACCCACCAATGGAACCGAAGAGGAGATCCGGAGCGGCAGAAGTGATCCTCCAAGGGGCGCTGAAAAAGTCTTCCATCCGATGAAGTCATCATTCAGGCGGCGCTGAAGAAGTCTTCCATCCGGGCGATGTCATCTTCCAAGCGGCGCTGAAGAAGTCTTCCATCCGGGCGATGTCATCTTCCAAGCGGGGTCTTCAATCTTCTTTCTTCAGGATCCATCTTCATCCCGCCGACGCGGAACATCCTTCTTCCCCGACGGACTACCGACGAATGAAGGCTCCTTTAAGGGATGTCATCCAAGATGGCGTCACTTCAATTCTGATTGGCTGATTCTATCAGCCAATCGGAATTAAGGTAGGAAAAATCTGATTGGCTGATTGAATCAGCCAATCAGATTGAAGTTCAATCCGATTGGCTGATCCAATCAGCCAATCAGACTGAGCTCGCATTCTATTGGCTGTTCCGATCAGCCAATAGAATGCGAGCTCAATCTGATTGGCTGATTCAATCAGCCAATCAGATTTTTCCTACCTTAATTCCGATTGGCTTATAGAATCCTATCAGCCAATCAGAATTGAAGGGACACCATCTTGCCTAACGCCGGTATTACGAGTCTTGGAAGAAGTGAGCAGTACAGCC
The DNA here is from genome assembly GCF_027579735.1 of Bombina bombina. Lineage (NCBI taxonomy): Eukaryota > Metazoa > Chordata > Amphibia > Anura > Bombinatoridae > Bombina > Bombina bombina. Next base: position 400,364,884 of record NC_069504.1, read on the forward strand.
TCTACCTCCAAGACTCCTACCGCATAAAAAAGTCAGTAGTTAAGAGTTTTATGGGCTAACGCCGGAACATAAAGCTCTTTACTACAGTGCTACAAAGTACACTAACACCCATAAACTACCTATGAACCCCTAAAGTGAAGCACCCCCACATCGCAAACCCTATAATAAAATTATTTAACCCCTAATCTGCCAAACGGACACCGCCGCCACCTACATTATAGCTATGAACCCCTAATCTGCTGCCCCTAACATTGCCGACACCTATATTATATTTATTAACCCTTAATCTGCCCCCCCACAACGTCGCCGCCACCACCTACCTACACTTATTATTCCCTAATCTGCCGACCGGACATCACCGCCACTATAATAATTGTATTAACCCCTAAACCACCGCACTCCCACCTCGCAAACACTATAATACATTTTATTAACCCCTAATCTGCCCCCCCCCAACATTGCCGCCACCTACCTAAATTAATAACCCCTAATCTCCTGCCCCCAACGTCGCTGCTACTATGATAAAGTTATTAACCCCTAAAGCTAAGTCTAACCCTAACCCCCCCTAACTTAAATATAATTTAATAAAATCGAACTAAAATTACTATAATACAATAAATTAATCCTATTTAAAACTAAATACTTACCTATAAAATAAACCCTAATATAGCTACAATATAACTAATAGTTTACATTGTAGCTATTTTAGGATTTATATTTATTTTACAGGCAACTTTGTATTCATTTTAGCTAGGTAAAATAGCTATTAAATAGTTAATAACTATTTAATAGCTACCTAGTTAAAATAATTACAAAATTACCTGTAAAATAAATCCTAACCTAAGTTACAAATACACCTAACACTACACTATCAATAAATTAATTAAATAAATTACCTGCAATTATCTAAACTAAAATACAATTAAATAAACTAAACTATAGTACAAAAAACCCAAACACTAAATTACAAAAAATAAAAAAATATTACAAGAATTTTAATCTAATTACACCTAATCTAAGCCCCTAATAAAATAAAAAAGCCCCCCCAAAATAATACAATTCCCTACCCTATACTAAATTACAAAAGTAATCAGCTCTTTTACCAGCCCTTAAAAGGGCTTTTTGCGGGGCATTGCCCCAAAGTAATCAGCTCTTTTACCTGTAAAAAAAAAACAAGACCCCCCCCAACATTACAACCCACCACCCACACACCCCTTCTCTAAAACCCACCCATTCCCCCCTTAAAAAAACCTAACACTACCCCATTTAAGATCACCTTACCTTGAGCCGTGTTCACCCAGCCAGGCACCACTGGTCATCTGATCCGTCCAGAAGTCTTCATCCAATGGGGCAGAAGAGGACATCCGGACCGGCAGAAGTCTTCATCCGATCGGGGCAGAAGAGGACATCCGGACCGGGAGAAGGCTTCATCCATGCGGCATCTTCTATCTTTATCCATCCGGCACGGAGCAGGTCCATCTTCAAGACATCCGATGCGGAGCATCCTCTTCTTCCCGACAAGTAACGACGAATGAAGGTTCCATTAAATGACGTCATCCAAGATGGTGTCCCTCGAATTCCGATTGGCTGATAGGATTCTACAGCTGGGAGCCTCTCATCTTGCACAATTATGCTCAAAATATACTGTACTCTGAGGAACACCCTTAGTGCAACCCTAAATATAACTAATAGTTAAATGGTAGCTATCTTAGGTTTTATTTTTATTTCACAGCTGGCTTCTGCCGGCTTCCCTGAGGACTTCCGCCGGAAGTTAGTAAATAGTTAATAACTATTTACTAACTATTCTACCTAGTTAAAATAAATACAAACTTACCTGTGAAATAAAAATAAAACCTAAGATAGATACAATGTAACTATTAGTTATATTGTAGCTAGCTTAGGGTTTATTTTACAGGTAAGTATTTAGTTTTAAATAGGAATTATTTAGTTAATGATAGTAATTTTTATTTACATTTATTTTAATTATTTTTAAGTTAGGGGTGTTAGGGTTAGGGGTTAATAACTTTAGTATAGTGGCGTCGACGTTGGGGGCGGCAGATTAGGGGTTAATAAGTGTAGGTAGGTGGCAGCAACATTGGGGTGGCAGATTAGGGGTTAATAAATATAACGTAGGTGGCTGCGATGTCAGGGGCAGCATATTAGGGGTTAATAAGTGTAGGTAGATAGCTGCAATGTCGGGGACGGCAGATTATGGGTTAATAACTGTAATGTAGGTGTTGGCGATGTCAGGGGTGGCAGATTAGGGGTGTTTAGACTCAGGGTTTATGTTAGGGTGTTAGGTGTAAACATAAATTTTCTTTCCCCATAAGAATCAATGGGGCTGCATTAAGGAGCTTTACGCTCCTTTATTGCAGGTGTTAGGCTTTTTTTCAACTGGCTCTCCCCATTGATGTCTATGGGGAAATAGTGCACAAGCACGTAAAACCAGCTCAAAGCAGCACTGGTATTGGAGTGCGGTATGGAGCTCAATTTTGCTCAACACTGCAATATTGCCTGCTAACGCCGGGTTTTTACAAACCTGTAATAGCAGCGCTATAGGGAGGTGAGCAGTGGAAATAACTTGCAAGTTAGCACCGAGCCGCTCTTACCGTAAAACTCGTAATCTAGCCGTGAGTTATTTATTATTGCTTTCCATATTTTTTATTAGAAATGTGTAAATAAAAGATAGAAATAGGGATAGAAAGGGAGACAAAAGGATATAGGGAAGAACAGAGAAAATGAGAGGCATTTCAAATCTGACCTTGAATAAGCTGCAGACGCTTTAAACTAACAGCACAAACTATGGCATCATTCTTGTCAGTAGGTCAAGAAATAAACTTTGCCCCCTTCTGACTTGACTCATTGAGCAGAAAGAATTTTGGAAGATTCAGTAGCTCACTTGTAATACCTATAGTATCCATGTCTGAGCCATGACAACTGGCCCACCATTTACTCAGGTCAAAATGTTTTATGATGTGTTGCTATCAGCATGTGCTTAGAAACCTTAGAGCTACTACAGGGTGGATAAACATTGACAACAGCTGGGTAACAGACAGATCCGGCACAGAGGAAATGCTGGTATTTTGGCACCTTGTCATTGAGCTTGTATAAATGCTTCATCTCATATTAAATTACATCACCAGCTTGACTTCCTTATCCTCCTTGTCTTGAGCACGTGTGTTCATATCTCCAGTCATGGTTGGATTTCTAAATGGAGCACAATTAATTTACTAACAAAAGTGCATTTTAAACAAATATAATAATCTATGAATTACTAATTTATTTGGACCCTGCAAGTTGCTGCATCCCACCAATAATGTTGAAAAATAAGAATTTAGCTTTTTAAGATAGCTTAGATCTTCTTGTTACAGTCATCTTTATTTATGTAAAACAAAGAAACTTGGATATTCTGACTACAATACAACAATCCATACTGAACACTACAAATTTTTGGCTAGATTATGAGTCTTGCGTTAAGAGTAAAAAAGCAGCGTTAAGCCTTATAACGCTGCTTTTTTACTACCGCTGGTATTACGAATCTTGCAGAATTAGGGGCACCGCACACTTTTTTGGCCTTACCGCAAATCAACTTACGCAATTTGCGTATAGTCTTTTTTCAATGGGACTTCCATAGCGCCAGTATTACGAGCTTGTATTGGCAGGCCAAAAAGTGAGCGGTACATCCTATCCAGTCAAGATTCGTACCGCATTTTAGTCAGTAGTTGTTTTTTCAACCTTAATTACGATTGGCTGATAGAATTCTATCAGCCAATTGGAATTTAAGGGACGCCATCTTGGATGACATCATTTAAAGGAACTTTCATTCAGCTAGAAGCCTTCGATTGAAGAGGATGCTCCGCGCTGGATGTCTTGAAGATGGAGCCGCTCCGCGTCGGAAGGATGAAGATAGAAGATGCCGTCTGGGTGAAGACTTCTGACCATCTGGAGGACCACTTCTGCTGGCTTCGTTGAGAACATCTTGCCGCTTGGATGAAGACTTCTCCCGGTAAGTGGATCTTCGGGGGTTAGTGTTAGGATTTTTTAAGGGTGTATTGGGTGGGTATTATTTTTAGGTTAGGGCTTTGGGCAGCAATAGAGCTAAATTCCTTTTTCAGGGCAATGGGGAGATTAGGTTTTTTTAGCTAGGGTTTTACTGTTGGGGGGTTGTGTGGGTGGTGGGTTTTACTGTTGGGGGGTTGTTTGTATTTTTTTTACAGGTAAAAGAGCTAATTTCTTTTGGGCAATACCCCGCAAAAGGCTCTTTTAAGGGCTATTGGTAGTTTAGTTTAGGCTAGGGTTTTTTTTATTTTGGGTGGGCCTTTTTTATTTTGATAGGGCTATTAGATTAGGTTTAATTAGTTTAAAGATCTTGTAATTTGTTTTTTATTTTCTGTAATTTAGTGTTTGTTTTTTTGTAATTTAGCTAATTGTCTTGAATTTAGTGAATTGTATTTAATTTAGGGAATTTATTTAATTGTAGGGTTAGGTTAAGTGTTAGTGTAACTTAGGTTAGGTTTTATTTTACAGGTAAATTTGTATTTATTTTAGCTAGGTAGTTAGTAAATAGTTAATAACTATTTAGTAACTATTCTACCTAGTTAAAATAAATACAAACTTGCCTGTAAAATTAAAATAAACCCTAAGCTAGATACAATGTAACTATTAGTTATATAGTAGCTAGCTTAGGGTTTATTTTACAGGTAAGTATTTAGTTTTAAATAGGAATTATTTAGGTAATGATAGTAATTTTTATTTAGATTTATTTTAATTATATTTAAGTAAGGGGGTGTTAGGGTTAGACTTAGATTTAGGGGTTAATAAATATAATATAGTGGTGGCAACGTTGGGGGCGGCAGATTAGGGGTTAATAAATGTAGGTAGGTGGCGGCGATGTTAGGGTTGGAAGATTAGGGGTTAATAATATTTAACTAATGTTTGCAAGGCGGGAGTGCGGCGATTTAGGGGTTAATATGTTTATTCTAGTGGCGGCGACGTTGGGGCGGAATTTTAGGAGTTGATAACATTATGTAGGTAGAAAAGAGTACAAGCGTACAGTGTACTCCAGTAAAATAATGATGATGGTGCCGGGTACAAAAAATGTGAGGTTGTATATATATAACAAGCCCTAGAAAGAGGAGAGTCTCTGTATGTGGAGGGTATCGTAGCAGTTAAAGTTCTTAGTGTAAGTGCTGAAAGGTAGTTGAACTTGTTACTCACAGGTATGTGGACTCACCCGCTCGACGGGAGAACAGCAACATCCAGCCGGTCCTGCTTCAAAGGCTCATAAGCCGATAGCCCAAGTGTGACCGGTAAACCTGTTCGGCGTTCTGTGCCTGCACGACTATGCGCAATGGCACTTCCTGTTGGCGTGGTCCTACGTCAGCTCTGAACAGCACCAAACTTAAACATCGCTACTTTGCCCTCCTCCACCACATAACGATAGTGCTCAGGGGATATACAACCACCCGTGGCTGCAAGGCAATATAATGAAAGAAGCGCTCCTTACCCTCCTAGGTAAAAAAAAAAAAAGTAAGTCCAGAAAATCGCGAATGATGATAAATAAAATCCAAACTTTATTCAGGATCCAAATCCAATTTCATTTAAAAGCATATGGAGGTAACATCAAGGGATGGTGGGAGAAACGAAATAAGTAGGTGTCGCCGATGTTGTGGGCAGCAGTTTAGGGGTTAATAAATATAATGTAAGTGGCGGCGATGTTGGGGGCAGCAGATTAGGGGTTCATAAGTATAATGTAGGTGGCGGCGATGTCTGGAGCGGCAGATTAGGGGTTAATAAGTATAATGTAAGTGTTGGCGATGTTGGGGGCGGCAGATTAGGGGTTAATAAGAGTAAGATTAGGGGTGTTTAGACTTGGGGTTCATGTTAGGGTGTTAGGTGTAGACATAACTTTTGTTTCCCCATAGGAATCAATGGGGCTGCGTTACTGAGATTTACATTGCTTTTTTGCAGGTGTTAGACTTTTTCTCAGCCGGCTCTCCCCATTGATGTCTATGGGGAAATTATGCACAAGAACGTACAACCAGCTCACCGCTGACTTAAGCAGTGCTGATATTGGAGTGCGGTATGGAGCTCAATTTTGCTCTACGCTCACTTCCTGCCTTTTAACGCCGGGTTTAGAAAAACCTGTGATACCAGCGCTGTAGGTAAGTGAGCGTTGACAATAATGTGCAAGTTAGTACCGCACCCCTCATACTGCAAATCTCGTAATCTGGCCGTTTGTTAAGTTCACAAATTGTGGTACAATATACCATTATATTAGTGACTCGGTGAGTCATAAATGAGCTGTTTACCAAGTTAAATCATGCAGCTAGTTATAGTACACATTGCTGTGACATGGTTTATTTAGGCTTTATGATTTATTAGTTTTCAGACATTCTAGTCCTTGTCAGCTAAGGTGGATAAAATTGCTATCATCAAAACATATTAATTAGTAAAAAATGATTAGGTACTTTTGTCCATGAATATTTTACAATATATTTAACTATTTATTAAAATAACTAAGTAATTAATTTAATGAATTAAGTTTAAGTGCATTTGCAGGTTATTGCAGATTTACACCTCATGTGAAAGAGGAAATTGTCGTCTTTTAAATGAGAGGTCACACCTCCATCTAAATTTCAGTTGATCACAGTTGTGCAGTGTTTGACGAGGGGCATTGGACATTGGGCCCCTTTTCCCCCGTAAAACATAGAGGGGTATTAAACTCCAGTTTAGAAATGGGGGGAACCTCCTCTTTCTTCCAATGTGGGGCCATACCCTTGTTCTAAGTAGATGATCACCAACCTTTTGTATTTACTGTGTGGGAGCAGTTGGTTCAAAGCAATCCTTGTCCTCTAAAGACAGTATACAACACAATGCACACAATACCCCTCATATAAAAAAGGGGAATACTAATTTTCAAATGAAGGGTCTCATGTCCCTTTACATAGCAGATGATTGTCATAGAAAAGGCAATCACATGTTTTATAGATGTCTTTTACCATGCTCTTGACTATACCAGGGGCCCTAGAACCCCTAAATAATTTCTCTTTTGAAAAAGGACAGGCCCCTCTTTCAAAGCAGGGGTCACATGGCCAGGTGGCTATCAACTGATGATTATGTCCTCATTGATCACTACATCAAGGGGTTGGGGTTGGTTTCCGCCCAGAACATAGACAAACTTAAAACCCCTTTTTTGAAAGCAGCAATGATGCTCTTTCAAATAAGTAGTCCTGTATCCATCATACTGCCACCTGATTGTCATATCAATGACAAATACCTCACAGCAGGCTAGATTACAAGTGGATCGCTAATTAGCACTCCCGCTCTGTGTTAACTTTGCTACATGGATGCTATTTAAATGCGTCTGGTTGAGAGAGTACTATGAGTTAAAATTAAGAAGTTTGCGTGTTAAATTCAATTGCGCTGAAGTAAACGCATTTACTTTCAACATGTAATACACGCGCTACTTCCAAGGAATGCAAAATATTTTTGCCTGAAATAATAAAGAATCAAAATAAATGGGAGAACTAGGAGAAGGTAAAACTTAGGGATGTGCATTCGGCAGTTTCATTAGCTGCCAAATGCAGAAGAAGGCAGCCTCTCGCGGCATTCAGCTCTTTTTGGAGCTGGATTTCTTCTTGTGAAAGTGCAACACACTAAGGTCTGTGCAAATATACAGAGCCGAATGCATTCTTTGGAACAACTATTTTATGTTTTATTTTTATTTATTTTTATTATCATTATTTAGCAGCATAGTACAAAAGGATGTCATTGTTGATACAAAAGTTTAAACAGAAACAAAAGAGGGAGAAACCATCAGTCTCCAAAAGAAAGGAGAACGAACTCCCATACAGTAAAATGAAATAGTAGAGCTAGACTGTCCGTGATAAGTCCATTTGAAAACAGTAGCCCCACTCCATATAAATGCATGGTGATTGACAATGACACCAATGTACAAAACATAACTCAAACAACAACAAAACTATGCCGAAATTTCTTAATTTAAGATCACTTTGTATATATTCTACACATCTAGTGGTATCCCTCGACTTTGTATTTAACTATCAACCTTTGAGAGAAGTGCTAAGCTAAAGAGGTCATTATTAGAGTATCAGGCAGGGATGGGACCACGTCAGCCATACCCCTCTAAGATAACACTAGGCCTGTCATTCCTCCTAGGTCACTCCTGTAACTTGTGTAAAGCTCCCCCCTTCTATCCACAGATTATTTTGGATTTCATCCCAGATGAATTTTAAATCATGGAAGAATCCTAACCTATTCGATTTAAAGAAACCGTATTCTTCCATTCTCAAGGTATCTGTTATGTGAGAGTGCCAGTCCTTTAGGGTCGGGCAGATTTGAGATTTCCAGAGCCTAGCGACTAAGGATCTAGCAGAATTCAATGCTGACTGAATTAGTCGTGTCCTTAATTTACATTTACATTTAGGTAACAGGTTCAGTAGGGCCGTTGTCGGGTCTAGCTGATAGGAATCCCCCCGTCCCATTATGACTTGTAGCATATTCTGCATGCCCTCCCAAAAAGGTGACAATTTAGGACATGCCCACCATATGTGTGTCATCGTCCCCCTTTCCCCACAACCCCTCCAACAAAGGTCCGACGAGGCAGGGAAAATGCATTTTTAAGTCTGGTAGGTGTTAAGTACCACCTAGTCAGGAGTTTGTAATTTTATTATTATTATTATTATTCTTTATTTATAAAGCGCCAACAGATTCCGCAGCGCTGTCCATGGGTACAAAGATAAAAGTACAGTACAATAAAATATAAAAGACACCAAAGTTTAACAAAACAAATACAGTGGAAATTGAGGTGGAGGAGGTGGGGACTGCAAAGGTGAAAATGATGTTAGTGTGGAGTTAGATGGGGCAGCAGTTAAGCAGGTAGAATTCATTTTTTACTGATTTAGAGATAGGCTTCCATGAACAGAAAGGTATTTAGGGAGCATTTAAAGGAGGAAATGTTAGGGGAAAGTCTAACAGCTCTGGGAAGTGCATTCCAGATGGTTGGTGCCGCACGAGAGAATTCCTGTAGCCTGGCATGGGAGGAGGTTATGGTAGAAGATGCAAGGAGCAGGTCATTGTTGTATCTTAGTGGGCGGGCTGGCGTATATTTCTTGATGAGTGAGGACAGGTAGGGGGGGCTACGTTGGTAAGGGCTTTGTAGGTCAGGATGAGAATTTTGAATTTAATTCTGCTGTGGATGGGTAGCCAGTGAAGGGACTCGCAGAGAGCTGCAGCAGATACAGAGCGTTGGGAGAGGTGGATTAGCCTAGCAGAGGCATTTAGGATGGATTGAAGAGGGGAGAGGCGGGAGAGAGGGAGGCCAGTTAGTAGGTTATTACAGTAGTCAAGTTGGGAGATTACCAGGGAGTGGATTAGCTGTTTAGTAGTTTCAGCACTCAGAAATGGACGGATTTTGGAGCTATTGCGTAGATGGTTGCGACAGGAGGAAGAGAGCAATTGGATGTGGGGTATGAAGGACAGATTGGAGTCAAGTGTAACTCCTAGGACGCAGACTTGGGGTGATGGGGAGATAGTGGTGTCACCAACACTGATTGAAAAGTTAGGAACCGGGGTAGAATTAGAGGGGAGTATTAGAAGGAGCTCAGTCTTGGACATATTGATTTTTAGGTGGTGAGAGGCCATCCAAGAAGAAATGCTAGATAAGCAGACACTGATGTGAGCAAGGACAGAAGGAGAGAGTGAAGGGGTGGATAGGTAGGTCTGGGTATCATCAGCCTAGAGGTGGTAGTTGAAGCCATAGCTACTGATAAGTTTACCCAGTGAGGATGTATAAATAGAGAAGGGGTAGGGAACCCAGAACAGAGCCTTGAGGTACTCCAACAGACAGAGGCAATGGAGAGGAGTCACCACCAGCAAAGGAGACAGAAAAGGACCTATTAGAGAGATAAGAGTCGATCCAGGAAAGGGCAGTGTCAGAGAGCCCAAAGGAGCTGAGAGTCTGTAGGAGAAGGGGATGGTCAACTGTGTCAAAGGCAGCAGACAGATCAAGTAAGATAAGTATTGAGTAGTGGCCATTTTTTTAGCAGAAAGAAGATCATTAGTAACTTTGGTGAGGGCAGTCTCAGTTGAGTGTTGGGAACGGAAGCCAGATTGTAAGGGGTCAGGTAGTGAGTTGGAGGACAAGAAGTGGGTTAAGCGATCGAAGACTAGTTTTTCCAGGACTTTTGAAGCTAGTGATATGGGGTGGTAGTTTGCAGGAGAATTGGGGTCAAGGGAGGGTTTTTTGAGGATGGGGGTGACCTTTGCATGTTTGAAGGAAGATGGGAATGAACCGGTAGTAAGGGATAGGTTAAATATGTGAGTAAGAGCTGGAGTGAGGGTAGAAGACAGAGAAGGTATTAGATGTGAAGGGATAGGGTCAAGTGGGCAGGTAGTGAGATGTGAGGAAGACAATAGGGAACTCACTTCATTCTCAGAGGTAGGGGGGAAGGTGCTGAGAGTGGTGGAGGGGGTTGCCGGTGGCGGAGATGGAAGGTTGCAGACTTGTGTTGGGATATTACTTCGGATGGTAATTATTTTGTTGAAAAAGTAGTCTGCCAGGTCTTGAGCACTAAAGGCAGATGAAGGGGGTGGTGAAGGTGGATAAAGGAGAGAGTTGAAAATGGAGAAAAGACGTTTAGGGTTTGAGGAGTGAATAGATATAAGAGAAGAGAAGTAGGTTTGCTTGGCTAAGTGAAGGGCAGAGGAGTAAGAGTAAAGAATGAACTTATAGTGAAGGAAATCTGATTCAGAGCGGGATTTCCTCCAGGCACGTTCAGCAGCACGGGAGCATTTTTGCAGGTAGCGTGTTTGGTTAGAGTGCCAGGGTTGGAGCTGACAACGTGGGGTTTTGCGTATTTGGGGAGGAGCGAAAGTGTCCAGTGCTGAGGAGAGAGTATTGTTATAGTGGGTTGTAGCAAGGTCAGGGCAGGATATTGTGGAAGTGTGGGGGAGGTGTTTTTGAATAAGGTTGGAGAGTTGTAGAGGATCCACAGTGTGCAGATTTCTACAGGTGCGGGGGTGAGGGGGAGAAGTAGGTTTAGTCTGTATATTAAGCTTAAAGGTGAGCAGATGGTGGTCTGAGATGGGAAATGGGAGACAGGTGGCGTCAGAGGGAGAGCAGAGGTAGGAGAATACTAGATCAATAGAGTGTCCGTTGCGGTGAGTAGGGAATATGGTGGATTCTGAGAGACCAAGGGATTTTGTGAGTGAGAGAAGTTTAGAGGCAGCAGGGGCAGATGGGTTATCAATGGGGATGTTGAAAACCCCCAGGATTAAAGCAGGTGTATTTGTAGAGAGAAAGTGAGAAAGCCACGCAGCGAAGTTATCAAGGAATTGGGAGGTTGGTCCAGGGGGGCGATAGATAGCTGCCACCCTGAGGGAGAGGGGGGAGAATAGTCGGATGCAGTGAACTTCAAAGGAGGAAAAGGAGAGAGATAGATAAGGATGCAGGTGCTGATAGGATCAGGAGGGGAAGAGTAAGATACCAACACTGCCACCATGTCTCCAACCTGGCCTAGGTGTGTGGCTAAAGTGGAGACCACCGTGCGTGAGAGCAGCAATGGAAGCAGTGTCAGAAGATGATAACCAGGTTTCAGTAATTGCTAGAAGATTGAAGGTGTTAGAAACAAACAGGTCATGAACAGTTGTAAGTTTGTTACAGACAGAGCGTACATTCCAAAGAGCACAAGAAAAGAGAGGGGATAAGCGCTGTGTGTTAATAGAGATGAGATTGTTAGGATTGCGTGACCTAGAGTTTTGCAGTGGGGGACTGAGTGAGAGTGTAAAAGTGTGGTGATTGCTGCAGGGTCAGGGTTAGGAGAGATGTCACCAGCAGCAAGCAGTAGGAGGAGTGTGAGTGACAGAAGGTGAGAGGGGGACTTGTAGGAGCGGGTATGATTAGACACCGGAGAGTTAGATGGAGTTAAGGAGACAAAGTAGTTCATAAGAGGAGAGCATAGGGGATGAGAGAAGGGAGGGTGAGATATGGATAGTGTGTGGGTTATTGTTGCTACAGGGAAGTGCAGTGATTTTTAGGAAAAGGGCAGACAGAAATAGCAGAAAATACATGGAAAGCATTGTGCAGGTGTATAGTTAGTAAGTTTTACCTGTTAGTGGGACAGCAGTTTCCCCCTCCAGTTTCTAACTCCAGTTCTTAACTCGGCCACTTGTAACACAGGGCACTTAGAAGCACAGGGCAAAAAGAGCCAAGGCATCATAGAGCCAAGTGTTCACTTATTTCTAGTAGTCAGATTATAAATTGTAATGATTTGAATCAGGACAGCTGTGCACAGGCAGACTATTTAGGAGACTGGAGTTATACACACTTGCAAATTAGATTGGGGGAAGACAAATGGTTGGGAAGCACACAGATATTGTACTAAGGAACTGATAACAATTCTAACAAAAAATCATAAATCCAGACAGCAGGAGAGATGCATACCAGTGTATTTTAGCAAATTAAAGGGATACAGAGGGGCAACCAGGCAGATAAAGGAAGCAGGAGAGATGCATACCAGTGTATTTTAGCAAATTAAAGGGATACAGAGGGGCAACCAGGCAGATAAAGGAAGCAGGAGAGATGCATACCAGTGTATTTTAGCAAATTAAAGGGATACAGAGGGGCAACCAGGCAGATAAAGGAAGCAGGAGAGATGCATACCAGTGTATTTTAGCAAATTAAAGGGATACAGAGGGGCAACCAGGCAGATAAAGGAAGCAGGAGAGATGCATACCAGTGTATTTTAGCAAATTAAAGGGATACAGAGGGGCAACCAGGCAGATAAAGGAAGCTTGAAGATTGTAAAGATTCCCATAGTAGGTCATGAATGATTTAGCTATCAGATTTGAGTCCGACGTTTCCGTGCCGTCGTCTGCTGTTATATTTAGAATGTAGTTGTGTAATGTTTTACGCTTTAAGGCCCTAGCGAGCAGGGTACCAGATTTGTTTCCTCCATGGAAGTATATCTTCCTAAGATATAAAGCATTTACGCATGCCTCCTTATGTAAGTAGTTTTGTAGCTGGGATCATGATGTGGCTAGCGCCTGCAAAAGATCCTGTCTCTGGGGATTACTTTTATGTGAATTTTCGCCAGTTTGTACTTTCTGTAGTAGTGTTTTGTATTGTGCTAGCGAAGAATGCTTTTTATAGCTTTCTGTTTCAGCAATGACCCCCTGAGAACAGCCTTATGTGCGAACCAAGTCATTGAAGTGTACGTTGTGGAGTTGCAGTTTAGCTGAAAGTACTCTGTCAAAGCTTCCTGGGTTTGTTGTACGACTAGTGGGTCATGTAGCATAGCCTCATCCAGTCTCCAGTGAAACGGGTGTATTGGTACCGAGGGCCAGGTCAGAGTCAACGATATTGAGGAGTGGTCAGACCATGTTATTGGAGAAATATCAACGTCTGTAACTAATGGCATATTACTATGGTTAATAAACCAATAGTCTATGCGTGAGTATGATTTGGCTGGATTAGAATAAAATGAATAGTTGCGTGCGGTGGGGTGAAGTGTGCGCCAGGTGTCCAAAAGGGTGAGGCCCCTTAATGTGTTAAGAATTAGATTTCTAGTTTTTGACGTAGTGATACTGCGGCCTTGTGACCAATCTAAAGTCAGGAACAATGCTACATTTAGATCTCCCCCTAACAGGAGTGTGCCTTTTTGGATCTCTAGGAGTTTGTTACTGACTGTCGTCAAAAAGTGACCTTGTCCTGTGTTGGGTAGGTATACGTTAGCCAGGGTAATTGGTCTATTAAACAACATACCCACTAGTATTATATAGTAACCTTCCCTATCCACCAATTTCTCCAACAGCTGGAAGTGTGTATTTTTATTGAATAATATTCCCACCCCATTCTTTTTCTCTGTGTTAGAGTGAAGGTACGAAGTGGGAAAGTCTTTAGATTTGAATGTAGGTTCTTTGTTGGTGACAAAATGGGTTTCTTGAACAAAAATAATGTTAGCTTTTTCTTTTCTCCCCCAATTAAGCGCTATGGATCTTTTAGTTGGGGAATTTAGGCCCTTACAGTTTTGAGAGATTAGTTTAATTTCCTTAATTTGTGTACCTGTGTCGGTGTTGTGGGATAAAGCTCATTACCTTACGTCGGAGGAGTTGCCCAGTCATGTAGCGTCTATACTCAGCCATCGCAGTATCAAAGAAAATGGCACCATTGAAGTTTTGGTCCGGCCCACCCCTGCCTGTGGTTAGATAGTGGATGGAAGTAACTCTCTTATACGTGTATACAAAAACATCTCTTAGTCCTGGATCAGAAGTAAGCAATACAAAAGTATCATTATTTAGGCATAAACAACAAAACAATAAACAATACAACCAAACAATAAACCTGAAAACATAAAACATTTCATAACAAAAATTCCCTGTAAAACCTTCCCAAGTAATTTTGGGGTTCATAGGGGAATTAGTTCAACCTAACAAGGTTGAAAGGCACCTGTGAAGGAGGGAAACAGTGTTAAAGGGGGGAAAAGGGGAGAAAGAAGACCATAGCATAAACAATCTATCTCAGGAGCAAATGAAACATAGCACCAAAGTAAGACCATGATAATAATCATGCTTAAGGCTAATCTCAGGAATGTCTCAAGTATCTTTATCGGCCAGCCAGACCTTCACTGCTAGAGGAACTGTATAGATAGTCTAAAGATCCCTCAACTCAGGTCTAGATCTGCTGGCCCTTTCCGATGTTTTTATGCGTCATCTCTAGATCTTTTCTTTGCCGCTTTCATCCATTGAGGTTTTGGCGGTGCTGAATTTCTTTGTGAGTCAGAGTTATCTGAAGGTTCCAATGAAGGGAGGGTAGGTTTTGGTATGCCCAGTGTTTGGCAAAAGTGGTCCAGATCTTCTAGTGTCCTGTATGTTGCAAGTTTGTTGTTCTTCAGTACTCTCAAACTGAAGGGGAATCCCCATCTGTAGGGTAGACCGTGATCTCTTAGATGAAGCGTGAGGAATCTTATTTCTTTGCAGTTTTAAAAAAGAGAATGTGGGCCCGCGCCAATTAAACCCCTATAGGCCTGAGGATGGTGGCACCTAGTAACCACCGGGGAGACAGTAGAGGTAAGAAAGAATAGACCCCCCAGGCGTCTACCAAATGGAGGCAAGGGTGATGGAAGATTTATGGAATTGTACACTAGTGAAAAAGGTTACTTTAACACTCAAATGTAAATGTTACTTTACAGTTTAAAAATATTACTTTAATATGACAGATTAAAAATCAAAATCATATATTCCAATGTACACAATAAATAATCATGGATCCATGTTAAAATTAGCTAAAATACAAATTCAAATGATAAAAACAATGCAGGTACACAATACAAAAAAATGCAGGTAAATTGCAGGTACACAATACAAAAAATGCAGGTACATTAAAAGCAATGCACATAAAATGGAATAAAAGCAATGTATCAGTGGTAATACAATATAGGCTTATTGGACATTATTGGGTGATGTGACACTCAAAAGAGAAATGGTGTGTCTTGGGGAAATCAATAATAGTTCATCCGTGAAAAATGGTAGTTCATACGTGAAAAAATGGAAAAAATTATGAAAAAAAGCAAGTAAGTGAATAAAAAAAAAAGGAACTGAGTGAATAAAAAATGATCCTTAAGGTGAATAAATCCAATGTAGGGTTAAGAAAAAATGGTGGTCAATAGTCTAATATAAAAAAGTTCATCCTAAGGTGTATATAGTAAACATTGAAGGTGGAGAAGATAAACGTTGAGTGCAAATAAAATGATAAATCAGAACGTTCAGGCGATTAATCAGGGACCTTTGAAAAGACTGTGTTAAAAAAGTGTAGAAAAAATATACATATATATATATATATATATCGATGTGGAGAAAAAAACTTCAAATAGTGAAAAATAGTGAAAAATTACAAATCACAAAAATAGTGAAAAAATATAATAGACCAAAAAGGGGATTAGCAGCTTTGAGATTTCTAAAAAGTGCAGAATGTGGATTTCCTGATCACTCCGAGTTCAGTTAGTAGCAAAACGAACAATCTCAACCTAAAAAGTAAATAGAAAACAACATAGCGCAATAACGTTTCACAATGGAAGAAGTAAAGGAATTAGGCTTACCAATCGGTCAACGCGTTTCGGCCCGTGATAGGCCTTTATCAAGACTTCCGTTTTTGGGCTTTAAAAGGCTACCAGTCAGACCTTAAAATCAGTCTTGATAAAGGCCTATCACGGCAGCATAGGATGAACAGGGTTTTGGCTTTAGGTAAAAGAGCTGAATGCCCTTTTCAGGGCAATGTAAAAGAGCTGAATGTCCTTTTAAGGGCAATGCCCATACAAATGCCCTTTTCAGGCCAATGGGTATCTTAGGTTTTTGTTAGTTAGGTTTTTTATTTTGGAGGGTTGGTTGGGTGGTGGGTTTTACTGTTGGGGGGGTCTTTGTATTTCTTTCCATGTAAAATAGCTGATTTCTTTAGGGCAATGCCCTACAAAAGGCCGTTTTAAGGGCTATTGGTAGTTTATTGTAGGCTAGGGTTGTTTTTTATTTTGGGGGGACTTTTTTATTTTGATAGGGCTATTAGATTAGGTGTTATTTTTGATAATTTCGTTTGTTATTTTTCATAATTTAGTGTTTGTTATTTTTCATAATTAAGTATTTTTTTTTAGTAGTGTTAGTTTTTTTTAATGTGTAATTTAGTTGTTTTAATTGGTAGTTATTTTAATTTTAGTATAATAGTTTAGTATACTAGTTTTGTTAGGTTAATTGTTAGTTTAAATTTAGGTTTTTTTTTTATTCCACAGGTAAGTTTTTATTTATTTTAAGATAGGGATATTGTAATTTTAGTTGAAAGCTAGGGGGTGATAGGTTTAAGGGTTAATAGGTTAATTTATTAGTGGCGATATGGGGGGCTGGTGGTTTAGGGGTTAATAGGTTTATTTAGTAGTGGTGATGTGGGGGGCTAGCGGTTTAGGGGTTAATAGGTTTAGTTAGTGGAGGCGGTGTCGGGGAGTGGCGGAATGTGGGTTAATAACTTTATTATAGTGGCGGGGATGTGGGCATCAGATCAGGGGTTAATAAGTTTTAAATAGTGTTTGCGATGCGGAAGGGCCTCGGTTTAGAGGTTAATAGGTAGTTTATGGGTGTTAGTTTACTTTGTAACAGTTTAGTTATGAGTTTTGTGAAACATTTTTGTTACATAAAATCCATAACTACTGCTTTCAGATGATGGTATAGATCGTGTCGTTATAGGCTGTAACGCAAGCATTTTAGCCGGACCGTACAACCTGTAATAACCGCACTATGGAAATCCCAGGCAAAACTTCATTTTTTTGAGTGCGGAACAAGACTCGTAATGGCTGCGTTACTGCTTTAACACTGAAATTGCCATTTTTCAGCGTTAAAACCGTAACGCAAAACTCGTAATCTAGCCATATGTAAGCCATATAAAACGACACAAAAAGGTAATTTTTTTGTATTTAATTTGGTGGCTTTTTCCTATATTACAGTATTTCTGCAAACTAAAGTTAGGTACAGAGCAACCCATGATCAATGTCAAAGCCAGGGTCAGCAATTAAAAAGTAGATAGACGAGGTACAAATGGGCCTGGATCAGCAACAGTAATCAGATGAAAAAGGCACCGACGAACAATCTGAAAGCAAGTGAACAGGTAAGCCAGCAACAAGTAACAATAGGGTATGGCAGAGGCAAGTTAAAAGCAAGCAAGATGGGCAACAAGTATCAAAATATAAATATAACGCACCTAGGTAGCACAAAGGAAGACCTATAAAAGGGCCATAGGAAAGACATTATAAAGGAAATAGGGCGCCAAACAATAACAAGGCCTGGAGCCCAGAAAGAATAACTATAGCGCACCAGAGTTATCATATCAGTAGCGCACCTGAAATAATAATGATAATAGCACGCCAGCGTTGACATAATACATAGCGTACCTAAATTATTATAGAAATAGTGTTTCTACGTTAATAAGTTCTCACGGGAATAGGGCCCTCAATTCCTCCTGTATGTGTTTGTAAATTTTGTCCTGTCTCTTACAAGTTTTATATCATTGTTTTATTTAAATGAATTGTACCCATGGACAGTGCTGCGGAATATGTTGACGCTTCATAAATAAAGTATAATAATAATAATATAAATAGCTCACAACAAACAGATTGCGTCTGATAGTAATAAATAATGTGTTAGAATTGTAATAGTGCTCCTGTATATAATAGCTATAACATGTCTACGCTACATAACAATAGCGAACCCGCACTTAAGCAAGGAAACATTTAACACTTAAAACTAATAAGACGTGTACATAAATGCTCACGTGACACGAAAATGCAATGCATGTAAAGTAATATAAATAAAGTTGTATGGAAATTGTATTGATTCATTTATTAGTAGCGGCTAAATTGTCACGATAGTTAAAATGACAGTATACACCAATTTTCATATAACTGTATGTAATAGACACTACTATAAAGAATAACATGCACTGATATAAAAATCCAGTATAAAACCTTTTAAAAACTTACTTAGAAGCTCCCAGTTTAGCATTGTTGATGAAGTAGTCTGGGAAACCCACTGACAGGGGCTAGGTTAAAAAAAAATAGCAGACACTCCCCATATCCCCACTTCCCTGCATATAAAAAAAAACATATAACATAAACAGGAGCCGTCAGGAGTCTGTATACGCATGTATACATCTGGTACTGTGGGGCTTGGTTAGGAGTCTGAAAAGCAGCACAATGTTTTTAAAAAATAAGCAAAACTATACATTTTTATAAAAACACATAATTGTCCAATTATCTCACTCCCAAAATAACATACTCGTGGACAAGATTATTGAATAGTGTGACTAAACTACATAGGGTGATTAAATAATTGTTTGAAGGAAGCCAACTTTTTCTATTATGATCCTATATTTATTTTAGTGCATGTTTAAAGTCATCTGCACCTTGCTTCAGTTTGCAGATCAACATGAGAGCTGATATAAACAAAGTTTTTATCACTAACTCACTAAGTTTATATCGCTCTCCCTTGATAGGTTAAAGGTTGTAAAGCTGACTCTGTGAGAACTTTGCAGAGGAGGAACTCTCTAAGACCCCTCACCCTGCTACTACACAAGAACGAAGTTAACTAAGGATGGGGATTTCCATTTGCTTTGCACATACAACACAAAGGCACAGTTTTGTCAATTAAAAATCGACAAGATATACCTAAGATCTGTACCTACCTGAACTTGGAACCTACAGACCTACCATCTACTGACCAGGATTCGACAGGGGACACCAGCTCAAAGCAGGAAAACACCCACAAAAGGGTCAAATGGACTAGAGATAACAAAAAGAAGCCAACATAGATCCTCTTGGCAAGCAGAAAGTTTGGAGATACCTCACCAATCGGACTAATGGAAGATTACAGACCAGATAAGTATGTAAGAAATTACACTTAAACAAAAAAGGATCTTATGTTAAAAGCTGTTCACGACGAAAAATGAATATATATATATATATATATATATATATATATATATATATATAATCTATATACAATCTTCTGTATATCTATATGACTCTCCAAGCACAGACAACAATACTTGGAACTTGGTGAACTTGTGAATGAATCTGTTGATATAGGATGTCGAGACATATTGTCTGCTAGGTTCTCTTTTCCAGATTTGTAAACCACAGTAAAATTATATGGTTGTAGTCTTAAAACCCCATCTTTCTATTCTAGTGGGCGGTTTGGATTTTGGATTATTCCAGATCAACTGTAAAGGCTTATGATCTGTGATCATAAGCCAGAGCTTCACGTTCTGTTTGAGAATAACGTTTTTCCACATCATTTAAAGAATGGCTACCATAAGCAATTATATACTGCTTGCCTTTGTCTCTCTGCGCCAGAATAGCACCTAAACCAACAGGGCTAGCATCTACTAAAAGAATAGTTTGCTGTTGAGGGATAAAATAGGACATTTGTCTTGTCACTGGTCAAACTCTGTTTCAGTTGTTGAAAAGCTTGTTGTTCAGTTTCAGTCCAACGCCATGGCACACTTTTCTTTGTTAACTCTCTTAAAGGTGTGGCAATAGTAGAGAAATTAGGGATAAATCGAGAACAGTAGTTTACCATCCCTAGGAAACTTCTGACTTCACTGGCATCTATTGGAAGATTTGCATTCTGAATTGCTTCCACTTTCTTTGGGTCTGCTGATATGCCTTCAGCTGAAGTTGAGATCATGAATTATATCATCTAATGTTGGAGTAACATGGCGCTCCCTGACAATGGCAGTGTTGGCTTGCCTCATGTCTATGCAAATTCTTACACTATTTGGGTCTTTGGGTTTTGGCATTGATACTATTGGGGAGACCCATGGACTTGGCCCCTGCACTCTTTCGATGATTCCTTGTGTTTCAAGGTTCCTGAGTTCAGCATCAACCTTGTGCCTTAGATGAAATGGAATTCTTCTATGTGGTTGTATTACAGGTTTTATATGTGGATTAATATGCAGCTGTACTTGAAAATCTTTCAATTTACCAATGCCATTAAACAAATGGTAATACTGCTGTACTAACCGATCTTCTACAGATCCTGTGTCCTTTCTAGGTGAAATTGCATTCATAAGCTTTATAAGTCCCAAACTGGATGAAGTTTCAAAACTCAGAAGAGAAGAATTTTGACCCTTTACAACATAAAACATAGTTGCTGTTTTGTTGTGTTTAAATGCACATGTGGCTGTAAATTTACCAATGACATTAAGGGGTTTAGTTGATCCATATGCATAAATATTTATTTTACTCTGTAATAACTGTGGTTGTGGTTTTAACATGTGAAATGTTTGTTCACCCACTAAATTGACAGAAAATCCTGAATAAATCAATGCAGTGATTTTAGTGTCATTAATGAGTACATCAACTTGTGGCTGAGTTAGGTTACACATGTTGTTTACTACAAATACATATTTGTCATCATTGTTTGAATATTGTCCTTTTTGATCAGGAGATCTGGCTAGATTTACTTTCCACTGTTCTGATGTATGTGGCTCAGTATGTGATTGAGGTATTTGATACAGTTTTGTTCTACATTGCTTTGCAAAGTGATTACATTTTCCACATGCCCTGCATTGCTTATTCCTTGCAGGACAAGTCCCATTATGTGGATAGAAACCCCCACAGTTCCTGCATAACACACAGGAGGTCTGGTTCTTTCTTGTGGGCTGTACTGTTGAACTGTCTTTTTGAACTCTATTTGTAATAAACTGATCTTCAGTAGATCTATTTTCTATGCTTGCAGCTTGCCTGTCAGCAATTTCTAATGTTCTGCCATAATCAAGCGAATCTTTTAAAGATAGTTCAGATTGTCTCAGTGCATATTTCCTAAGTTTTGAAGAAGTGCAGCTTTGTATTATCTGTGCTTTAATCTCATTTTCAACATTAGAAAACTCACAATTCTTTGCTAGTAAACGTAACCTGGTTTGAAATGCATCTAAAGGTTCATCACCTTGTTGTGTTGCCTGTCTGAATGTGTATATTTCATACTGAGTGTTCTTTTTAGGGAGAAAATATGTTGTCAGTTTATCTTTAACATCATTGTATGAGTCAGTGGTTGCAGACAAGGTATCATAAATGTCATACACTTTTTCTCCAGCTAAATAAAGCAGTAAAGCCTTTTTTCTGTTTGCATCAGTAACATCCAAAGCAATAAGATAATTTTCAAATCTCTGAATCCATTTTAGCCATCTTGGGCCTACTGAGCTAAGTTCTGCATCAGAGTCAAACACAGGGAAGTTGTATTCATTACATGCAGCCATTCTTGTGTTTATTGCAGCAGGTTACTCACTGTTTGCTGAGACAAAGCATTAGGGTTCAAACATAATCCTCGTCGCCAAAATGTAGTGTTTGTAAATCCAGGTGGTTTAGAAATATATCTGACACAGAGTCCATTTAAACAGCAACTAACTACACACTTTATTTCCTGGTTCCTCACTCCAACAACACTGTCCCTGCCCCTGCTTCTTTGCAACAATTATATACATTTACAAGTCAGAGCACAAACTAGGAAGAAAGCATTATATATTATAATATCACAACAGACACCATAATAATTAATCACACATTTATTAAAGAAAGATAAATAACAAGATTACTTATTATTTTTTACAATGTTAAAACACAGAAAAACAATTTAACAGATAAATAGTAAATAAAATTATATTACCCTGTTTGCTTCAACTGTGGGAGGCCTTGGGTTATGGAGTGTAACTTGATGTTTTCCCTTCAGAGAGGCACTCTGACTACTGTTTTCTCCCATGCATCTTAAATACCCTTTAAGATTGCTGATAATATACTTTTGGCCATGTTCCAAATAAGATGGTCTGAACTATTGTAAGCTTTTGCAACTCTCATCATTCCTTTCTATCCATATATGATCTCAGCCCTTAGCATGCGTAACTGACCACCTCAGCATTACATCATGCCTGGCATTAAAATAGTCAGAAGGACACACTAACTTCAGCAACAATAAGGACACAATTTTTATACTTATTAAAATCTTACAGTCCACCCCTTTGCTAGGCCTTATAGTGTAATGGCAAGGTTTAGCACATTTTTTTATAAACTATTCTCTTAAAACAAAAATTAACATAAACAAAACAATTATACATTAAACACCAATTAACATCTTAGAAGTAAAATCGTACAATCGGATGTTGTAAAGTTCTTTTGTTCCAAAAATGATGGCATTTCCTTGACTGTCATATTTTGCAAAAACAAACTTAAAAATAGATGTTTCTTTGCCACATTTAACCCATTCTGTATAATTTTGTAACATTAGACTGGATCCTTTGTCTAATGCCATATTAATACATTCAGGATCATAATGTTGGTTTCGATGTTGTTGATTATCCTCATCATCTTCCAAAATATAGTTCAGTTACATACATTGACTTTAATACCACAATCAGGATCTCCATCTTTAATTTTTTTTTAGTCAAACCCAAAATACCCATGCGGTCCTCTGAAAATATTTCGTCCAGCAAAACCTTCCATAATCAGTCATAACAACAATAGGACATGGATTTTCCCAACTTGAAGATAGTTTGTCATCTTTCTGGTATTTCTTCAAATTCTTTCTAAGAAAAATCCAATGCAGTATCTGTTAATTCACATATTTTTAAAATTGTTTAATATAATACCATTTAAAATATTTTTTTTGTTTTCTTATTCGTTATTTAAAACGAATAAAACAGCAAGATTAGCTTTATCCATAATACAAAAGGAACAAGCCATTTTAGGAACAAATGAGCAACTTTTTTAGACATAAAATCTCATGATCATTACTAAAACTATAACATTATATTCAAAAGGTCTAACATTTTGTCAAAATATGTTTTTATCTGAGCTTTACTCCATACAATATTTTGAACTACCAACATATTTACATTGTCAATATTCTGTGATACTCGTTTTCTTCATAAATGGAAAGAAAATTATCAGGTAAGCATAATTTATGTTTTTATCCAAATTTCTATTATTGCCCCTTGTAAATTTGGTGTATCAATTGGAAGTAAAGTCCTTCCAGGTGTTTTATTCAATATACAAGTTATTACTTGATATGGCATGGCACCTGTAGTAACGTGTGGGATAGATCTTATGGTCATTGAACATAAAGGTAACGTTTTGCCCACGTTGAAAGTTTAACACTACAAATTTTAGTTTATAATTGGTTATAGTATGTATTACCCCTTTCTACCATTCCTGATGGTTGAGGTCTATAAACAATATGTACTTTATGCTTAATTCCCAATGATTAATTAATTTTCTTGAAATATTTTCCCACTAAATGCAGGCTCATTATCACTTTCTACTACAAATGACAATCCCATCTAGAGAAAAGCTCAAATAAAATATTCTTTGCAGCTATAAAAACTATTTGATTTGTTTTTGGAAAAAACCTCATTGCATTTTGTGAATACATCTATTACCACTAAACAATACATTTATCCTTCTGGTATTCTAGGTAAAACAAACAAAACAAAATAATAAAATATATTTATATTTGTAACCAAGGTCCGTCAGAGGGAAGGTAAAAAAACCTTAACAATGATTGATTCATATTGGCTGAAGGATTAAACTGCAGGCAAGGCAAATTTCTAGAACATATTGAAAAAACAAAAAATATTCGGCTAGATTACGAGTTCAGCGTTAGCTTTAAAAAGCAGCGTTAAGGGGTCCTAACACTGCTTTTTAACGCCCGCTGGTATTACGAGTCAGGCAGGTACAGGTGTACCGCTCACTTTTTTTCCGTGACTTTTCCATACCGCAAATCCCCTTACGTCAATTAAGTAGCCTATCTTTTTTTCCGCGACTTTTCCATACCTCAAATCCCCTTACGTCAATTACGTATCCTATCTTTTTAATGGGATTTGCCTAACGCTGGTATTACAAGTCAAGTCTTGGAAGAAGTGAGCGGTACAGCCTCTATCTCCAAGACTCCTACCGCATATAAAAGTCAGTAGTTAAGAGTTTTATGGGCTAACGCCGGAACATAAAGCTCTTAACTACAGTGATACAAAGTACACTAACACCCATAAACTACCTATTAACTCCTAAACCGAGGCCCCCCCCACATCGCAAACACTATAATAAAATTATTTAACCCCTAATCTGCCGACCGGACATCACCGCCACATACATTATACCGATGAACCCCTAATCTGCTGCCCCTAACATCGCCAACAACTACATTATATTTATTATCCCCTAATCTGCCATCCCCAACGTCGCCGCCACCTACCTACAATTATTAACCCCTAATCTCCCGCCCCCAACGTCGCCGCTACTATAATAAAGTTATTAACCCCTAAACCTAAGTCTAACCCTAACACCCCCCTAAGTTAAATATAATTTAAATAAATCTAAATAAAATTACTATAATTAAATAAATTAATCCTATTTAAAAATAAATACTTACCTATAAAATGAACCCTCATATAGCTACAATATAACTATTAGTTACATTGTAGCTATTTTAGGATTTATTTTTATTTTACAGGCAACTTTGTATTTATTTTAACTAGGTACAATAGTTATTAAATATTTATTAACTATTTAATAACTACCTAGCTAAAATAAATACAAATATACCTGTAAAATAAAGGTGTATTTCTATCAGCCAATCGAAATCTAAGGGACGCCATCTTGGATGACGTCACTTAAAGGTACCTTCATTTAGTAAGAAGATTCTGGATGAAGAGCATGCTCTGCGTCGGATGTCTTGAAGATGGACCCGCTCCGCGTCGGATGGATGAAGATAGAAGATGCCATCTGGATGAAGACTTCTGCCCGTCTGGAGGACCACTTCGCCTGGCTTGGATGAAGACTTCTCCTAGCTTTGTTGAGGACTTCGGCCCGGTTGGATGAAGACTTCTGCCGCTTCCTTGAGGATGGATGTCCAGTCTTCAGAACTTTAAGTCGATCTTCAGGGGGTTAGTGTTAGGTTTTATTAAAGGTGTATTGGGTGGGTTTAATTTTTAGGTTAGGGTTTGGGCCCGCAAAACAGCTAACTGCCCTTTTAAGGGCAATGCCCATCCAAATGCCCTTTTCAGGGCAACGGGGAGCTTAGGTTTTTTTAGATAGTATTTTATTTTGGGGGTTGTTTGTGTGGGTGGTGGGTTTTACTGTTGGGGGGTTGTTTGTATTTTTTTTTACAGGTAAAAGAGCTGATTACTTTGGGGCAATGCCTGCAAAAGGCCCCTTTAAGTGCTATTGATAGTTTAGTTTAGGCTAGGGTTTTTTTATTTTGGGGGGGCTTTTTTATTTTGATAGGGCTATTAGATTAGGTGTAATTAGTTAAATATCTGTAATTTGTTTATTATTTTCTGTAATTCAGTGTTTGTTTTTTTGTACTTTACCTAATTTAATTTAATTTAGGTAATTGTATTTAATTTAGTTAATTTATTTAATTATAGTGGCGAGTTAGGTGTTATTGTAACTTAGGTTAGGTTTTATTTTACAGGTATGTTTGTATTTATTTTAGCTAGGTAGTTATTAAATAGTTAATAACGATTTAATAACTATTGTACCTAGTTAAAATAAATACAAACTTGCCTGTAAAATAAAAATAAACCCTAAGCTAGCTACAATGTAACTATTAGTTATATTGTAGCTAGCCTAGGGTGTATTTTATAGGTAAGTATTTAGTTTTAAATAGGAATAATGTAGTTAATTATAGAAATTTTATTTAGATTTATTTTAATTATATTTCAATTAGGGGGTGTTAGGGTTAGGGTTAGACTTAGGTTTAGGGGTTAATACATTTAGTATAGTGGCGGCGACGTTGGGAACGGCAGATTAGGGTTTAATAAATGTAGGTAGGTGGTGGCGATGTTAGGGACGGCAGATTAGGGGTTAATAATATTTAACTAATGTTTGTGAGGCGGGAGTGCGGCGGTTTAGGGATTAATATGTTTATTATAGTGGCGGCAACATTGGGGCGGCAGATTAGAGGTTAATAAGTGTAGGTAGGGGACGGCAGATTAGGGGTTAATAAATATAATGTAGGTGTCAGCGATGTTGGGGGCAGCAGATTAGGGGTTCATAAAAATAATGTAGGTGGAGGCGGTGTCCAGAGCGGCAGATTAGGTGTTAAAATTTTTATTATAGTGTTTGCGGTGCGGGAGGGCCAAGGTTTAGGGGTTAATAGGTAGTTTATGGGTGTTAATGTACTTTTTAGCACTTTAGTTAGGAGTTTTATGTTACGGCATTGTACCATAAAACTTTTAACTACTGACTTTTAAATGCGTTAGGACTTTTGACAGGGTAGGGTGTACCGCTCACTTTTTGACCTCCCAGGACAGACTATGGAAGTCCCATAGAAAAAAGACTTTACGAAGTTTACGTAAGTCTTTTGCGGTAAGGCCAAAGAGGTGTGCGGTGACCCTAAACCTTCAAGACTCGTAATACCAGCGGGCGTAAAAAAGCAGCATTAGGACTAGTGATGTCGCGAACTTAAAATTTTCCGTTGGAGAACGCAAACTTCCGCAAATGTTTGCGAACTAGGCGAACCACCATTGACTTCAATAGGCAGGCGAATTTTAAAACCCACAGGGACTCTTTCTGGCCACAATAGTTATGGAAAAGTTGTTTCAAGGGTACTAACGCCTGGACTGTGGCATGCCGGAGGGGGATCCATGGCAAAACTCCCACGGAAAATTACATAGTTGATGCAGATTCTGGTTTTAATCCATAAAGGGCATTATTAAAATGCAGGCAACTGCAATTAGATTACAATAGCAGACTGATGTTTCACAGTCAAAAAAGTTTTTTTTTTTTTAAATTTACACTACTGTTACACCAGATATGAGTGGTGGCACTGGGCAAGTGGGCCAGGCACACACGCTGGCAGGCAGGCAACTGCAATTAGATTACACAAGCAGACTGATGTTTCACAGTCAAAAAAGTTTTTTATTTTTTTTTATTTACACTACTGTTACACCAGATATGAGTGGTGGCACTGGGCAAGTGGGCCAGGCACACACGCTGGCAGGCAACTGCAATTAGATTGCACTAGCAGACTGATGCTTCACAGTCCAAAAAGTTTTTTTATTAAATTTACACTACTGTTACACCAGATATGAGTGGTGGCACTGGGCAAGTGGGCCTGGCACACACGCTGGCAGGCAGGCAACTGCAATTAGATTACACAAGCATACTGATGTTTCACAGTCAAAAAAAGTTTTTTTTTTTTAATTTACACTACTGTTACACCAGATATGAGTGGTGGAACTGGGCAAGTGGCTTGGCAGGCAGGCAACTGCAATTAGATTACACAGGAAAAAAAAAAAACAGACTGATGTTCTAGCCGTAAAAAGGGCTTTTTGTGGTGCTGTCCTTACAGCAGAGATCAGATGAGTCCTTCAGGACTGTAGTGGACACTGAATACACTAGCCTAGCTATCAATTTCCCTATTAAATCAGCAGCAGCTACACTGTCCCTCCTCTCACTAAGAATGCAGCTTCCGAATGAATCTAAAATGGCTGCTGTCCAGGAGCTGGGAGGGTCTGGGAGGGAGTGTCTGCTGCTGATTGGCTGGAATGTGTCTGCAAACTGTGAGATACAGGGTCAAAGTTTACTCAATGATGACGAATAGGGGGCGGATCGAACATCGCATATGTTCACCCGCCGTTGCGAACACGAACAAGCTATGTTCGCCGGGAACTATTCGCCGGTGAACAATTTGCAACATCACTAGTTAGGACCTCTTAATGCTGCTTTTTTACCTTAACACACAACTCGTAATCTAGCCGTAAATTTTTGGAAAAAAAATGAATCTACACATTCTTGAGGAATACAAACAACTAGCATATTTTACTTATTTAAAACACATTAAAGTTAAATTTTCTTTAGATTTCATAAATATGTAATTTGCCCATGATACTGGCATTGATAAAAGTTCCCCTGCTAATGCCATTCTTTTAACATTACATAAGGAATATAAGAATTTTGCAATGACACCAAATCTGCTTTTATTTATTTATTTTTATTTTTTAATGTAATTGCAGAAATCTCAAGTACCTCTTGAACTCTTATAATTTTACTTCTTTTACAGCCTTTTTAGTACAAGCATCAGCTAAGCTATTTTGTTAATTATGTTCATCGCCTTTAGTGTGAGCTTTATTGCACATGGCAATTTACATTTATTTAGAAAATCCCAAATATACTTTAACAGATTTGTAATCTATGAAGAGAAAAGACAGAAGCGCCACATGGCCCAATATTGTTTGATCCAGAATAAATAGATCTTAAAGTGATGAGTAAACTCACGTTTAGTAGAGCACCTCAGTTAGTGCTAGATATACGGTCTGGGATCTATTTGGTCACCCAGAAGACCAACTTCCTGCACAGGAGCTGATGTCTGTATAGGCAGAAGGAAAACACAGGTGCCAATATGGCCTAGTATTGCTGGTGCAAAGGTGTCAATACAAGCAAAGAGAAGAATAATACTCACAAAGTGTAAAGCACCTCTTGTGGTGCTATAGAGGCATGAAGGGGTCAATTCAGTCACCCAACAGACTTGTAGCCAGACATCCAAATGGATCCAGAGGTGCAAAAGGATCCCACAATTGATCCAGAAAAGGAATTATTCCTCAGGAAAAGGATATAAGATATATATCCCAAAGAAAGATGCAGCAAGTGTTCAAAATATTAAAAAGTGACTTTAATAAAATTGTAAAAATAACAGGCAACGCGTTTCTCAGCCAATAGCTGTTTCATCAGGCTTCATAAAATGTTTACTGAACACTTGCTAGATATACCCTAAACCTAAATTAATTGATATTAAACAGGTGGTAGTGGGATGGGTCCACTTAATCAGTAATATGATCCCAACCAATCAGTTGCTACCATATAGAACACACATTAAAACATAAACATAAACAGTGTACAATATAATATACAATGCATAACACAGATTTCATACATTCCTAGTTAATATTATTCATGCTACATTTTGTTTAGTCAAATATACTTAAAAAACTTTAAAAAATTATTATTATACCTTATTTTTTAAAAAATAATAATGAAGCACACATTAAAGCATACAGCATAATGTCAACCATACACAGTATGGGAGGCAATGCTTAATAGCAATTTTTGTATATATATATTTTTCTAGTTGGTATTACATTTGATTTTAAGCTGTCATTTCACTAAACTTATAAAGGTCATACCTTGTTATGAGTGACATGTTGTATAAAGGCAAATTAATTTCAGATGACATGTGTGATTGGGAACAGACAGAGCACAGCAATTCCAATACTAGTGAACGTTAAGTTCTTTTAAAGAAATAAATAGATGTCTCAATCAGCTATTATCTCATAGTTTCTGGTTCTGTGTAATTTAAATTCGCCACTGACTAAGTCGGCGTCCACAGGCGCTCAATGCACATGACAAGCCACAGTCAGATGTGGCCCAATCGCTGCATACGCTCAAGAGTAGACGTTGGCGATGTCTACATTCCTCCTCTGCGCTGAGTGCGCATGCCCGGCCTCAATGTTTCTGTCAAGTCAGGATCGCACAGTAGCGATCCTGATCCAGATACGTGGCGCTGGCTGATAGGGTTATGATGATAAGGGGCGTGAGGTGTATCGCAACCATAGTACATCCTTCTAATCGGTAATATGTGGGGCTAATATTGCACCAATAAAGGGGCCAGATAAAGAAATTAACTAAAGCGAGTACTAGAATTATCTAGTAGAGAGAGAAGAACTCGTGTTGCACCAATAAAGGGGCCAAAAAAAGAGAGCGTAGTCCAGGCAAACACTAAAATTATCTAGTGGGGAGATAAGCATTACTGCCAATTCATACTAATAGTGTCATATGAATTACAACAGTGGGGCATAAATCACCCAAGTCTGCAGTTAAACACTACAACTACATAGGTTTCTAACACTGATTGGAAATATAAATCGGATAAAGAGCAGTGTTGGTGACTAGTGAACATTCCTGAAGTTATATTCACATAGCTTAGTCAGAATAGCTTCATATGGGCCACTAATATCCATAAGATATGTATAAAACACTAATAACAAGGGTTCATATCTCATAGTGTAGTGGCGCAAAATATGCGAGTCATATAGATCTACCGTTAAAAATGATTTCTAACAAATTTCGATGGATCAAGTAATATACATAAAGTAAAATGTTGTCAAATTTTAATAATAATAGTAGATAAATGTATATAATGTGCATAACAGTCATATATAACTGCTACTGAATCTAATCGCAATTAAATGTCTGAGTACATCCAGATGGAAAGCATGAGATGTACCACTTCAGAAAAAGATAATATTAATAGATACCAATAAGTGGTCAAAATTATATGTTTAAAATAAATTAATGTGATAGATATGATAGCAATCATTATACTATCAAATCCAGTCAAAGTTAGTACACTGGTCTATAATGGGTTAATATAATGTTACCTAAAGTGTCTAAATATGATAGATTGTTGTAATAGTTCGATCTATAAACAGCTCATATATAGATATATGATAGAGGGAGGAAAATCCTACCAATCTATAAAGGACATCTCTAATGTGACATGATGTTCACAACAAAGACAAGTAATAATAACTAGTTGGTTGTATTATTCCATCAAATGAGTGATCTGAGAAAAGAAACTAATACCAATCTCTAAAGGACATATCTAGTAAGACATGGTGTTCACAACTAAATATGGACACATGATGATAAATAGCTGGTTATATTACTCCAACGTGGGCCTATAGCAACAAATGTCTCATGGACTCATGGGTTATAGATTTGGTGCATCTACAAGTGTGTGCATATATGCAACCATAATGTGTGTGCATATAAATATATACATACTCCCACCCACACACACATATATACGCAAGATGGTTAGACATGTATATATATGGTCAAAAGACCAATTTGTCAGTTTCAAAAGTGTAGCCAGTTCTTATCTCTAAAGAAAATGACTTATATTCATAAATCAAATGCTGCCAAATCCACACATTCATTGAGGCCTTCTGGGGCCAAAGTGTGTAATTTGTGGATCCAGTAAGTCTCTCTACGTCGTAGAGTGAGCATAGCATTGTGGCTATTTCGGGATATTTGTTCTATAGGAAGTATAGAGAGTGTTTTAGCACTACCTTTGTGTGCATAAGCACAATGTCTGGAGAGGCTGTGTTTCGAAAATTTCCTTTTGATGTTATAAGTGTGTTCGCCCCATCGTTTTTTGATGGTGCGTCCGGTGCGTCCTACATATTGGACCCCACACACACAACTGACAAGATAGACAACATAGGTGGACTCACATGACATCCTCTTTGTTATTTTAAATTGTTCTCCTGTCTGATTGGAAGAAAATGTGTTTGTTCCACTTTTCACGACTTTGCACATGTTACACCTCGATTTAAGACATTTGAATATTCCATGTCTTGGTAAAAAATTACCCAAAAAGGTCCTGTTAGTTCCTATGTTATAGTTGTGATTGCCCACCTTATCCCTCACCACTTTACTGGGAGCCAGTTTGTTCATAAGCATGGGCGCCCTTCTAAATACTACCCTCGGTTTTCTGGAAGTGTATTCCTTAAGATATGGATCATTACAAATAATAGGCCAGTGTTTATGGATTATTTGCTTGATTTGTCTAAATTGGTTACTATAACCAGTTACGAATAGTGGTATTTCTAGCATGTCCTTAGATTGTTGTATGGTAACAGATTTTTTGTTATTTTTCTTTTTGTCTTGTACTAAGTATTTGTTTCTATCGTCTTCTAAGGCTCTGAGATAGCCCTTAAGTATCAGATCCAAGGGATAACCCTTCTCTAGGAACCTATCCTTTAATACTTGGGATTGTACTATATAGCTTTCAATTGTACTGCAGTTCCGCCTGATGCGTCGGAACTGTCCATATGGTACGTTCTTTTTCCAACTATGGTAATGGTTACTGTTGTAATCCAAAAAGCTGTTACAATCTACCTTTTTAAAAAAGGTTTCAGATATAATGGTTCCAACTTCTGAGAAAGATAATAAGAGATCTAGATACTCTATCTTGGAGGACTGGATGTTACTAGTAAAAGTTAGACCAAATTCGTTGTCATTCAGAGATGATGAATATACTAAAGCCTCTTCATATGAGCCCTTAAATATGAAAATCAAATCGTCAATATACCGGCCATAGAACACCAGACCCGCACCCATAGGAGACCCATATACATGAGTCTCCTCAAATTTGCCCATATAAAGATTGGCAAAACTGGGTGCGAATCTGGTGCCCATGGCCGTACCTTTGACTTGGAGATGGTATTTGCCTTGATAGATAAAATAATTGTGGTGTAATATAAAACGTATAATTTCTAGAATAAACAGCTGTTGCTTTGAAGGCATGTAAATGTCAGTTTTCAAATATGCTTCAACAGCTAACAGTCCTTTGTCATGAGTAATGTTAGAGTATAAGGAACTCACATCACTTGTAATCCACCAGATATTGGATTCAGTTGTAATAACATCCAGACTCATCAGTTTGTTAAGAAGGTCGGTAATCTAATGAAAGAGGGGAGTGTTACCACGTATTTTTGTAGAAATGAATCTACATACGCAGATAGGTGATCGGTGAGGCTGTCGATGCCAGCCACTATAGGGCGTCCGGGAGGATTAGACGCATCTTTGTGTATTTTCGGAAGGTGGTAGTAGAATGCTACACTCGGGTTTTTAGGATACAAATAGTCCTTCTCTTTTTTGGTCAAGATTCCTTCTTCAAAACCTTCCAATAGAAGGGAGAATAGCTGTTTCTGAAACACAGGGGTGGGGTCTCCCAGTAAAACCCTATAATAGGTTACATCAGTAAGAATCCTATCAGCCTCTTGGAGATAATCTCCAATATTCTGGATCACGGTGCCCCCCCCTTTATCCGCTTGGCGGATCACCAGGTGTTTGTTGGTGCTAAGAGAGTCGAGGGCCTTACGTTCCCCAGGACTGAGATTGTTTTTATATGCTAAGAGAGTCGAGGGCCTTACGTTCCCCAGGACTGAGATTGTTTTTATATGCTAAGAGAGTCGAGGGCCTTACGTTCCCCAGGACTGAGATTGTTTTTTAACAGATTTGTATGTACCAATGGTTTTCCATCACATGACATAAAACCATTATATAAATACAAAGGAAGCATTGTCAGTGTGTTAACCACATATGCACTATCACTATAAATGTTAATAGCCATATCTACACAGTGTTCCAATGTACAACAAACAGCAGCAAATTCAGCATATTGAGAAGAATGTATCTCACATGATTACATTACTATTTTATCAGGTAAAATTACTGAAAAACCTGTATACGTTTTACCATCCTCATGATAAAAAGAACCATCACAGTAAACATCTGTACTTTGCACCAAAACATTTAAACGTGGATTGAGAGGAAAAGGAGAACACAAAAAGGAAGTGAATATTCATGTGGTTCACCTTCCTATAACAAACATGCTGGCAACAATTTGTTTCTTTTAATATAATGTCTATAATGTCTATATTTCTTTGCATCAGCATCAGCACCCATGCTGATAATCTTCTAGACAAAATAATATTGTTTCCTGGTTTCACAAGTAAGGTTAAAGGAGAAAGTAAACTGTGCAATAACACCTTTTGAAATCATGTTACGTAAAATGTTCTAATGTCCAGAATACTGTCAACAAATGCTTCTCATACATGGAATACTTTTCTTCATATATTTCCAAATGTCGTGATGCATAGGTCACGGGTCTCAGTTTTAAAAACTTCTCTTGACACAGCACAGCAGATAACGTTTTGTCTGAAGCAGCAACTTCCAAGTGAAATATTTTTTTTGGGTCGGGTGGAAGCACCATTGTAGCATTGTTTGCAGCCTTTTAAAAGTTCTCAAAAGCTTTTGTATGACACTCTGTCCATTGTGCTTTTACATTATATTCTGGAGCTTCTTTCTTTAGCAAGTCATACAAGGGTCTAGCCAAGTCTGTAAACTGTGGAAATAAAGTCTCGTTGGTATTGAAGCAATCCCAAAATGATCTCAAAGCAATCTTTGACACAGGTATACTCAGTCTTTTTATGACATCCACTTTTGTTGATCTGGAGTCTTTCTTTCAGATGATATTGTCACTTCTATAACGTTCACTGTTAGGGGCATATGTATCAAGCTCCGAATAGAGCTTTACGCCCCGTGTTTCTGGCAAGCCTGCAGGCTCGTCAGAATCAGCAGTTATGAAGCAGCGGTCACAAAGACCACTGCTCCATAAATTGTCCGCCTGCTCTGAGCAGCCGGACAGACATCGCCGGAAATCAACCCGATCGAGTACGATAGGGTTGATTGACACCCCCCCTGCTGGCAGCCTATTGGGCGCGAGTCTGCAGGGGGCGGCGTTGCACCAGCAGCTCTTGTGAGCTGCTGGTGCAATGCTGAATACTATATTGTTTGCTGTACATATGGCTCACTTTCCCTAATAATATAATAATATTATTAATATGGATATTGCTTTTTAGCTAAATGTACATTTCCTGTGATAAACTCTTCCCCTTGCAATTTTCCACAGTCATGTTTATGTTTAGCAAATGCATGTGAATACTGCTGCAAAATTTGTAACTTTAACACTTCTTTGTACAAGTAAACTTAACTTGTCAGGTTTCTTTATACTATAAACACAATGTGAAACAGAAATAACACAATTTTAGAACTCAAAATTGACATTTCATCAGGCAAATTCACTAAAAATTCTTCTTATTCAAAATACCATTATCACTTAAAATTATACTCTTTTTAGCTTTATAACATCAGTATATGAACCTTGAAAAACTGTTTTGTCCCTATAAACAATGGATTAGATTGAGGCTTTGTGAGGTATAAATAATGAATACAGGCACAGTATTTATTAAAAATGTGTTCTATCGTGAGCCCCCATTCACAACTCTTTGAAAACTAGGCAACTATATTCATTACGTCTGAACCTCACTCCAGACAAAACTGAAGGCAATTATCTTTTTTTACCCATTTACAGAACTGGTAATTGTATTTGTAATTTAAATCAATTTAACTCTTTCCAGTTTCTTTTTTTATTTTCCAATTTGTATCCTGTTTCAAATTGTTCAGCAGATGCTGCTACAACAGTATTGTGTCTTTGTACAAATTGGCCATTATGTGTCTCAATTTTAAACAAAGATAATAATTAATTTTACAAATGTTTTCTTGTTAGACATGGTATTAGTACATTGTCTGTTATCTGGGAATAGCTCTTCAACTGCAGACATTCTCTGTTTACTCCCTTGTTAGTTTCATTACACAACAACTCTGCTCTTGTTAAAAGTGTTACTTGAAGCCACCGTCAAACCAATCAATTTTCTAATTTCTGGATTACTGCAGTTTATTAACTCATGCTTATATATTTTATTCTTATGATCCACTTCAGTATTTTCAGGCAAAGTTATGCGCTAAATATTAATGCTTTTTTTATTTATTTAATTTTCCTTTAGATTTAGAAAATATCTTATCTTGCACACTAAATTATGGATTACAAACACCCTCTATGCAATTTAAAATTTCAGTTTGTTTTTTAACTGAAACAATATTTCCTAAAAACAGCTCCATAACCTTTTAACCTTGTGAATGTTATTAACAACTACTCATCTAAGAATGCCAGCTAATTCCTTAGCATAAGTAATCTATCTCTCTTTAGCAAAACCTGTAAATAAATATATCTGTTGTGAACACAAATTTTAACAGTTCTCCTACCTGACTCGCCAAAATATGTAAGAAATTACACTTAAACAAAAAAGGATCTATCTTATGTTAAAAGATGTTCACAACGAAAAATTAATATTAATTTATATATATATATATATATATATATATATATATATATATATATATAATCTTATATATCAATAATCAGCCTTGTGCAAATGCAATCTATATACAATCTTCTGTATATCTATATGACTCTCCAAGCACAGACAACAATACTTCCTTCATAATAAATTAATCACACATTTATTAAAGAAATATAAATAACAAGATTACTTATTATTGTTTACAAGGTTAAAACACAGAAAAACAATTTAACAGAGAAATAGTAAATACAATGATATTACCCCGTTTGCTTCAACTGTGGGAGGCCTTGGGTTATGGAGTGTAATTTGATGTTTTCCCTTCAGAGAGGCACTCTGACTACTGTTATCTCCCATGCATCTTAAATACCCTTTAAGAATGCTGACAATATACTTTTGGCAATGTTCCAAATAAGGTGGTCTGAACTATTGTAAGCTTTCCAACTCTCATCATTCCGTTCTATCCATATATGATCTCAGCCCTTAGCATGCATAACTGACCACCTCAGCATTACATCATGCCTGGTGTTAAAATACTCAGAAGAACACACTAACCTCAGCAACAATAAGGACACACTTTTTATACTTATTAAAATATTACAAGTATACTTAATTAAACCTTCTCTCCCCTTACAGCTTGGATTACATAAGATGTATACTTGCCTGGAATAGGAAGTAACCTGTTAGTACCTTTTTCTCTTGAACTTAGGAAACAAGGTTACTTTCCAGATATCTGGACCATCGAGTTAAAAAAATTAGTAGATACATGAGACAATGACAATCACTTTATATATGTTACTTATAACACCAGGAAGTAGCACATTTCCTCAAGACACTCAGGGTTAAGAAGAAAAACCTACACTGTATGCAAATATGTTTATATTATCTGTTTAATCCAAAAATGGTTAACCTTTGTAATTTTCAGAATGTTTTAATCTGCTATACTGCACAACTAGTTATGGTTATATTTTTCTCAGACCTATGTTTAATATTCAGGTATTATACCTGTATTTTTATTGTTTTATTTTTTTACTGTTAAGTGGTTGTTTTTGTAATGTGGTCATTTGGTTTATTGAAGGCTAATGGACACATTTCAGGCTTCAGAGGACATAATCTCTCTTACTTTTTAATGCAATTATTAGGTTAACACATAGTAACACTTTTAGCACTCATGTCACCTGACCTAATAATACTCTCACATAATGTGAGAGGCCTCAACATGGATGTCAAGCACAAGATAGCACTCAACCAATACACAAAATTAAAAGCAAAAATAGTATTCCTTCAAGAGACACATTTTACGCATGATCTGATTCCTAAATTCTGGCATAGACAATTCCCCCTCCATTATCACTCCACCACCCACCAGAAGAGGAGGGGAGTCTCGATTCTCAAACATTCTTCCCTACAATTTGAGACAGAGGAAATTATAAAGGACCCTGAGGGTAGATTTCTCATTGTTAGGGGGTGCATGCAGGACACAAGGGTTACTTTGTGTAATGTGTACGCTCCAAATTAGGGTCAACATTCTTTCTTCCAACAAATTTCACACCAGTTAACACAGTGGTCACACACTAGAGTAATACTAGCGGGAGACTTCAACATTAATATAATATCTCACCCCACTACGCCCTCACACAAACAACTTAGGCAAAACTCTATATCAAAATTGATACAAGAATCACTTTCAGAACATAACCTAATTGATACCTGGGAAACATTATATGGCATAACATCTGATCATACTTTTTATTCACACGCCCACAAAACTTATTCCAGACTAGACTACATTTTGGTAAGTCAGATTCTGATCCCAAATATTACTAGCTCCCATATCCATTCATGTGTCTGGTCAGATCATTCAGTAGTTCAATTAGAAATGACTGGCATT
Organism: Bombina bombina; assembly: GCF_027579735.1. Lineage (NCBI taxonomy): Eukaryota > Metazoa > Chordata > Amphibia > Anura > Bombinatoridae > Bombina > Bombina bombina. The sequence continues at coordinate 400,403,148 of NC_069504.1, forward strand.
ATCAATTTCCAACGACAGAAATCATGGATATTTGACCCGACCATTGTAAAAAATACACAATTCCATACCAAAATATTAAAAATAATGAAGGAATATTGGCAACTTAATGAAAACACCACAATTAACCCCATTGGGGCATGGGCTGCACATAAGCCATATATTAGAAGGTTACTGATAAAAGAAAAATGCAGGATTGCCAAAATAGCAAATAAGGCCATTGATCAACTCGAATCAGACATTTTAACACTAGAAAACCAACACAAAAGAATGCAATCTACCATCACATTTAGGACCCTACAAACCAAGAGAAAATTACTGACAAAAATCTTAAATGACTCTGCAATGAGGGCCATTCAAAAATTAAAAGCTAACTATTTCTTATACTCCAATAAGCCAGACAGATATTTAGCCAATAAATTAAGAAACAGGACAAAAACATACTCTATACCCAGACTTTATACACAGGACGGTACCCTGACGCCAAACCCAACAGACATTTCAAATACTTTTGCGGTGTACTATGAAACTTTATATGACGGACAAAAGGTGAAAACTAATAATAAGACACAACTACTATTGACACAGTTTTTACAAAAAGCTAATCTCAATACCATTAGCTCTACAGACAGGGAGGCCTTAAATGCGGAGGTCTCAACAAAAGAGATCCTCAACGTGAATAAAGAATTAGAATTGGATGGTCTACCTAGCGAATATTATAAATTGTTTAAAACAACCCTTGTGCCATACTTGAAGAAATTCTGTAACAATATTATGCAAGGAACTGAAATCACCACAGATATACTCAGAGCTAAAATCATAGTTATATCCAAACCAGGGAAAAATCCAGCCTTCTGTCAGAGCTATAGACCAATATCTTTGATCAACCAAGATATTAAAATTCTAACAAAGATTCTGGCCAACAGACTTCAGGCAATACTTCCCCGCCTGGTACACCCAGACCAGGTAGGATTTTTTAAAGACAGGGAAGCCCCTGATAACATTCGTAGAACTGTAGATATGGCGGAATACTTAAAGGAAATGGGAATGCCTTCTCTGATCCTCTCTTTGGCTGCAGAGAAGGCGTTCGATCGCATTGACTGGACATATATGTTTGAGGTACTATTTAAAATGGGATTAAGAGGTTTGTTTCTGCAAGCACTCAAGGGCATTTACTCTACTCCAACAGCCACTATTAGTGCGGCGGGTTTGCCATCTAGATCTATAGCCATAAAGAACGATACTAGACAGGGTTGCCCCTTGTCGCCTATTTGCCTTGTGCATAGAGTAATTGGCTTCTTGCATTAGGAACTCCAAAGGTATATGTGGGGTCAACATTAAAGATTCAGAATATAAATTCTCATTGTTTGCAGATGTCATCTTACTTACTTTGACCAACCTATTGCACTCTCTAACCAATCTGTATCAAATCATAAAAGACTTCTTGGAAATTTCAGGGTATAAAATTAATACCAATAAGTGTGAGGCATTGCCTTTGGCACTTCCCCCCCATATTAAAAAATGACTAGAGGTTAATTTTGATATAAAGTGGGTTAAAAACTCCCTGGCGTATTTAGGTGTCAGAATTTTGGATTCCTATGACAAACTCTATAAATTAAATTACACCCCATTATACAACTCTATTAGAAGGGATCTTGGAATATGGAGAAAGGGCACATTCTCATGGTATGGTCGCCTCTCGGCTATTAAAAATGAATGTACTTCCTAGAATCCTATACCTCTTTAGAGCCCTCCCAATTAAAATACCCTCCCTTGAACTACAAAAACTACAATCTGACCTCTTGTCTTTTTTGAGAGGAGATGGAAAGACAAGAATAGCTTCATGCATCTTAACCAGGCATGGATTACTATCATGCAGCTAGAATAGCACAATCATCACTTTTACACAAACAAATGCAAAACATTTTATGAACAAGAATTGAGGTTCAATGATAAAAAGACGTGTAAATGCGCTATACAGCACGATGATAATTAGAAATAGAATGGCATACCATGTATGAATATATATTAAACCTTCCTAAGAGTACTAAATATTATTGGATAGTATCCTATAGATAAAGAGTCACATACTATGTATGAATAAATGGATTATACCAACCCCTAATTGTATGAATAAATGGATTGTACCAACCCCTAATAGGAGTTAAAAAATCAAAATTGCTTCGTTACTACAGAGTGATTAGAAGCTGATTGAAAAGTGGTCGTACTTTATATCAATAGATAAAGAATTTGCATACTATGTATGAATAACAATTATTGCACTATCCCTAATAAAAAACTGGAAAAAATGTACCTTGGTGCATTCAATTAAAACAACATATATAAACTAAAATGGATGCAACTAGCTTAACTGTATTAACACAATTTATTTATTTGAAGGACAATATAGTCTAAAAACATATATAAAAAATAATGAATTAGATTCTATGGTGACCGGTCACTGTAGATATTAAAATATTAAAAGTCTTTGAAAAATTCCTTTGAAACTGTGCGTTTGATTCTAGTAAACCTTATATGTATATTCCACCATTTGGGAAACAAACTTTAGTATCTTTCCGAATCCAAATAAAAAGTATTTCGGTTTGCAGGGAACAAGCTTTCATTCCTACTTGTTATAACTGTTATAAGAATTTTTTTCCTTGTCGTGGATAGTCTTAATAGCAACCGTGTTAGTCTAACCACACTGCTGGGCTGAGTGTATCACTAAGAGTGTATCAGCCCGGCAGTGTGGTTAGACTAACACGGTTGCTATTAAAACTATCCACGACATTTTAAACTATAACGTTCAATCACGATACTTAAAGAACTGGGCCAAAAAGGAAAAATTTCTTATAAGCGTTATAACAAGTAGGAATGAAAGCTTGTTCCCTGCAAACCTAAATACTTTTTATTTGGATTCGGAAAGATACTAAAGTTTGTTTCCCAAATGGTAAAATATACATATAAGGTTTACTAGAATCAAATGCACAGTTTCAAAGGAATTTTTCAAAGACTTTTAATATTTTAATATCTACAGTGACCGGTCACCATAGAATCTAATTCATTATTTTTTATATATGTTTTTAGACTATATTGTCATTCAAATAAATAAATTGTGTTAATACAGTTAAGCAAGTTGCATCCATTTTTAGTTTATATATGTTGTTTTAATTGAATGCACCAAGGTACATTTTTTCCAGTTTTTTATTAGGGATAGTGCAATAATTGTTATTCATACATAGTATGCAATTGTTATTCATACATAGTATGCAAATTCTTTATCTAATGATATAACGGAGCCCTGTTTTTCAATCTAGCTTAGGGACTATGCTAAAATTATATTCATACATAGTATGCAAATTCTTTATCTATTGATATAAAGTATGACCACTTTTCAATCAGCTTCTAATCACTCTGTAGTAACGAAGCATTTTGATTTTTTAACTCCTATTAGGGGTTGGTACAATCCATTTATTCATACAATTAGGGGTTGGTATAATCCATTTATTCATACATAGTATGTGACTCTTTATCTATAGGACACTATCCAATAATATTTAGTACTCTTAGGAAGGTTTAATATATATTCATACATGGTATGCCATTCTATTTCTAATTATCCCTGTGCTGTATAGCGCATTTACACGTCTTTTTATCATTGAACCTTTTTCTACACTGTATTTTGGGAACAGGGTAGTGTTTATGCAGGGGTAAGACTTGCGCACCAATATCTTCTCACTTTTTTATGAACAAGAATTGAGACTGACTTGTTTGGAATAGAAAATTCAGACAACTTTTTATGGGACCCAAGGAGGGTCTTTGACCAATGTAGCTTTAGACTTTCCTCGACCTTAGAAACAATGATAACTTGGAAATTGATTACTAAGTCCCCAGAGATGCTTCCATCAAAATCTTGGACTAGGCCAATTAGATGCTTATTACCAAGGGAAATACATAGACATGTCTGAAAGTGGGCTAATAAAGGTTTATACAGGGTAGCAGACTTTATTGAAGAATCTCGTACAATTACATATACTCAATTACAGGAGAGGTTACATCCACAAAAGCTTCCCTGGTTTATATACTTAAAAATCTCCTTGGCACTCAACAAGTATGAAATAGCTCTAGGTAAGCGTCCAAATACAACACTAGAGAATATATGTAAAAACCCTTCTAGAGAAAAACTAATCATATCTAAGCTATATATAGCTATCCAAGATAAAAAAAACACACCACTAAGTCAGCAGTAGCCATAAAATGGGAGGAGGATGTGGGGGTTCTTCTCCCAAAAAATTAATGGGATCAGGTATTATTTGATTCCAGCAGGGGCCGGATAAGCACAGATCTCAGAGAAATTTGCATGAAGACAGTATTTAGGTGGTATTTAACACCTTTGAGAACCTCTCACTATTCCTTTACCAAATCTAAACTTTGCTATAGAGGGTGTGGTGAGCAGGGTTCATATAGACATTTGTGGTGGGAATGCAATAAAATAAAAGACACATGGATTCAATTAAGTGACCTGCTAAGTAGAGTACTGGATGAAACTATAATTCTAACTATACCCCAAGCACTTTTGAACCAGGAGATCCCCCATCTAAATCCTATAAATAAGAAATTCATAAAAAATTTATTGTACAGCTACCAGGGTATGCATAGCGAGGCACTGTAAGGAGGGCCCCCTGCTTGGCGGGAAGTTCTAGATAAGATAAATTATATATATAACTTGTCTGAGAGGGTGGCTTGGATTCAAGGAGATACAGAACGCTTTCATAGGATTTGGTTTTGCTGGATTATGCATACCTCTTCACAGGTTGAGTGACAAGCACAGGAGCATGTAACACAAGAGAGCACTTATCTTCGTGAACCAAGATATAAGCACACAATAGAACATTCCATAAGATGATTTTCAGATTTTTCAAACCCGAAAGAAGACCACATTTTAATATTTGAATAGTTTATTGTTTATGTTTTACAACTTTTTTTAACATTTATAAAGTTTAAAATTGGTAAAATATTTCTATATCTAACAGGGGAAATACATCATCATTAACAACCTGCCTTTTCTTATCAAGATGTATTAAATGTATTGAAATTGTTATGTGGAAACAAAATAAAAAGAGAATTTCAACATAAAACAAAAGACAAGTTATTAAAGCCCTGGAGACACTCTTTATATGCCAAAAAGATAAAAATATGAATGTTAGTTGCTTACTTTTGAATGCTGAGATTTATTTTAGAAGTCATACATTTGGCATATTGAACAAAAACAATCGGCTTTGACACATCATACTAATAGATTGCTAAATCCACAGTTCCATTAAAATCAACTGAATCGTTTTTCAATAGGAACATTTTGTTATTCATGCTCATGAAATGAGAATATAAATTATTACTTTCCCAGACTACAAACCAATGAGCTTCTTGCTACAGGACTGAAGAGGATTTTTACAAACAGTATATGGTTATAAATGTATCAGACGTCAGCAATGACCCAATGTCATTCTAATCTGACGTCAGTTTAATAGGCTGGGTCACTGTGGTCAGAATCCATTTCCAAGTTGGAAGCATTCCACTTCCACAGAGCGCTTCAAGTGAGTGTCCTGTAAGTGGTACATACTGTATGTGAGACAAGTGGGAAAAACTAGTGGGGCACCTGTTTTACTCTGCTTGTCTAGTAATCCGTGGGAAGCCAATGTCTTATGGAAAAATATAATTTCCTTAGAACAAATGAGGGAGACTGACAAGAGTGAACCAATTTGTCATTTTATTTTATTATACAGATTATTAACAGGGAATTGAGATGGCACAAACTGAAAATCTGATATTTGTTGAGAAATAATACAGAGTAACTAGCCTTAGATAACCATTGCTTATTTTAACAAGTACAGTGCTGTATTATAAGGGAACCTTACAGTGCACCTCTTCATCAGTGGTAACAGTAGTATAGCTTTAAATCAATCTATTTAGTCCTAAAAGCTTGGCAAAAAAGATGCAGACACACTGGACAGTCAAATATGTGAATAATGCAAACTATTATTTTTTGTTTCTTTAATTTTTGATGTCCTTCAGTCAAGTGAAAGAGGGTGAGTTAATACATATCTACCACAAAGAGAGTAAAGTCTCAGATTATGTGTGCCACAGAGATGATGTTAAAAAAACATATATTTAAGGAGCCTAGGCATCTAATTCCCACACCAGGACATTCAGCAATGCAATAAAGCTTTCAGAACTGCAGTACCTGAGAAGTCCAAAGGCAATATTTTTTCATATGTATAGTAGGCTCATTGCTTTCCAGCAATTCTGTACAGGCTCAGCATTCACTACTCAGAGAGTATTTGTGCATTTCATGGCAGGAAAAATTATCTACTTGAGACAAAAATACAGCAAATAAGAGAAAACAGTCTTTAAACATTTCCTTTCTAGACATATTGTAGAATACAAGAAAACTAACACATTTAAGAGTTACAACAGCAATAAGGTGAAAACTGTGCATCTTTCAAACTAAGTAAAATTAAATGCTGAAGCTGTTATATAGCTAAGTTTCATGTCTGTAAAGCAAAGATCCGAGTACGGTATTTGCCATTCTTGTCTGAAATGTCAACTTTTTATGTATAGATTTATTCATCTAATGCATAATCATTAATAACAAGAACAATAATGTTTTGTAATGAAAAAAAGTGTACTACTTTTATGGACCAGCATACGCTGTCGCATTTAACATTGTTCTAGTGAACTGCTTGTGCAATGCCGCCCCCTGCAGATTCGCGGCTAATCGGGGGTGTCAACAACCCGATTGTATAGGATCTGGTGGATTGATGTTCACAGCCTCAGAGGCGGCGGACCAGTTAAGGACCGCTGCTTTATAACTGCTGTTTGCAGTGAGCCTGAAGGCTCGTGCAGAAACAGGGGCATCAGTTCGGCCATTGATAAATTGACCCCTTTGTGCGTGTCAGGTTGTGCTGGTATTACGAGTTGAAATTAAAAAGTTATTGCTCGGGGGGGCGTGTCCATACAGCGTCCGTGACAGGACACACTTTCGAGAGCTCCAGAGGATTTTCTAATAATCTGCCGATTATCGGATCCCGGAGACAGCATCCATACAGAATTTCATGATATATAGCTCCCTCATGAAGAGAGGAACATTTTGATACCACATCTGATCTCTACATGAATCTGGAGACCCGACTTGGACGTAATAGGCCTAAAGCGGCAGCTTACTAATAGGCAGCATCCCCCACCTCGGGTGACCCGGGGTTTTTTGCTTACTTCTGGGCAACTTAATCTAACCTATACAGCTTATAATTGCATTCAATAATGGACACTGAGCAGTATTATATGTCAAAAAATCTGATATAGAGCATCCATGTGCAATCACACTATATTAAACAGGCGTGATTCCCAATACATAAAACTGGAAAAGCTACTACAAACCTTATACGACAAGGCACCATCAGCAGAAGCTCTGGAGCAACTTATAACAATCTCCATAAAGCCTGCCGAGTTTGCAGCACCCTCATATAGACCATCCCCGTCCGCCCATGGAGAGCCGGCTGAACAGGAACCTTGTACATGCACCATAGATAGCATGCGGATTCCATTAGTGGAGCCGAATGAGATGATGGCAACAACAGATAAAAGCTCACAGGCTGCACTGAGGGGCCCTGGTGTGGCCAAAACAAAAATTGGATTACCCATCTCGCTGCTGACAGCACCGATCTCCAAGGTCCTAGCAGACGAACTAACCCAGAATATGACTGACAGACTAGATGGAACGGCTCTCAATTCAGATTCACTAACTCCGGATCAGAAGTCCAATTCTCCTCAATTGTTAATGCTACATGGAGGGAACATGGGGAACACATCTACAAAAGCTTCCAAGACTAGCTACATCCCGGAAAGAATAACCCTGCCTCAATCATATACTCTTCCCCTATTTGGGACAAACTATACACAACATAACCCTCCTCTAGACGCAGTACCTCTATGGCCACTGAAAAACAGACAGCAGGCTTTCCTCCTACTACTCGAGACAATCACATAGCTATAAGGTTGCATTTATAAGCCAATATCTGTGGGGTAATTGCAAATAGACAGTAATCTATTATAGGCTGTTATATCTACAGATTGTTATGCTTGAAGGTTGAATTTACATTTTGCTACCGAAAATTGTGTTCAAGGTTCTCTAGACCACTTTTTTCTGTTTATAACTATGTATAAGTTTCTGAAAGTCAGGGGATCGATCAAACAGGTGCACTATTAGGTATAATAATCATATTCCTTACACAACACTTCTGATAGTGGGAGTGCTCTTCTCATGCCCATAAATACCTAGTTGAAACTCGTGGTTTGCGGTCAAAACCATGAGCAATAATTTCATTCAAACATTTATAGTAAGGTGATTTTGTATATACTCTGCCATCCCTTTTATGCAAACCTCACAAATGGCATGGAAACAATACTAGTGGTACCTGTTTTTATCTTAATTAATATTAAAGTCACCAAAAACATCATCCCCTAAATATACTTTTTATAACATTGCATTATATTTTTGATTATCCCACAAAAATCCAAACTTCTAGTAGATTATGTAGTTTGAATATAAGACCAGAAGTGACTTCCATTTTGGAAAATGTTCAGATCAATGAGGGGTCCATCCACTCACAAACACCATAAGGTTACTTGTTTTCTGCATTTCACATGTTTAAAAATAACCAAAATCACGGTCAGTTTTATGTTTTCTTTACTTAACTTGTTTAATGTATTACAAGTTAAAAGTATGATGAAATGCAGTCTGCAAGTAACCCTTTTCCTTACACCCCCCCCCCCATCTTACGGAGATTTGTCTTACCTAAAATAATTCATACAATTTCATAGGGGGGGGGGGTTATGCAATTTTTCTTAGTTTATTTGTTATTTCTATAAAACCCCTGCCATCTAATGTTTCAATATAATAGAATCCAAGAGTGGTCCAAACTGTTAACCAGAGGGGAAAAATGGAAGGGATGTTTATTTTACATAGTATGCTCTTTAATATGTCAGAAATATATATATATATATTTTTAATAATTTTTTTATTGAGGTTACATCAAGTATAGGAGTACATTTGTAAGACATTTTTAGGTGAGTCCATACACATTACATAGTAAGCTAAACATCATAAGTCAAACATCCTACATTTATAAATGGCGTCTAGCTCCTATAATGAGACCTCTTTTTTATTATAACAATACATACAATGCAAGGCATCTAACAAAAGTTGGTATAATTTACTAATCAAAAGACCTTTGTATCAGATGGCCTTAATGAGCATGCTAGAGCTGTGGATCTCAGCTCAATGAACATAAACAAAGATAAGGGAAAAAAATAAACAAAGAAACTGCATTCAAGTAAACTATGTGGTAACATTGTTTAACATCAACATATATCAATGTGGAGGTATCTTTGTACGGTGCAATAAGAAAAACACCAAGTAAGTTAGAGGTGTTAGAAGAGAGACCGAAAGAGAAAGAAAAAGAAATAGCATATTTAAGAAAAGAAAGGGGGTAAGGGGGGAGGAAGATAGTGGGGGGGGGCAGCAAGCCTAAGTTCACGTTTGGGCTGTGGTCAGCGTACTTTGTGGGAGCGTATCCCATATGGACCATGTGCTTGAGTGTAAGTCAATGAGTCCCCTGTTCATGTACACTGCTTCCTCCATCGTTCGCACTGTAGAGAGTATCTCTATTACTTTCCCCAAATTGGATGCATTGGGTTGTTTCCAGTGTCTTGCGATAGCAAGTTTGGTGGACATCAGTAAATATATAAAAAGATGTTTTAGTGGCTTGGGGAGTTTGGGAATGTTAAGGTGAAGTAAATAGGTGTCTGGGCCCCTATACGTCGAGAGGGCAAGGAGTCCGCCCAGGGTAAGGACTCTAGTGCATAATTTCTGGATTTCAGGGCAGCCCCACCAGATATGTAGGTCATCCCCTTTTTGATTACAACCTCTTCAGCACCTGTCAGAGGTACCGGTGGAGAATCTACGTAACCGGTTGGGCACCCAGTGCCACCTCCTCAACAGTTTGTAAAACAGTTCAAAGAGAGTTACGCTGTGTATGGCTTGTCTAGTGTGTGCTATAGCTCTCATCCATTCTTGAGAATCAAAAACCCTATCTAGATCTCTCTCCCAAGCTAGAATATTATGTGTTTTCTGGAGTGCCGGGAGATCCTGGATGTATTGGTAGTGAATCGTCAGGGGAAGATGTCCCTGCATTCCCATTTGGTACCTGGACTCCCATAGTGTGAGCGCTCGTGGAGCAGATTTCAAAAAGTTCCAGCTATGTAACAACGACCGGAGTCGCGTGACCTCAAAATGCATTTTGCGTGGGATTGAGAAATGTGTTATAAGAGTGGGTCCTGTAGCCCAAACGCTATAAAAAAATAGATATCTTTGATGGTCTCTATGAGGAGAGAAGACCAGCCTGAGGTGTTTGAGTCTGGGAGCCCTCTTCGGAGCCCCTGAATACTATGGATAGGGGATGTATGAAGGGCCACCCTAGGGGAGTGGCATAGTTTATGCCAGAGACCAAGACAATGCTTTATGATGGGACTGGAAGTGAGGGAGAGTGATTTACAGTGCTGTGGGATCCATACTAGGTCTCGGAGTAGTACATCATAGGACAAAGAGGCCTGCTCTATTTCATACCATTGGGGGTATTCCTTGTTGGGGCCCCAACTCGATATGTGGGTTTGCATGGCAGCCTCATAGTACTTTCTATGATTAGAGAGGCCTAGGCCTCCTTTATCTATCGGGGCCTGTAGTATCTTCCTTGCTACTCTGGGATGAGTGTCAGCCCAAACATATCTATTGAGGAGCGATTGAAAACTATCTAGGTAGGTATTTGGGAGCTGGAGGGGGAGGCATCTAAATAGGTAAGTGAGTTTTGGGAGAACCATCATTTTGAAGGCAGAGATTCTACCCATCCAAGAGATCTCCCTATATCTAGGGAGCAGGAGCGTCTGCCCGAGATCTCGAAGAAAGCAGTCACAGTTTGTCGTCATTACACTTTCAAAGTCATGTGACAAGAAAAAAACCTAAATGTCGTAGTCCCTTTAGGTTCCATTTAAAATTGTGGGTAGCTTGAAGGGCTTGTAGTTGGGCAGTGGGAATATGTATTGGGTAAGCCTCCATTTTTAGACACATTCAGCTTGTAGAATGATATCCCACCAAAAAGGTCAAATAGCTCAAAAAGATGGGGTCAGACAGAAACACCGTAAGATCATCTGCAAAGAGGCTAAGATTCTGATAGGTCCCCTGGATATACAAGCCCTTAATGTCCTTATTTGTGCGAATAGCCTATGCAAGTGGTTTGATGGCAAGGACAAAAAGGAGGGGGGGATAGTGGGCATCCCTGACGGGTGCCATTCCCGAGGGCAAAGGGCTCAGAGCAAAACCCCAAGCCTCTCACCCTGGCCATCGGCTTAGAGTATAGGGCTCCCACTGTTCTACAGAAGACCTCGGGTAAGCCTGCAGTTTTGAGACCTGCCATCAGGTACTCCCAGTGCACCCTGTTGAATGCCTTCTTGGCGTCAAACAACAGGGCAAGAAGGGGTCTCTTTGTACTATTAGCCTCCGCAAACACATTTAGAAGATGGCGTGTACTATCCGTACCCTGACGATTTAGAACAAAACCCACCTGGTCCCTATGGATGAGTCTAGGAAGTAGATGGCCCAATCTAGTGGCTAGTATTTTGGAGAAGATCTAAATATCTAGGTTAATGAGTGAGATTGGTCTATAGCTTTGGCAAAGCATCAGATCCTTTCCTTCTTTAGGAATGGTCAAAATAGAGGCTTCTAAGTATTCCTGTGGTAGGGAACCTGTCTGAAGAATTTCTGAATTCAACCACTGTAAATATGGTATCAAAAGGGGGGCATATGATTTAAAGAATAGGGGGGTAAATCCATCTGGGCCCGGGGCCTTGTGTAATTTTAGGGATTTGATGGCTTCTATTATTTCTGAGATTGTTATGGTAAGAGCTAAGTTGTCCGCCTCGTCAGCCTCTAGCTTAGGGAGGCGTAGGGAAGACAGAAAATTGTTAATGGCGTGGGAGTCTACTTTATGTGTAGAAGAGCTGGTGTCCAGGTTTTATAGCTCACTATAGTAGGACATAAAGGCCTTTCCTATATCTCAGGGGGAGTATAACATATGCCCGGAGTAGTAGATCTTTTGGATCCGTGTAGCCTTTGTTCTGGCTCTAAGCTTAGTGGCTAGGAGACTATCTGCTCTATTACGCTGGTAGTAGAACAGCTTCTGGAACTGAAGTAGAGATTCCTGCACCCTAATCGTCTCCCTGGAAGTAATTTCTGATCTAATTTGGCCTATACATGTGGCTAGTGCTGGGTTAGGATGATGTTTGTTTAATATTTCTAAGGGTCTAAGTTCCCAAAGTGTCCCCTCTCTCTCGTCTAAGACGTGATGCCCATTTTAGGAAAGTCCCCCTGAGATAGGCTTTTAGAGTGGCCCATAGAATAGTGTCATTAGTTTGCTTGGTGTCATTGAGTTTAAGGAAGTCTTGTATGTCTAATGCGGTTTGCTGGGACCAGGGGTTTTTGATCAGGGAATCCGCTAACCACCAGGATCTCAGACAGCCCTCCGGGGGAAGTGGGTTAATAGTAGCTGTTACCATGTCATGATCTGACCAAGGGCAAATCACTATCATAGCTAAACTCGATCTGTCTAGGGTCCAAGGATCCATAAGCAGATAATATATGCAGGAGTATGAATGGTGTGCAGTAGAGTAAAATGTGTAATCCCTCTCTTTTGTGTGTAGGCATCTCCAGATGTCAAAGTAATTGTGTCTCATTAGTAAGTACAGAATCTCCTGGATAGGAGACCTGTCGCTTTATCTGGGTCGATGTCCTTGTGTGAGCACTTATCAATAATGTGGTCCCAGGTGACATTAAAGTCTCCTCCCAAGAGTACAGATCCTCGTTTTAACTGATCCACTCTCTCTAATAGCTTCCCTAGGAATGATGACTGTTGGGTATTAGGGGCATATACATTGACTAGGGTGGACATGTCGTCGTTTAAAGTACATACAATAATCAGATATCTGCCCTCAGGGTCCCTTTCTATCATGATGGGGGTATATTTGATATCTTGTCTAATGAGAATAGCTACTCCCCTTTTTTTATTAGTGTACAAAGCAGTCTCGCATGTTGGGTATAAGGTAGATCTAAGGGTGTGGGGGCACAGGTCAGTCCAGTGTGTCTCCTGGATATATGCAATTGCTACCTTATATTTTTTTAGTTGTCTTACCAGCAGGCTCCTTTTCATGGGTGTATTTAGCCCCTTGGCATTCAGGGTGGAGAATGTCAGCTCAGTCATAGGATGTCTGTTGGGGCGTATAGATGAAGTCTCGGTTATAGACCTGCTGCTGGGGAGGGGAAAAGGAGGGGGAAGGAAGTAGAATGGTAAAGTATAGAAGTAGAAGAAAGGTGAAGAGAAAGAAAGAAGTCATATTTTGCTGTTCCTTGTTGTGTTGAAAAAGGAGATATCCAATAGTGCATAGAAGCACTTTTCATGGCTTCTCTAAAACCTCCATATGTGGAGGTCCAGAGTTACTCTAGTATAGGCACTACTCGGTACCTATAAAATGGGGGGGGTAGAGTGAAGGAGATGGGAGGGGCCCACATCAGGGGGAAAATTAGGGCTAAGGCTTCTAGACCTAAACTAGTTTGGGTGAGTGGCAATTTCTCTATACTGGCTAAGGCAACCTTAAGGGAGCAAAAATTATTACTGTTTCTTTAGATTCCGAGTTATGTCTCAAATTACTAAAATTGTAGAACGGAGACAGAGTGACATAACCAGACCTAGGGGGGCCCACTATCCTGACCACTAAAGGTTCTATGAAAAGGAGGTAAGAATGAGGTCTAGCATTGAAGATCTCAATGGTGGCAGCACAAGATCTCCATTAATATAGAGGGTCTCCCAGTCTATCTCCTAATAGTTCTCCCCAGATTTTGCGTGGCCAAATAAAGGTGTGTGAAAGCCCATGGGCGGGGAAAAAGTTATTTATTATAGGTGCAACAGCTGACAAACAAGATACATGTAGACTCGAGAGGCAACACATTACATAGCCAATAGTTACATATTTCCTAGATGTAAGTAGAACTATGAAAACACTTAGAGAAGTGACCTGTGAAAAAGAAAGAGTAGTTAGTACAGAAAAAGAACACAAAAAGAAAATCAGTTACGATAGGCAGTCCAGCGCCCACCTTAGGGGCTCTGTCCATCTTTTAGTCAATGAAAGTGGCAGTACCACTAGGCACCTGACCACTCAGTGTAGAAATAAGTCATTAACTAATGAACTATAAACATTTGCAAACATCAACCAGCTTGTTAGACAGGCATGAAGCAATTTTGCTCCAAAATTTCTCTCTCAATGGGGAGAGCAAACTATAAAGGATACTGTAGACAAGTGTAGAACTTTGTTCAGGACTTGCACTTGGATTCCAGCTAGAGATCCTAGAGACTCAGCTTGTCCCTTTGAGAGAAATCCAGTTGCAGGAGATCACCCATCATGGGGGATTGCGTCGAGTATCAGACTGTGATCTAGGAGGCGGTGCAGGTCTACGAGGAAGAGCTTTCCATTCTGGAGCGCCAGCTCTAAGGGGAGGTGGCCGTGAGGAGGTAGACTCTTGTTCTTCTTGATTTTTCCGGAAGAAGTCCCCATTTTCTTGAAGGAGTCGGGCATCATCAGGAGTATTAATCGTAAATTGATGGTTGTCCTTAGTTACTAGAAGCTTCGCCGGAATCCCCACCGGTATCTAATGCCTTGAGAGCGAAGGATTTTGGTGTAGTCAGTATATGTTCTCCGTAGGTAAAGCATATGAGCTGACAAATCAGGAAATATTTGAATTTGGTCAAATTTTCTGAGGAGGGGTTTAGACCTCATGTCAACATTGATAAGTTGGTTTTTGAATGTGAAGTAGTGCAGTCTGGTCACTACATCTCTTGGTTTATCGGCTGCCAGCGAGCGCGGACACGCAACTCTGTGGGCTCTGTCCATCAGGAAGTCATCATTACTTTAAAAAGTTCCTTAAGGTAGCTCTCTAACTCGTGAGGGGAGACAGATTCTGGGACTCCTCTGATTCGCAAGTTATTCCTTCTGGACCTGTCCTTTAGGTCCGCAAGCTTAGCCTCTAAAGAAGAGATCTGACAAGCCAAATTTTCAGAATAAGAAAGGAGATTAGTATGGTCAATGATGAGGTCTTCCTGTTTACGTTCTAGAGCATCAGTCCTTTCACCAATTGAGGCAATATCTCTCTTCAGGTCTGCGTGGGATCTCTGAAATTTCTTTGATGTCCTGCTAGTAAAGATGTAATAGTATCAATTAGAGGCGGAGAGTCCTCAGAGGGTGGTCTGCTCTTGGTGCGGACATTTCCCAGAGCTGTTCCCAGCAAGGACTCTTATGTGGTATTAGAGTCTGACATTTCTTATTCCAAGGGGTCCTGCTGTAGCGAGGAAGCTGGGTGGAAATGATCTAAGACGGTCTTTTTATGGGGCTTTTGAGACTTTGATTTTCGTCCTTGGGGTTGAGACATGGCATAGCTCCTCTACACAAATAATACTTCTGAAGAATAATATGGTGAATAAGCCTCTAGTAAAAACGTGTGTGTCACCTTAGGTCCCCTACTAGGGTAGAACCTCTTCTAACTAAAGCATATAGGTGGAGCTGGTAGGTCTGAGTGAGTATCCTATATATCACATGAGTGAATCTCTAGTACTCTATGAGTGCATGTGGAGTTTGCAGGCCCCTTCCTTCAATCCCCTAACTTGTAGGCAGACATCCTGTTACTGTAGGGCCAAGGCCCACTCTCCAGGGGAGTTGTCTCCTATCGACAAAGCTGGAGAAGGGGATCTGGGGTATGACCCACCTGGGAGGACAGGTGGGAAAGGGGGGAGAGTGGGACCTGGACCCAACAAGGGGGTCTGCTTGCAGTGGGGTGGGACCCTGGATCGGGCCTATGTAAGCCTGTAAACCAATAGGTCTAATGTCAGACAGTTAGTCTAAGCCCAAAGAGGCTTTGTGTCCTGTTACCAAAAGTCAGCAATACGGGGATGTCAGCAATAAGGGGATGTGTCTGAGGGAATGCTCTCAATAAGCAGTTTGTCCTCCCTCCAAGCAGCCCAGTTAATGTAAGTGTCCCAGATTGCAGTGGTTAAGGTCGCTTAATGGGAAGTAAGCATCCCCTAAGGCTGTGTCGGGCAGATGTAGGCCTAGTAGGCCTGTAAGGAAGCCTTCAGGAGTCCTTGTAGTTTAGGCCTTAGTGTAGCCTGTGTAAGCAGACTGAGAGAGCAGCTATGCCCAGGTGTTGTGAGGCCCAGGGGGGAGCCAAATGAGCTCAAGCAATGTGGGTTTCGCTTACCAGTGTACTCCGGGCTATGTACACCTCTGTTGGAGCCCTCTCCTCCTCGATCACCCCAAGTCTCTGGATATATGCGGAAGCCTCCGCTCTAGATGTAGCCGTCTGAGGTATGCTGGCTTTGATTTGGGAGGAATAGGCAGGTTTGCGCGGGTCTCACTTAACCCCTTAGAGGCCGAGATGGCAGTGCGATTGGTGGGCCGGCCCCCTAACACCTCCGGAGTCAGGTCTCGGCACTCAGGGAAAGGAAGGCCCCAGGCAACCTCCAAGGGACCGTTGCGTGCAGGGCGATCCTGTAAGACCTGCTCGTAGTGGGGTAAGTTTAGCTCTGAGGCTCGCTGGGTCCGTGGGTGGTAATGGTCAATGTGCTCCTGTGTAGCTCACCGCAGAAAGGCACTTCTTAGACCAGGTGAGGGTGAACGGTAAATCCGGAAGTTTCTAAATTTCGAGAGGCTATTTAATCCCTTCACTGGTGAGCAGCAGTTAGTCTTCTGCTCTGGAGCGGATCCCCGACCCTCCGGAGCAAGTGCAGGGCACTTCTATTTAGCCGGGTTAGATCCGGGTGAGAGACGGAAGTAAAATGTGGTTTGAAGGTTCTTTTTCCCTCACCAGCAGTGTAGGGTCACTTTTACCTTTGATGTCCGGCCGGTTAGCCCTCAGGTAGCCGTAGAAATAGGGTTAAAATGTCACTAATAATGCCCTAAAGCAGGGAGCTCTTTCGCTACACGTCTGCTCCTGTTAGCGGTTAACTTTGCCCCCCCAGAAATATTTTTAACATTTTCAGTACCATGCTTTTTATGCTTGTATATTTCTGTACCTTTAATAAAAACATAATAAACAAAAAAAAGTTATTATTCTCACGCTAAACCGATGCACACAAAAAGCTGAACTTACAATATTGCTTGTGCGATAACCTATTCCTCTACAGCAGTCAATGAAGAAAAAAGTGAAAAAAAATAACCTAACGCCCTACTTGCGCTAACTCAATCGCATATTCTCATCTGAGCAAACCAGACATGAAAATATGAATATTTCACATTCTTATGTTCTGCACATTGCAGAATATGTTCTATTTATTCATAAATATCTATGTCTAAATATATATGATGGTATTTTGGTACAATATATATCTATACCTATATATATATATATATATATATATATATATAACAGCAATTTAAAATATGGGGAGGTGAAAAGTGAGTTTAAAATCCTCCACTAAATCCAAAATGTAGAGAAAATGGCCTCTAGTTATGAAGCTCCGTATTTTTCTGCATTCGCCAGCCCAATACGCACGCCTAAGCTAGCCTTACATCGCCGCCGTGGACCTGAATACGTTCGCCAAAGTTATCAAGAAAGCTGTCAAGAAGCCGCGCATTAAGTACGGAGCGATGAGCAGCGGACTGTTGTTCACTGACAGTCATCGATCTCGCTGCTCATCGGCTTCTTCGCAACTTTCTTGCTAGCCTGTCACTAAGCACCCACACTATACTATACTGTTTTACCCCCTATACCGCCGCTCACGGACCCCGCCGCAACTAAATAAAGTTATTAACCCCTAAACTGCTGCTCCCGGACCCCGCCGCCACCTACATTATACCTATTAACCCCTAATCTGCCACCCTACACCGCCGCCACCTAAATAAAGTTATTACCCCCTAAACCGCAGCTCCTAGACCCCGCCGCCACCTACATTATATGTATAGCCTCCCACGCCTAAATAAAGTTATTAACCCCTAAACCGCCGCTCCTGGACCCCGTCGCAACTATAATAAATATATGAACCCCTAAACCGCCGCTCCTGGCCCCCGCCGCCACTATAATAAATATATGAACCCCTAAACCGCCGCTCCCGGACCCCACCACCACCTACATTATACTTATTAACCCCTATCCTGCCCCCCCTACACCGCCGCCACCTACATTACATTGATTAACCCCTTATCTACCCCCTACACCGCCGCCACTATATTAAATGAACTAACCCCTAAACCTAAGTCTAACCCTAACCCTAACACCCCCCTAACTTAAATATTATTTCAATTAATCTAAATAAATATTCCTATCATTAAATAAATTAATCCTATTTAAAATTAAATACTTACCTATAAAATAAACCCTAAGATAGCTACAATATAATTAATAATTACATTATAGCTATTTTAGGGTTTATTTCTATTTTACAGGCAAGTTTGTATTTATTTTAACTAGGTAGAATAGCTATTAAATAGTTATTAACTATTTAATAGCTACCTAGTTAAAATAATTACAAAATTACCTGTAAAATGAATCCTAACCTAAGTTACAAATACACTTAACACTACATTATCAATAAATTAATTAAATAAATTAACTACAATTATCTAAAATACAATACAATTAAATAAACTAAACTATATTACAAAAAAAACAAACACTAAATTACAAAAAAAATAAAAAAATATTACAAGTTTAATCTAATTACACCTAATCTAAGCCCCCTAATAAAATAAAAAAGCCCCCCAAAAATAATAAAATTCCCTACCCTAAACTAAATTACAAAAGCTACCAGCTCTTTACCAAGCCCTTAAAAGGGCTTTTTGCGGGGCATTGCCGCTCTTTTACCTGTAAAAAAAAATACAACCCCCCCAACATTACAACCCACCACCCACATACCCCTACTCTAAAACCCACCCGATCCCCCCTTAAATAAACCTAACACTACCCCATTGAAGATCACCCTACCTTGAGCCGTCTTCACCCAACCGGGCCGAAATCTTCATCCGATGTGGGCACAAGTGGTCCTCCAGCCGGGCAGAAGTCTTCATCCGATCGGGGCAGAAGAGGTCCTCCATCTGGCAGAAATCTTCATCCAAGCGGCATCTTCTATCTTCATCCTTCCGGCGATGAGCAGATCCATCTTAAAGACCTCCGGTGTGGAACATCCAGCTCTACCGACGACTACCCGACGAATGACTAGTCTTTAAAATGACGTCATCCAATATGGCGTCCCTCGAATTCCGATTGGTTGATAGGATTCTATCAGCCAATTGGAATTAAGGTAGGAAAAACCTGATTGGCTGTTGTAATCAGCCAATCGGATTGAAGTTCAATCCGATTGGCTGATTGGATGAGCCAATAGAATTGACGAGCCAGTTCTAGAGGGGCCATTCCGGGATGAGGGGGTCAATGTCAGAGACAACATCATTAACTGCCATTTCAGATGGTAAATACTATACATTATATAGGAGCATTGCAAATATGTGAGACTTTGAGTAAAATGAAAGAATTGTGCGAACGTTAGGATTGTTCAAGAAATTATTTTAGAAAAATCTAAAATATATTTGATCATCATCATATGATTCTGGCATTGGCTCCTGTAATGACTTTGCCACCTGATTTTTAAAGACAACATCAGATGGTAATTAGACACAATGTATGGACTGAGACGGGGGGGGTAGATTTGGCTCAATGATCTATCATATGGCATACAATTAGTTTACATTTAGTATTTAGTTTAGACATTATTAGATTTTAGATATTCTGAAAGGGAAAAATGCCACAGATAAAGGGATACTCTGAAGCACATTATAATTGACAAAGTCAGACATCAGAGGTTAATTATGGACAATGTATGTGAGTCAGCTTTACAATGTATTGTTAGAACAGAACACAAGAGGCTACATAAGCTAAGTAAGCTATTGCTATAAACATTTTAGGAAATAGGCAGGTAGGGGAGGGATGCAGAACTATGTACCATTTTAGTAGAGATTTGATTTACACTTTATTTTCCATTAGGGAGATTGACTTCATCTACAGAATGAAGGTGAAGAATACCTATGTGATCCTGACTGTGGTATTTTCTTTCAACTGTGCAGACTTGGAAAAATATACAAAGACACGTTCACATGGTTAGTGGACACAATTCTATGGAATAAGACTGGGGGTACAGGATACATCCTATGGGAAAAACTTATGTTTCCTCATTTCTTTTAGATGTTATTTCACAATCCTCTATTTGGAAAGTGATGATGAATATGACACATAATGAATACAAAATGATATTTCGAATAGAATCGACTTTTAACCCCTTAATGACCGGACCATTTTTCAATTTTCTTACCCTTAATGACAATGGCTATTTTTACATTTCTGCAGTGTTTGTGTTTAGCTGTAATTTTCCTCTTACTCATTTACTGTACCCACACATTTTATATACCGTTTTTCTCGCCATTAAATGGAATTTCTAAAGATACCATTATTTTCATCATATCTTATAATTTACTATAAAAAAATATAAAATATGAGGAAAAAATTGAAAAAAAACACACTTTTTCTAACTTTTACCCCCAAAATCTGTTACACATCTACAACCACCAAAATACACCCATTCTAAATAGGTTCTAAATTTTGTCCCAAGTTTAGAAATACCCAATGTTTACATGTTCTTTGCTTTTTTTGTAAGTTATAGGGCCATAAATACAAGTAGCACTTTGCTATTTCCAAACCACTTTTTTCCAAATTAGCGCTAGTTACATTGGAACACTAATATCTTTCAGGAATCCCTGAATATCCCTTGACATGTATATATTTATATTTAGAAGACATCCCAAAAGCATTGATCTAGACCCATTTTGGTATATTTCATGCCATCATTTCACCGCCAAATGCGATCAAATAAAAAAAATTGTTCACTTTTTCACAATTTTATTCACTAACTTTAGGTTTCTCGCTGAATTTATTTACAAACAACTTGTGCAATTATGGCATAAATGGTTGTAAATTCTTCTATGGGATCCCCTTTGTTCAGAAATAGCAGACCTATATGGATTTGGCGTTGCTTTTTGGTAATTAGAAGGCCGCTAAATGCCGCTGCACACCACACGTGTATTATGCCCAGCCGTGAAGGGGTTAATTAGGGAACTTGTAGGGAGCTTTTAGGTTTAATTTTAGCTTTAGTTTAGTGTAGTAGACAACCCAAATTATTGATATAGGCCCATTTTGGTATATTTCATTCCACCATTTCACCGCCAAATACGATCAAATAAAAAAAAAACTTAAATTTTTCACAATTTTAGGTTTCTCACTGAAATTATTTACAAACAGCTTGTGCAATTATGGCACAAATGGTTGTAAATGCTTCTCTGGGATCCCCTTTGTTCAGAAATAGCAGACATATATGGCTTTGGTGTTGCTTTTTGGTAATAATAAGGCCGTTAAATACTGCTGCGCACCACACTTGTAATATGCCCAGCAGTTAAGGGGTTAATTAGGTAGCTTGTGGGGTTAATTTTTAGCTTTAGTGTAGAGATCAGCCTCCCACCTGACACATCCCACCCCCTGATCCCCCCCCCTGACCCCCCTCAAACAGCTCTCTTCCCTCCCCACCTCACAATTGTCACCGCCATCTTAAGTACTGGCAGAAAGTCTGCCAGTACTGAAATAAAAATATTTTTTTTTATTTTTTTTATTTTTTGGCATAAAGTCTGCAGTGATAGATCCCCCCTTACCCCACAACCTCCCTGATCCCCCCATACATCTTTCTAACCCTCCCCCTCTGTCTATTTACCGCCATCTTGGGTACTGGCAGCTGTCTGTCAGTACCCAATTTGCCCCCCAAAATAGTTTTTTTTAACTTTTTAAATATACAATATTTTTCTGTAGTGTAGCTGGCCCCCCTAAATAATCTTCAACCCTCCCCCTCCCAGATCCCTTAATAAACAACCGAGATGCCACTGCATCTAGATCGATCGGTTTTTTTTTCAATTGTTTGTAACCCCCCATTCCCCCCCGCCGCAACCGCAGCACCGGAAACAAATGAAGATAAGGTACCATCGGGTATATTTTAGTACTTAGATGTCATCATAGGTAAATGCAGCAACCCGCCCACCAACTCATTTGAATACATACATAGCCAATGCAGATGGGGCCACAGAGTGGCCCTTTCTGCATCGGTATGTAAAATGGGGGATTGTAGTGATGCCTCAATATTGAGGCATCACTACAATCCCTTGTAAGCAGCTGGAAGCGATCATGATCGCTTCCAGCACTTAAGGCAACAGAGGAAGTACCAGGTACGTCAACTGTCATTAAGGGATGTTTTTCCTATGATGTACCTGGTACGTCCACTGTCATTAAGGGGTTAAATACCATTCATCCAGGTTAGTTTGCACAATGCATGCTATTAAGAATCACAGGAGAAATAATGTGAAAAACGTTCCTAATATATTGAATGTGTTTGACAATTTTCACCATGTCCTTTTTTTAAAAAGTTTATTTAATATACATTGCCGCCTACTTTGCGCTAGAGAAAGATAAAGGGATACATTTCCTAGTTGACATTTAGGTGTATTAGTTTTTGAAGGGACAGGAAATATTTCAGTCAATTATGTCCCTCATATAATTGAAGAATTAGACATTTTTGTACAAAATTGGATATTAGGCATTTTGTCTAATTTTAAATGTGAATATGTAAGTCAACTCTGGATTAGACAATTTAATGTGATTAATTTAAAATTATGTATAGATAAAAATAGATCTCCAGTCTGAGCCTGGCTTTAATCTCAAACAAACAATACATGTTAGAGCATAGACAGAAGATGAATTTACAATTATTAAATTTAACAAATATTTGTTTATTCATGTGTTAATTGAATAATAGAATTGATTTCAGATTCTAATCTTATTTTTTTTTCTCTTACAGATTTTCATTTTTGATGAATTAAAAATAAATATATTTACATACTCTATTATTTCATTTATTTAAATACATCTTACATACATACATATATATATATATATATATATATATATATATATATATATATATACACAGGGAGTGCAGAATTATTAGGCAAGTTGTATTTTTGAGGATTAATTTTATTATTGAACAACAACCATGTTCTCAATGAACCCAAAAAACCCATTAATATCAAAGCTGAATATTTTTGGAAGTAGTTTTTAGTTTGTTTTTAGTTTTAGCTATTTTAGGGGGATATCTGTATGTGCAGGTGACTATTACTGTGCATAATTATTAGGCAACTTAACAAAAAACAAATATATATACCCATTTCAATTATTTATTTTTACCAGTGAAACCAATATAACATCTCAACATTCACAAATATACATTTCTGACATTCAAAAACAAAACAAAAACAAATCAGTGACCAATATAGCCACCTTTCTTTGCAAGGACACTCAAACGCCTGCCATCCATGGATTCTGTCAGTGTTTTGATCTGTTCACCATCAACATTGCGTGCAGCAGCAACCACAGCCTCCCAGACACTGTTCAGAGAGGTGTACTGTTTTCCCTCCTTGTAAATCTCACATTTGATGATGGACCACAGGTTCTCAATGGGGTTCAGATCAGGTGAACAAGGAGGCCATGTCATTAGATTTTCTTCTTTTATACCCTTTCTTGCCAGCCACGCTGTGGAGTACTTGGACGCGTGTGATGGAGCATTGTCCTGCATGAAAATCATGTTTTTCTTGAAGGATGCAGACTTCTTCCTGTACCACTGCTTGAAGAAGGTGTCTTCCAGAAACTGGCAGTAGGACTGGGAGTTGAGCTTGACTCCATCCTCAACCCGAAAAGGCCCCACAAGCTCATCTTTGATGATACCAGCCCAAACCAGTACTCCCCCTCCACCTTGCTGGCGTCTGAGTCGGACTGGAGCTCTCTGCCCTTTACCAATCCAGCCACGGGCCCATCCATCTGGCCCATCAAGACTCACTCTCATTTCATCAGTCCATACGTGTATTATGCCCAGCCGTGAAGGGGTTAATTAGGGGTTAATTAGGGAACTTGTAGGGAGCTTTTAGGTTTAATTTTAGCTTTAGTTTAGTGTAGTAGACAACCCAAATTATTGATATAGGCCCATTTTGGTATATTTCATGCCACCATTTCACCGCCAAATACGATCAAATAAAAAAAAAAACTTAAATTTTTCACAATTTTAGGTTTCTCACTGAAATTATTTACAAACAGCTTGTGCAATTATGGCACAAATGGTTGTAAATGCTT
Organism: Bombina bombina; assembly: GCF_027579735.1. NCBI lineage: Eukaryota > Metazoa > Chordata > Amphibia > Anura > Bombinatoridae > Bombina > Bombina bombina. The sequence goes on from NC_069504.1 coordinate 400,427,557, forward strand.
CTCTGGGATCCCCTTTGTTCAGAAATAGCAGACATATATGGCTTTGGTGTTGCTTTTTGGTAATAATAAGGCCGTTAAATACTGCTGCGCACCACACTTGTAATATGCCCAGCAGTTAAGGGGTTAATTAGGTAGCTTGTGGGGTTAATTTTTAGCTTTAGTGTAGAGATCAGCCTCCCACCTGACACATCCCACCCCCTGATCCCCCCCTGACCCCCCTCAAACAGCTCTCTTCCCTCCCCACCTCACAATTGTCACCGCCATCTTAAGTACTGGCAGAAAGTCTGCCAGTACTGAAATAAAAATATTTTTTTTTATTTTTTTTATTTTTTGGCATAAAGTCTGCAGTGATAGATCCCCCCTTACCCCACAACCTCCCTGATCCCCCCATACATCTTTCTAACCCTCCCCCTCTGTCTATTTGCCGCCATCTTGGGTACTGGCAGCTGTCTGTCAGTACCCAATTTGCCCCCCAAAATAGTTTTTTTTAACTTTTTAAATATACAATATTTTTCTGTAGTGTAGCTGGCCCCCCTAAATAATCTTCAACCCTCCCCCTCCCAGATCCTTTAATAAACAACCGAGATGCCACTGCATCTAGATCGATCGGTTTTTTTTTTCAATTGTTTGTAACCCCCCATTCCCCCCCGCCGCAACCGCAGCACCGGAAACAAATGAAGATAAGGTACCATCGGGTATATTTTAGTACTTAGATGTCATCATAGGTAAATGCAGCAACCCACCCACCAACTCATTTGAATACATACATAGCCAATGCAGATGGGGCCACAGAGTGGCCCTTTCTGCATCGGTATGTAAAATGGGGGATTGTAGTGATGCCTCAATATTGAGGCATCACTACAATCCCTTGTAAGCAGCTGGAAGCGATCATGATCGCTTCCAGCACTTAAGGCAACAGAGGAAGTACCAGGTACGTCAACTGTCATTAAGGGATGTTTTTCCTATGATGTACCTGGTACGTCCACTGTCATTAAGGGGTTAAATACCATTCATCCAGGTTAGTTTGCACAATGCATGCTATTAAGAATCACAGGAGAAATAATGTGAAAAACGTTCCTAATATATTGAATGTGTTTGACAATTTTCACCATGTCCTTTTTTTAAAAAGTTTATTTAATATACATTGCCGCCTACTTTGCGCTAGAGAAAGATAAAGGGATACATTTCCTAGTTGACATTTAGGTGTATTAGTTTTTGAAGGGACAGGAAATATTTCAGTCAATTATGTCCCTCATATAATTGAAGAATTAGACATTTTTGTACAAAATTGGATATTAGGCATTTTGTCTAATTTTAAATGTGAATATGTAAGTCAACTCTGGATTAGACAATTTAATGTGATTAATTTAAAATTATGTATAGATAAATATAGATCTCCAGTCTGAGCCTGGCTTTAATCTCAAAACAAACAATACATGTTAGAGCATAGACAGAAGATGAATTTACAATTATTAAATTTAACAAATATTTGTTTATTCATGTGTTAATTGAATAATAGAATTAATTTCAGATTCTAATCTTATTTTTTTTTCTCTTACAGATTTTCATTTTTGATGAATTAAAAATAAATATATTTACATTATTTACATTATTTCATTTATTTAAATACATCTTACATACATATATATATATATATATATATATATATATATATATATATATATATACAGGGAGTGCAGAATTATTAGGCAAGTTGTATTTTTGAGGATTAATTTTATTATTGAACAACAACCATGTTCTCAATGAACCCGAAAAACTCATTAATATCAAAGCTGAATATTTTTGGAAGTAGTTTTTAGTTTGTTTTTAGTTTTAGCTATTTTAGGGGGATATCTGTATGTGAAGGTGACTATTACTGTGCATAATTATTAGGCAACTTAACAAAAAACAAATATATACCCATTTCAATTATTTATTTTTACCAGTGAAACCAATATAACATCTCAACATTCACAAATATACATTTCTGATATTCAAAAACAAAACAAAAACAAATCAGTGACCAATATAGCCACCTTTCTTTGCAAGGACACTCAAACGCCTGCCATCCATGGATTCTGTCAGTGTTTTGATCTGTTCACCATCAACATTGCGTGCAGCAGCAACCACAGCCTCCCAGACACTGTTCAGAGAGGTGTACTGTTTTCCCTCCTTGTAAATCTCACATTTGATGATGGACCACAGGTTCTCAATGGGGTTCAGATCAGGTGAACAAGGAGGCCATGTCATTAGATTTTCTTCTTTTATACCCTTTCTTGCCAGCCACGCTGTGGAGTACTTGGACGCGTGTGATGGAGCATTGTCCTGCATGAAAATCATGTTTTTCTTGAAGGATGCAGACTTCTTCCTGTACCACTGCTTGAAGAAGGTGTCTTCCAGAAACTGGCAGTAGGACTGGGAGTTGAGCTTGACTCCATCCTCAACCCGAAAAGGCCCCACAAGCTCATCTTTGATGATACCAGCCCAAACCAGTACTCCACCTCCACCTTGCTGGCGTCTGAGTCGGACTGGAGCTCTCTGCCCTTTACCAATCCAGCCACGGGCCCATCCATCTGGCCCATCAAGACTCACTCTGATTTCATCAGTCCATAAAACCTTAGAAAAATCAGTCTTGAGATATTTCTTGGCCCAGTCTTGACGTTTCAGCTTGTGTGTCTTGTTCAGTGGTGGTCGTCTTTCAGCCTTTCTTACCTTGGCCATGTCTCTGAGTATTGCACACCTTGTGCTTTTGGGCACTCCAGTGATGTTGCAGCTCTGAAATATGGCCAAACTGGTGGCAAGTGGCATCTTGGCAGCTGCACGCTTGACTTTTCTCAGTTCATGGGCAGTTATTTTGCACCTTGGTTTTTCCACACGCTTCTTGCGACCCTGTTGACTATTTTGAATGAAACGCTTGATTGTTCGATGATCACGCTTCAGAAGCTTTGCAATTTTAAGAGTGCTGCATCCCTCTGCAAGATATCTCACTATTTTTGACTTTTCTGAGCCTGTCAAGTCCTTCTTTTGACCCATTTTGCCAAAGGAAAGGAAGTTGCCTAATAATTATGCACACCTGATATAGGGTGTTGATGTCATTAGACCACACCCCTTCTCATTACAGAGATGCACATCACCTAATATGCTTAATTGGTAGTAGGCTTTCGAGCCTATACAGCTTGGAGTAAGACAACATGCATAAAGAGGATGATGTGGTCAAAATACTCATTTGCCTAATAATTCATATTCATATTCTCTATCCAAGTAAGATAATAAGAAATACTTCCTTTGAATATTAGGACAAAATATTATTCCCATGACTGTTAAAGTATCTATTTTACAAGCACATGCATTCTATTGGCTGATCCAATCAGCCAATCGGATTGAATTTCAATCCGCTTGGCTGATTAAATCAACCAATCAGATTTTTCCTACCTTAATTCCGATTGGCTGATAGAATCCAATCAGCAAATCGGAATTCGAGGTATGTCATCTTGGATGACGTCATTTAAAGGACCAGCCATTCGTCGGGTAGTCGTCGGCCGAGAAGGATGTTCCTCGCCTGAGGTCTTCAAGATGGAGCCGCTCATCACCGGAAGGATGAAGATAGAAGATGCTGCTTGGATGAAGACTTCTGCCAGATGGAGGACCTCTTCTGCCCCGATTGGATGAAGACATCTGCCGGTCCGGATGTCCTCTTCTGCCCCATCGGATGACCAGTGGTGCCCGGCTGGGTGAAGACAGCTCAAGGTAGGGTGATCCTCAATGGGCTAGTGTTAGGTTTATTTAAGGGGGGATCGGGTGGGTTTTAGAGTAGGGCTGTGTGGGTGGTGGGTTGTAATGTTGGAGGGGTATTGTATTTCTTTTTTTTTACAGGTAAAAGAGCTGATTACTTTGAGGCAATGCCCCGCAAAAGGCTCTTTTAAGGGCTGGTAAAAGAGCTGATTACTTTGGGGCAATGCCCCGCAAAAGACCCTTTTAAGGGCTATTTGTAATTTAGTTTAGGATAGGGAATTTTATTATTTTGGGGGGCTTTTTTTATTTTATTAGAGGGGCTTAGATTAGGTGTAATTAGATTAAACTTCTTGTAATATTCTTTTATTTTTTGTAATTTAGTGTTTTGTTTTTTTTGTAATATAGTTTAGTTTATTTAATTGTATTTTATTTTAGATAATTGTAGTTAATTTATTTAATTAATTTATTGATAGTGTAGTGTTAGGTGTATTTGTAACTTAGGTTAGGATTTATTTTACAGGTAATTTTGTAATTATTTTAACTAGGTAGCTATTAAATAGTTATTAACTATTTAATAGCTATTGTACCTAGTTAAAATAAATACAAAGTTACCTCTAAAATAAATATAAATCCTAAAATAGCTACAAAGTAATTATTAATTATATTGTAGCTATCTTAGGATTTATTTTATAGGTAAGTATTTAGTTTTAAATAGGAATAATTTAGTTAATAATATTAATATTATTTAGATTTATTTAAATAATAATTAAGTTAGGGGGGTGTTAGGGTTAGACTTAGGTTTAGGGGTAATATATTTAATGTAGGTGGTGGCGGTGTAGGGGGGTCAGATTAGAGGTTAATATATTTAATGTAGGTGGCGGCGGTGTTGGGGGGGTCAGATTAGGGGTTAATAAATTTAATGTAGGTGGCGGCGGTGTAGGGGGTCAGATTAGGGGTTAATAAATTTAATGTAGGTGGCGGCGGGGTCTGGGGGCGGCGGTTTAGGGGTTAAACACTTTATTTAGTGGCAATGGGGTCCGGGAGCAGCGGTTTAGGGGTTAAACACTTTATTAGGTATTGCGGTGGGGGATTGCGGTTGACAAGTAGATAGACATTGGGCATGCGTTAGGTGTTAGTTTTTTTTTTTAGGCATTTTAGGGAGTTACGGTGCTCCAATACTCAGCGCAAGGCCTGCTACGGCTGCATTTTATGGCGAGGTGAAAATGGAGTAAGTTTTCTCCATTTTCGCCACGTAAGGCCTTGCGCTGGATATTGGATACCAAATTGCGCGGGTTTTATATGTTAGTCTATGGGGGGAAAAACTACGTCCGATGGGTGAAATATACGTGCCGCATTTATATGTGGCGTTGTATATAGGATATCAAACACGCGCAAAAACCGGCGTCACCGCCTTTTGCGGGCGACGCTGCATATCGGATGGGGCCCCTAGTGTACAATGTCCCTTTAACTTTATTTCTAGAGGGAGTGGAACAAGTATACTTTAAGAAGTGACTTAAAACATAAACAGCTAAAATAAATAATGAATGTATATTACAATGCTTGCTGATTCATTCATGTAGTTACAACCATTACTCTAAAGGTAATGGTTGCATATAGGAAAGGCTTTATATATATATATATATATAGAGAGAGAGAGAGAGAGCAAAAAACGGACACGTGCAACGAGTTGACCTTAAAATATCGTGACCGTGTTAATGTATTCTCCTGTAGACAAAATGCAAAAGAAAAATCTAACGCCCATACTCGCACAATAACCCGATTGCGTTTATTCAAGTGGGCTAAACCCATCATGAATTATGAATATTTCACATTCCAATGTTCATCTCATAAAGGAATATGTTCTATTTATTCTTAAATATTGTAAATATTTCTTTACACACACACACACACACACATATATATATATATTTATATATATATATATAATTATATACTGTATATCCAAAACAGCCCCAAAGTAGTCAAACTGGGAAGAGGCACTCACTGGATTTGTGAAATAAAAAAGACCTTTATTTTTCAAACAATCCTGTGACAATTCGGGGTCGTTAACCCCTTCCTCAGACAGTGGAAACGTCACAGGAGTGTTTGAAAAATAAAGTTATTTTTTATTTCACAAATCCAGTGAGTGCCGCTTCCCATTTTGACTACTTTGGGGCTGTTTTAGATGTACTGATTTTCAAGCTGGACACCCTGGTTGCTGAACAATGTGTGAGAGTGCCTTCCCTTTGTAAATTTTAATTATATATAGGTATAGATATATACATTTATATTTAGGAAAGGCTATTTAAAAATACTTAGAATATATTCCTCTATGTAAAGAACATTGAAGTGTGAAATATAGTACATACACAAATAAACACATGCATACATATGATTGTTTCATGTTTTCAGCTACTTGACTGGAAAGTGTTCCAATGCACTTACAGTATATATATATATATATATATATATATATATATATATATATATATATATATATATATATATACTAGCAGGGCTGCCACTAGAATTTTTGGGGGCCAGTTTTCAGCCCCAATCCCCCCCCCCTTTGTTCAATAAGCAAAAACATTTTCATACACCAAAATTAACTGATAGGAGCAATATCAAATACATGCCCTACTCTGCAGCATGCATAACAAGTCATTGGTAAATGGTATATAAATAAGAAACCAAAACACAAAATCAATTAAAGGGACATAGAACGCCATAAACAACTTTCAAATTACTTCTGTTATCAAGTGTGCTTAATTCTCTTGTTATCCTTTGTTGAAGTAGCAGCAATGCACAACTGGGAGCTAGCTGAACACTTAAGGTGAGCCTGTAACAAGATACATAGCAGCCTCCAATTAGCAGCTCGCCCCCAGTAGTACATTACTGCTCCTGAGCCCACCTAAGTATTCTATTCAACAAAGAATACCAATAGAACCAACCAACTACTCACACATACATACCATACACACATATACATATTTATACACACACACTCATATACACATATATGTACACACACTCATATACACATATTTACACACACACTCATATACACATAGTTACACACATATTTATTTACACACACACACATAAGCACACATACTTTTATACACACACACTGATAAACAGATACTCACATACACACACATTCACACACATCACATACATACACAAACACACTGATAAACACACACACACATACATACATACTAGGAAAGGGCACTAGGATTATATATGTATACATAATACACTAAAAGCATACAAGGGTAGTATTTTATATTACATTTTGACTGCCACAGTTTGTACAGCTGCAACCCCATTTATGAAACAAGGAAAACACAATAACCCTCCTCCTGCAGTGCCCTGGCACCTGTTAGCCACCCCAGCAAGTCCCTCTGTAAAGAACTCCAGTGCCCTGCATCACTCCCTCTGCTCCCTGCAACAGCTGCTCCTGTCTGGCCCTGTCAGCCTCTAAGTGCCCAGAACACCTCTACTAGCCCCACAGGACAAACCAGCTAGCCCAACAGGACAAAAGAGTTTGGAATATGAAATGACATGGTGTGGTAGGCTGTGAGCACAGCGTAGATCATCCAGTTGCATTGCTGTGTACTGGCTGTATAGTTGTACGGTAGGGGTGTATTTTGCTAGAAGAATATTCGCTGTGCATATACTGAATAACAATTAATGACTATAGATGACCACAAACCACTGAACCACAGATACAGATACTTGGTTGCACACAATGTTTTGATGCAGCTAATCTACGCTGTAATACAAAACATACTAACCTTACTCATATTATTGATTTGTGGTTCTGCATAAAGCTGCTGTTTTTAATCTCTGAGTGCTATTGGATTGGGTTACTAGTTAAAGGGACAGTAAACCTAAAAAATAATGTTATATAATTCTGCACATAGTGCAGAATTATATAACATTATAGTAGTGCTATCGTTATAAAACCTTAGATTTCCTTAGAATTTTTTTAAAATATGACTGTTTTTCAGACCCGCTCTCTGTACTCTTCTGAGCGGGTCTGTTTTTATTACACAGTGCATCGGGCCAGCTGTATAGCCACAGCCTGGCCCGACCGCGCCATTACACTAAATGCAGCTCGCTCCTTCTGTCTGTAATGGCGTGGTCGAGCCGGGCTGTGACTATACAGCTGGCCCGATGCACTGTGTAATAAAAACAGACCCGCTCAGAAGAGTACAGAGAGCGGGTCTGAAAAACAGTCATATTTTAAAAAAATTCAAAGGAAATCTAAGGTTTTATAACGATAACACTAATATAATGTTATATAATTCTGCACTATGTGCAGAATTATATAACATTATATTTTCGGTTTACTGACACTTTAAGCTAATCTTTAGAATTCCAGCAAGAGCTGCTGTTTTCATTTCATGTCTACAGATGGAAAAATACAATAGATATGGTCTAAAGCCTCTATAAACATAAATATCTGCAGTTGCAGGTCTTATCTGTACTAATCCATTATAATGATAAGTATATAGCAGCCACATACAAAAAAAACACATATATACCACCCTAGCAGAAATCGTTAATACATCCTTGTCTAAGACTAATCTTTATATTGTAAACCTCCTTTTTATAACCTAGCTATAATGTTATTACCACCATGTGCAACTGCAGGGTTAGCATTATCTGCTCTGGTGTGGGAGAAGACTTTTTTAGCATAATCATACAATCTTCCACAACTTTGCTCAATTATTAAACCTTCAGCGTCACCCGCAGAAGCCGGCGACGCCAAAATTTGCACAGGTTTGGTATCCTATATACGGCGTAACCTAGAAGTTATGCTCGTATATTTCTGCCTTCTCCCGTAGTTTTTTGGGCCATAGACAGGTATACCAAACCCACGCAGTTTGGTATCCAATATACAGCGTAAGGACTGTATATTTTTCACCTCGCCACAAATTGCAGCTGTAGATATTTGTAGTTTATTTAATGTATTGATAGTGTAGGTGTATTTGTAACTTAGGTTAGGATTTATTTTACAGGTAAATTGGTAATTATTTTAACTAGGTAGCTATTAAATAGTTATTAACTATTTAATAGCTATTGTACCTAGTTAAAATAAATACCAAGTTACCTGTAAAATAAATATAAACCCTAAAATAGCTACAATGTAATTATTAATTACATTGTAGATATCTTAGGGTTTATTTTATAGGTAAGTATTTAGATTTAAATAGGAATATTTTAATTAATAATATTAATATTAATTAGATTTATTTTAATAAGAATTTAGTTAGGGATGTTAGTTAGAAAGGGTTATTATACTTAATATATATATATAATATAATAACGATATTAACTATAATAACCCTAATATAATAAGGGTTAATATAGTTAATATATATAATATAATAACTATATTAACTATATTAACCCTAATATAATTAGGGTTAATATAGTTAATATAGCTGGCGGCGGTGTAGGGGGATTAGATTAGGGGTTAATCTATTTAATATAGGTGGCGGCAGTGTAGGGGGATTAGATTAGGGGGTAATACATTTATTATAGGTGGCGGCGGTGTAGGGGGATTTAGATTCGATGCAAAAGAGCTGATTACTTTGTGACAATGCCCCACAAAAAGCCTTTTTAAGGGCTGGTAAAAGAGCTGATTTATTTGGGGAAATGCTCCGCAAAAAGCCCTTTTAAGGGCTGGCAATAGAGCTGTTACTTTGGGGCAATGTCACGCAAAAGGCCATTTTAAGGGCTGGTAGAGGTGATTAATTTAGGGGGATTAGATTAGGGGTTAATGTATTTAATATAGCTGGCGGCGGTGTAGGGGGATTAGATTAGGGGTTAATAATTTTAATATAGTTGGCGGCGGTGTAGGGGGATTAAATTAGGGGTTAATTAATTTAATAAGCAAAAGAAAGTAGTGCCGCAACCAAGGCGTTCAAGTTGTACAACACCGTAGCCCAGAACCGGGCTGATATAGTAATACCTCCCCTGGAGTACCGTAGCCAATAACAGTAGATCAAACCGTAAAAATTCAGGAACAGAAGGCGGTAGGCAGGTACTACTCCAAGCGAATATGAATTTAAAAATACAAATTTATTGATTCATTTAAAAGAATGAACAGACATGGCAGCAATAGAGCAGGAAGTCTGACATGTTTCGCACCTCACAGGTGCTTACTCATAGACTGAGTTCTGTGTTTCCATCTCACATGTTTATAGGCTGAAGTGGGAATTGGATTAACCCCTTCAGTCCCACAAATACAAAGATAAAAACAATCTATTGTTTAACATCGAAGAAAAAGTTAATTTTACCAAAGAACAAATTATTGAATTAGTAACCATGGCTAATATGTTCGATTTACCTACTGTTACTCAGTATTTAAAGCTTATTCAAATCTTAATTATTTTGATCACATATCTTTTGAAAATATGTGCACTATAAAGTGAAGATAACATATAATATGAAGATTTAAAAATGTCATAATATATGAAGATATAAAGATATAGTAACATTAAAGTGGACACTCTGGCACAGGAAAAAGACACTGCACTATCATTTATATATATACTTAGTATATATTCTACATATACCAAATAAATCAAATATATAGTTTTACTAGAATGCCGAATGGGAACAGGGAACATGGAAATCAAACTTAATTATCAATAAAATAGTTTATATCACATTCTCTATTCATACCTGAAGGAGAACGTGTATTTAATTTTAGTATCCAGTAAAGTTCTTTTTTTTCAAAATTTTATCCCTGTTACCACCTCTTAAAGGGACATTTGCCAAATCAATAACTTGAAATGTAAGTTGTGCAATGTTTGTAAGATGTTTATTATTGAAGTGTTCAGCAACTGAGGACTCTGTGCTATAGTTTTTTAAATGAATCAATAAATTTGTATTTTTAAATTCATATTCGCTTGGAGTAGTACCTGCCTACCGCCTTCTGTTCGTTAATTAATTTAATATAGCTGGCGGCGGGGTAGGGGGATTAGATTAGGGGTTAATGTATTTAATATAGCTGGCAGCGGTGTAGGGGGATTAAATTATGGGTTAATTAATTTAATATAGCTGGCGGCGGGGTAGGGGGATTAGATTAAGGGTTAATGTATTTAATATAGCTGGCGGCGGTATAGGGGGATTAAATTAGGGGTTAATTAATTTAATATAGCTGGCGGCGGGGTTGGGGGATTAGATTAGGGGTTAATAATTTTAATATAGCTGGCGGCGGGGTAGGAGCTCACATTAGGGGGCAGGTAATATAGATGGTGGTGGTATAGGAGCTCACATTAGGGGGTAATATAGATAAAATAGGTAGCGGCGGTGTAAGGGGCTCACATTAGGGGGTAATATAGATAAAATAGGTAGCGGCGGTGTAAGGGGCTCACATTAGGGGGTAATATAGATAAAATAGGTAGCAGCGGTGTAAGGGGCTCACATTAGGGGGTAATATAGATAAAATAGGTAGCGGTGGTGTAGGGGGCTCACATTAGGGGGTAATATAGATAATGTAGGTGGCGGCGGGGTCCGGGAGCAGCGGTTTAGGGGTTAATAACTTTATTAGGTGCAGCAGGGGCCAGGAGCAGCGGTTTGGGGGTTAATACATTTATTATTATTAGGAGAGTGAGGGGGGATAGCGAATAAAGGGTTAGACGTGTCGGGCTATGTTTAGGAGGCGTGTTAGACAGTACGGGTGATTTAATAACTTAGTCAGGTTTTTTATGCAGCGGCAGTTTCTAAAGTGCCGTAAGTCACTCTAGAAATTTGTACTTACGCAGATTTCTGGACAAATCGCTGATTTGTGAGACTTACGGCACTTTAGCATCTGACGGTGCCGTATATGGTATAGCTCGAGTTGCGAGCTAAAACTACGGGCGGCGCAGGTTTCCACGCTTGCGCCGTATATCCGATTGTGCCTCAGATGTGTTATTAAACACCTGACCATAATAGAATTTGCAAGAAGAAGTCAGTGGAACTGTAAATACTAATGAAAGAAAAATACTTTTGAATTGTGTGCACCCCCGCACCTAATATGCCCACATCCCCGCCCATCCCAGCAGTGAGCAATAGCACCCTAGCTAGTTAATGTGACAAAAACCCATCCACCACCATCCAGTATTTAATTTTATTCAGGATATAGACATTAATTTATAACTATGTACATACAGTATATAGATACCAATTAAAATAACCCTATTTTATATGCAACAAATTTTAATTTTGGAGTTCATTGTCCCATTTATTGGCTCTAGATATATTGCCTGTAGTCTACCCTGATCAGAGCAGTCTCAACTCTGTGATCCCTACACTTTTAGGTCTGTCGTATGCAGCAATTTCTGTAGGAATGTGGTTGTAAATATGCATAACAAGCAATAATGTTGATTTTTTAAAGGATCTGCACACTAAATTTACAGTGCTCCGTTACATCATAGTAAACTAATATTTAGGAGAGACACATAACATTTTAGGAGCCTTGACAACGGGTATTTTGTAGTTATATTTGTATATGGGGTGGAAATTTCCCAGCAGCCAGTGCCAAGTTACTATATTTTTACTTATGGTTCCTAATTTTTAAACTATGTCATGGAATTACTGTAATTCCCAAACTTCTATATCACCTATAGCTAATTGTACCTAATCTAATAATCTATCTACCCCCACCATCATATTATAAAATATACTGCAAATCTTACAAAAAAATGTAATCTAAAAACCACCTATTTTTTTCTGTGCATAACATCCTCCTTGTAGCAGGAATAGTAGTCAGCTAATATGTAACACAGCCCCCACCACTCTAGTGCACAATACCTTGAACCTGAGAAGCAGTCATCTGTTGTCCCTGCACCGGCTGATAGCCCCGCCCACCAGCCACTGTTCTAAGTAGCTGTGTAGCTATGTCAGTCTGGAGTGGAGTCGTATCACGAGCCAATTCTTTTTAGCTATTTACTCCACCTCCTGGGGCTGACACTACACTGTCAGGCTGTCAGCCAGAGTCTCGGGCCGTGGGTGGGCGGGGTTTGTGTGAGTGACGTCACACTTTCTATGTCAGCAATGTGCTCAGGGCCCCTCATCCCGGCCGGTCCCCTGACTCTAGTCACCCCTGTCACCCCCTGATGTCGGCCCTGTATACTAGTCCTAAAGCCTGTGTACACAGGCCATTTTTTGTAGTACAGCGGTCCCACCTCTTGCTCTCTCTCTCTCCCCCTCTCTTTTGCTATCTCTCTCTCTCCCCCCTCTCTTATGCATTCTCTCTCCCCCCTCTCTTATGCGCTCTCCCCCCCCTCTCTTTTGCGCTCTCTCTCTTCCCCCTCTATTTTGCTCTCTCTTCCCCCTCTTTTTTGCTCTGTGTCTCCCCCCTTTCTTTTGCTCTCTCTCTCTCTCCCCCTCTCTCTTTTGCTCTTTCTCTCTCCCCCCCCTTGCTCTCTCTCTCCCCCCCTTTCTTTTGCGCTGTCTCTCTCTCCCCCTCTATTTTGCTCTCTCTTCCCCCTCTCTTTTGCTGTCTCTCCCCCCTCTCTTTTGCTCTCTCTCTCTCCCCCTCTCTTTTGCTCTCTCTCTCCCCCCTCTCTTGCTCTCTCTCCCCCTCTCTTTTGCTCTCTCTCTCTCCCCCCTCTTGCTCTCTCTCTTCCCCCTTTCTTTTTCTCTCTCTCTCTCCCCCCTCTCTTTTGCTCTCTCTCTCCCCCTCTCTTTTGCTCTCTCTACCCCCTTTCTTTTGCTATCTCTCTCCCCCCTGTTTCTTTTGCTCTCTTTCTCTCCCCCTCTCTCTCCCTCTCCCCCTCTCTTTTGCTCTCTCTCCCCCCTATATTTAGCTCTCTTTCTCTCCCCCTCTCTTTTGCTCTCTCTCTCCCCCCTCTCTTCCTCTCTCTCTCCCTCTCTTTTGCTCTCTCTCTTCCCCCTTTCTTTTAAGCTCTCTCTCCCCCTCTCTTTTTCTCTCTCCTCCCTCTCTTTTGCTCTCTCACCTCTCTTGCTCTCTCTCTCCCCTCTCTTTTGCTCTCTCTTCCCCCTCCTTTGCTCTCTCCCCCCCTCTTTTGCTCTCTCTGTCCCCTCTTTTGCTCTCTCTCCCCTCTCTTTTGCTCTTTCTCTCCCCCCTCTTTTGCTCTCTCTCCCCCTCTTTTGCTCTCTCCCCCCCTCTTTTGCACTCTCTCCCACTCTATTGCACTCTCAGGCACTTGTGCACTTCAAGTATGTAAGAGATCGTGAAGATCTGGTATAAATTACGTTTGCTGTTTGTAATAATGTGAATAACATGTTGTCTTTTATTTACTTATAAGAAACGAGTCTTAACAGAGACACTATTCATTGGACAACAAAATCACGTGACTGATAAAAACTGTCCGCAACTGGCTTTTCTTCCTATTGGAGAACTGAAATCAGGTGACCTGTATCGGACCTGAATGGGAACGGATACAATAGAACGACTCGAAAGGGAACTGAAAAAAACTGCGAAATACGATTCCAAAAATATGTGTTAATAATAAATTGTTTTTAAATAATTTGAATGCATTTTTATACTTATGTTAGATAGAATAAAGGTTTGCATATCTGTTTTATATGGTTATTCTGTATCGGGTGTGAACCTGCTTCTCCTCCAATGGGGAATCAGGTACCGGTAACGAATCATGTATATAAAGACCGCTTGTGTAGCGGTAAGGTATGCTTATTGGTATGTAAAGCACTTTTATTTTTAACTGCTCTTGAAAAAGACGGCTGGGTCCGTGGAAACGCGTTGAGCTTTAATAAATACAGTTTTTTATTGAAAAATCTGTGGAATCATTTTTGTGAGCCGGATATCGAGAATATTTACTGTGTCTGTGAGTAGATATACACATTATATCAGATGATTACAGCTTGATGCCTCAGAGATTGTTCCTTGCACCTAGAAACAGAGGATAACTGAGGGAGAAAAACAAAGAAAAGAAGTTCACACGAAACAACAAAGAACCAGCGCCTCTATCTAGTACACCACGTTCATTCACACAGTGTTTGGTAGAGACTGTGAAACGGCTGTGGTTCTAAACTGTTAAGGAAAGTATTCACCCATATTGTACACCTATTGCATAATGTTTGTCCTTGTGCAGTCTCTGCATGACTGCATCTGACAAAAATACCTGGCCTTTTATTATATAGGACATATACATATGTGTTTATATGTGTATTTTTGTCTGTAAATACATATATACATATAATTAAATAAACACATATACAAATGTACAGGGATATAAACATATATATTTATATATATATATATATATATATATATATATATATAAATATATATATATACAGTATCTCACAAAAGTGAGTACACCCCTCACATTTTTGCAAATATTTTATTATATCTTTTCATGTGACAACAATGAAGAAATTACACTTTGCTGCTGGAGGTTAGAGACCTTGCGCTCCCCCACATTCCATTTGAATCTTTAGCAAGGCAGTGGTCGTCTTGGAGGTGTGTTTGGGGTTGTTATCATTTTAGAATACTGACCTGCGGCCCTGTCTCCGAAGAGAGGGAATCATGCTCTGCTTCAGTATGTCACAGTATGTTGGCAATCATGGTTTCCTCAATGAACTGTAGCTCCCCAGTGCCGGCAGCACTCATGCAGGCCCAGACCATGACACTCCCACCACCATGCTTGACTGTAGGTAAGACACACTTGTCTTTGTACTCCTCACTTGGTTGCTGCCACACGCTTGACACCCTATGAACCAGATACGTTTATATTGGTCTCATCAGACCACAGGACATGGTTCCAGTAATCTATGACCTTAGTCTGCTTGTCTTCAGCAAACTGTTTGCAGGCTTTCTTGTGCATCATCTTTAGAAGAGGCTTCCTTGTGGGACGACAGCCATGCATACCAATTTGATGCAGTGTGTGTGGCGTATGATCTGAGCACTGACATGCTGACCCCCACACCTTAAACCTCTGCAGCAATGCTGGCAGCACTCATGTGTCTATTTCCCAAAGACAACCTCTATATATGATGCTGAGCACGTGCACTCAACTTCTTTGGTCAACCATGGTGAGGCCTGTTCTGAGTGGAACCTGTCTTGTGAAACCGCTGTATGCTCTTGACCACCATGCTGCAGCTCAGTTTTAGGTTCTTGGCAATCTTCTTATAGCCTAGGCCATCTTTATGAAGAGCAACAACTCTTTTTTTTTCAGATCCTCAGAAAGTTCTTTGCCATCAGGTGCCATGTTTAACTTCCAGTGACCAGTATGAGAGAGTGTGAGAGCGATAACACCAAATTTAACACACCTTCTCCTCATTCACACCTGAGACCTTGTAACACTAACGAGTCACATGACCCCGGGCAGGGAAAATGGCTAATTGGGCCCAAATTGGACATTTCCACTTAGGGGTATACTCATTTTTGTTGCCAACGGTTTATACCAGTGATTTCCAAACTGTGTGTCGTGACACGTTAGTGTGTCGGTGGCAGTGTGTAGGTGTGTCCCTGCTTCAGCACTAATTTCTTTTAATTTAAAAAAAATGTTTGGGGGGTTTCCGACTTTCCACCTGCCTGCTACACATATCACATGGTGGACATGTGATTGATACCTAGTGAGTCACAGATCATCTTAACCTATTGGTGCAGCTCAGTGGGAACTGAAACTATTCTCATTGGCGGTTTTGGCGGCACATTGGCTCCTAACTGCACGTGTAGTCTCCTCAATTGTCCCGTGACTGCATGTGTAGTCAGTGAGTGCGACAGCAGTGTGTTTGCAGCGCAGGCAGTAGTCTGTTGGACTCGCAGAGCTCTGAGGGCAGCAGCTTAAATGCTGAGCTGAAGTCAGAAGTCAAAGTGTTTTGTTTTTTTTGCAGCTAGCTCCCAGTAGTGCATTGCTGCTCCTGCTCTTGATATATGGATAGGAAGTGGAAGCTTAAAAATGCTTGATAATGAAATGCAAGTGTCTTTATCTAATATTCCACCAAATATGCAGACACTGTTCATCCTATCAACCTCATACATCCAATTAAAGTAGTTATTGGTGCTATTAAACTTTTTTTTAATTCTTGCACATATTTACTTACTGTTACTTGTAAATACATTGCATTATTATATCATTGTATGTGTCCGTATCTCTTAAAACAAGTTAGTTTAACCTCCTGTTTGCTAGTACAACTGAATTACTGTTTCGTGAAATTATTTAGGTCTAAAAAGTGCGTCACCAACATGAAAAGTTTGGAAAGCTCTGGTTTAGACATTAATGGCTGTGTGTTGAGTTATTTTGAGGGGACAGCAAATTTACACTGTTATACAGGCTGTACACTCACTACTTTACATTGTAGCAAAGTGTAATTTCTTCAGTGTTGTCACAGGAAAAGATATAATAAAATATTTACAAAAAATGTGAGGGGTGTACTCACTTTTGTGGGATACTGTGTATATATATATATATATATATATATATATATATATATACATATACATATATATATATATATATATATATATATATACATATACATCTTTAGACATGTATATGTATGTATCTTTAGACATGTATATGTATGTATCTTTAGACATGTATATGTATGTATCTTTAGACATGTATATGTATGTATCTTTAGACATGTATATGTATGTATCTTTAGACATGTATATGTATGTATCTTTAGACATGTATATGTATGTATCTTTAGACATGTATATGTATGTATCTTTAGACATGTATATGTATGTATCTTTAGACATGTATATGTATGTATCTTTAGACATGTATATGTATGTATCTTTAGACATGTATATGTATGTATCTTTAGACATGTATATGTATGTATCTTTAGACATGTATATGTATGTATCTTTAGACATGTATCTGTATGTATCTTTAGACATGTATATGTATGTATCTTTAGACATGTATATGTATGTATCTTTAGACATGTATATGTATGTATCTTTAGACATGTATATGTATGTATCTTTAGACATGTATATGTATGTATCTTTAGACATGTATACGTATGTATCTTTAGACGTATATGTATGTATCTTTAGACATGTATACGTATGTATCTTTAGACATGTATACGTATGTATCTTTAGACATGTATATGTATGTATCTTTAGACATGTATATGTATGTATCTTTAGACATGTATATGTATGTATCTTAAGACATGTATATGTATGTATCTTAAGACATGTATATGTATGTATCTTTAGACATGTATATGTATGTATCTTAAGACATGTATATGTATGTATCTTAAGACATGTATATGTATGTATCTTTAGACATGTATATGTATGTATCTTTAGACATGTATATGTATGTATCTTTAGACATGTATATGTATGTATCTTTAGACATGTATTTGTATGTATCTTTAGACATGTATATGTATGTATCTTTAGACATGTATATGTATGTATCTTTAGACATGTATATGTATGTATCTTTAGACATGTATATGTATGTATCTTTAGACATGTATATGTATGTATCTTTAGACATGTATACGTATGTATCTTTAGACATGTATACGTATGTATCTTTAGACATGTATACGTATGTATCTTTAGACATGTATTTGTATGTATCTTTAGACATGTATACGTATGTATCTTTAGACATGTATATGTATGTATCTTTAGACATGTATACGTATGTATCTTTAGACATGTATATGTATGTATCTTTAGACATGTATACGTATGTATCTTTAGACATGTATTTGTATGTATCTTTAGACATGTATACGTATGTATCTTTAGACATGTATATGTATGTATCTTTAGACATGTATCTGTATGTATCTTTAGACATGTATACGTATGTATCTTTAGACATGTATATGTATGTATCTTTAGACATGTATCTGTATGTATCTTTAGACATGTATATGTATGTATCTTTAGACATGTATATGTATGTATCTTTAGACATGTATACGTATGTATCTTTAGACATGTATACGTATGTATCTTTAGACATGTATTTGTATGTATCTTTAGACATGTATTTGTATGTATCTTTAGACATGTATATGTATGTATCTTTAGACATGTATATGTATGTATCTCTAGGTTAAAGCCCTTTGCAGACCTTTTTTTCTAACACATGAGACCTCATATCTTTGAGCACTTATAACTCTTTAATGCAATTAATTTTTAATAATTTTTATCAGACGTTTTTTATGAGTTTAACCGTACTTGTACATGTGTTTTGTGG
The DNA here is from genome assembly GCF_027579735.1 of Bombina bombina. Classification (NCBI taxonomy): domain Eukaryota; kingdom Metazoa; phylum Chordata; class Amphibia; order Anura; family Bombinatoridae; genus Bombina; species Bombina bombina. The sequence continues at coordinate 400,446,477 of NC_069504.1, forward strand.
CACTTTTTTTTCTTGCATACAGTTAACCAGAGCTCGGAAGTCGTGCTAACCCGATACACGTAAGGGACAGTCAACACCAGAATTTTTGTTGTTTAAAAAGATAGACAATCTCCTTATTACACATTCCCCAGTTTTGCATAACCAACACAGATATAATAATACACATTTTATCTCTGTAAGTACCTGCTAAGTGCCCCCTTATTTCAGTTCTTTTGACAGACTTGCATTTTAGCCAATCAGTGCTGACTCCTAGGTAGCTTCACGTGCATGAGCTCAACGTTATCTATATAACACACATGAACTAAAGCCCTCTAGTGGCAAAAAACTGTCAAAATGCATCCAGATTAGAGGCAGCCTTCAAGGTCTAAGAAATTAGCATATAAACCTACCTAGGTTTAGTGAAAGAGTAGGAGATGCCTTTTAAATACTGTGTGCAATAATCAATAGATAGGAAAGTCCCATTGTTTTTATGTATATATAATCCTATGAGTAAGGGCACAATGTGGAGAGCGGTATAATGTCAGAGGTCTTGTCAGAAATATATAAATAAGATCAAGAGGCTTATCTCCTCTGCTCTTCCAATACTTATAAAGCGGTCTTAGTGCTGTCTCCAAAACCAAGTTGGTGGGTGCCTATAATATACTTCCACAATGTTGCTCACACTTAACAATGATTGTATCAAAGGACTCACCCATGCAGCATGACCGCCTTCACACTGTTATGCAGAGGGAAAAAGAAACTGCTTTGGGTATTCATAGCCTTTACCTTCGGTGTCTCTGTATGGAGCGTTATCCTGTCCGGCGTTCCTGCGTCTTACACCGATTCCAGTCTTTTCGCCCTCCTTGATGATGTCATCAAGTGGTGACCGCTGAACTTCTGGTTCTGTTTGCGGTATCCTGGAAGTCAAGAAAGCCTTCCGAGTGGGGTAACTGGTGCATCAGGCAACTTTCCAATTTACTTTTATCATCAAATGTATTTGCGCTCAAGCAAACCCGTTTAATTTCAACTCATATAATATGCACGCTATTGCCGTCGCAAGACCGCTGCTCCTTGACTCGTACACCTCTTCTGAGGCTGCGGACATCAATCCATCCAATCTCATACAATTGGTGACACCAACTGCTAGTGGTCGGTTGGCCGCAAACTGCAGGGGGCGGCATTTCACAAGCAGTTCACCAGAACTGCTTGTGCAATGTTAAATGCGCTACAGCTTATCATGTCGGACAGACATTGATAAATCGGCCCCATACACTTTCCCATACGCTTCTCATTGGTTCAACCTATGTGCTTAACTAGCTCCCAGTAGTGCATTGCTGATCCTTCAACAAAGGATAATAAGAGAACAAACAAACTTGATAATTGAAGTAAGTTGGAAAGTTGTATAAATTTGTATCTGAATCATGGAAGAAAAATGTTGGGTTTCAAATCCTTGGTGTATGAAAAAAGAAAGGTGCCACACTAATCCCATAATAGACTCTGCTTATATCCAATATATTCATTTACAAAATTAACAATTATACACAATATTTAAAAACATGTTCAAAGATTAACCATAAAGTTATAACGTTGTGGCTCACTATTATGTCTGAATACCTTGTATGAGAATAAACTTGCCTAAATGAACCTCTGAATATGCTAAATGGCTTAGTATATTTCACTTTAGTGGTTGTAACAATTCTACTCCAGGAAAAACATTGATTTTTTTTTGTCTCTTCTCACAATAAGAATTTAAACTTTTTTTTTTGTTAATCAGGAAATCCCAAAACTGAGGCCCATATGGAGAGAAGAAGTTTTCCCTAAGTAAAAATTCTATTCTTCCTGCTTAATATTCTCTGAAAAACATATTTGTCATTCTCGTCTGACGTGTGAGACCTGTCCGGAACGGATTGATTTTAGTATATGAGTAATTTATTTATTTTTTTCTCTTGGGCTTTGGAATTAATATCATCTCCAGAAAATGCTCAGACCGTCTCTAAATACTCTCAACTTTGTCCTGAGATGGCCTCTTTATATGCATCCCTTGACAGAAAAGTTATCTAATGAAAAATGTTTCCTAACATCACATTTGAGAAAATTATGTCATGAAAAAGAGGCCTGCTCTTAAGTCACAATTAGAAAGGGGACAACTCATGGCATAAGATTATAGTACTAGAAGTTTAAATGAGCTTAAATTGACTTTAAATTAATTTTTATAAATATTTTATATTTCATTTCTTTTTATTTTATATGGCTGCAGTTTTAACACTACATTTTAAAGATTGGTGTACAGAACAAAACATTTTAGAAGCATTTGCTAGGAACTGGAGGAATGAGTCTTGCATTTATCAAGCAATCACTGTGAAAATGTTGCAGGGTTAGAGTAAATTGCACGAGAAGTGGGCAAATTAAATAAAGTAAGTTGGATTTTTGTTTTACTATGCATTATGAAACATTTCAGCAGCCCTGTTTAAACCGATCATGTCCACTGCACAACAATAAATGCATACAGCATATGCTCTCAGCCAGAAACACTGGGCATCAAGCTCCATACATAACTTGATAAATATGCCCCTAAGAGTTATATATAGGACTCCATGTACGAAGGAGCATAATCTGCTCCGGAGACCTTGTGGGGCAGGTTCGAACAAGCGAGTTTGCTTCCTGCGGTGGCTCGATCGGGTTGATTTCTGTCCGCCGCCTCAGAGCAGGTGGACAGGTTATGGAGCAGTGGTCTTTGAACCGCTGCTTCATAACTTCTGTACGGAGCTTGATAAATATGCCCCAATGGTTTAAGCCACCCCTCTGGAAAATCAGAATTTTGTGTAATTTTAAACAAAAATGAAACAATAAAGGTATAAAATCCTAAATGTTTGTGTTTTGGGAAGGTTGAATGATGAAAGGGTTCCTTTTAAGAAGGGCTGGACAGACAAGGGAGGACATCTCCGCCTCTGTCCACCCAGCATCACGGCTACCTGGCAGCAATATGCTGCCTGCATTTATCATTGCACAACCCGCTGTGTGTGCAATGCTGCCCCCTAAGCAAGCTGGGGCTGTCATTCTCCCCGGTCGGAGAAGTGTGAGGGGATTGAGAAATGTCACTTTACATTTAACATAGCAGGTTAGGAGGCAGCAGTTTCTTAAATGGAACCCTAAATGTATGTTTGAAATATTTGGGAAACAATAATTCCCATGCTGTTATTTACTAAGGCCTAGATTTGGAGTTCGGCGGTAAAAGGGCTGTTAACGCTCCGCGGGCTTTTTTCTGGCTGCACCATAAATTTAACTCTGGTATCGAGAGTTCAAACAAATGCTGCGTTAGGCTCCAAAAAAGGAGCGTAGAGCATTTTTACCGCAAATGCAACTCTCGATACCAGAGTTGCTTACGGACGCGGCCGGCCTCAAAAACGTGCTCGTGCACGATTCTCCCATAGAAAACAATGGGGCTGTTTGAGCTGAAAAAAAACCTAACACCTGCAAAAAAGCAGCGTTCAGCTCCTAACGCAGCCCCATTGTTTCCTATGGGGAAACACTTCCTACGTCTGCACCTAACACCCTAACATGTACCCCGAGTCTAAACACCCCTAACCTTACACTTATTAACCCCTAATCTGCCGCCCCCGCTATCGCTGACCCCTGCATATTTTTTTTAACCCCTAATCTGCCGCTCCGTAAACCGCCGCAACCTACGTTATCCCTATGTACCCCTAATCTGCTGCCCTAACATCGCCGACCCCTATATTATATTTATTAACCCCTAACCTGCCCCCACAACATCGCCGCCAGCTACTTAAAATAATTAACCCCTAATCTTCCGACCGCAAAGCGCCGCCACCTACGTTATCCCTATGTACCCCTAATCTGCTACCCCTAACACCGCCGACCCCTATATTATATTTATTAACCCCTAATCTGCCCCCCACAACGTCGCCGACACCTGCCTACACTTATTAACTCCTAATCTGCCGAGCGGACCTGAGCGCTACTATAATAAAGTTATTAACCCCTAATCCGACTCACTAACCCTATCATAAAAAGTATTAACCCCTAATCTGCCCTCCCTAACATCGCCGACACCTACCTTCAATTATTAACCCCTAATCTTCCGATCGGAGCTCACCGCTATTCTAATAAATGGATTAACCCCTAAAGCTAAGTCTAACCCTAACACTAACACCCCCCTAAGTTAAATATAATTTACATCTAACGAAATAAATTAACTCTTATTAAATAACTTATTCCTATTTAAAGCTAAATACTTACCTGTAAAATAAACCCTAATATAGCTACAATATAAATTATAATTATATTATAGCTATTTTAGGATTAATATTTATTTTACAGGCAACTTTGTAATTATTTTAACCAGGTACAATAGCTATTAAATAGTTAAGAACTATTTAATAGTTACCTAGTTAAAATAATAACAAATTTACCTGTAAAATAAATCCTAACCTAAGTTATAATTAAACCTAACACTACCCTATCAATAAAATAATTAAATAAACTACCTACAATTACCTACAATTAACCTAACATTACACTATCAATAAATTAATTAAACACAATTCCTACAAATAAATACAATTAAATAAACTAGCTAAAGTACAAAAAATAAAAAAGAACTAAGTTACAGAAAATAAAAAAATATTTACAAACATAAGAAAAATATTACAACAATTTTAAACTAATTACACCTACTCTAAGCCCCCTAATAAAATAACAAAGCCCCCCAAAATAAAAAATTCCCTACCCTATTCTAAATTAAAAAAGTTACAAGCTCTTTTACCTTACCAGCCCTGAACAGGGCCCTTTGCGGGGCATGCCCCAAGAAGTTCAGCTCTTTTGCCTGTAAAAAAAAACATACAATACCCCCCCAACATTACAACCCACCACCCACATACCCCTAATCTAACCCAAACCCCCCTTAAATAAACCTAACACTAATCCCCTGAAGATCTTCCTACCTTGTCTTCACCATCCAGGTATCACCGATCCGTCCTGGCTCCAAGATCTTCATCCAACCCAAGCGGGGGTTGGCGATCCATAATCCGGTGCTGAAGAGGTCCAGAAGAGGCTCCAAAGTCTTCCTCCTATCCGGCAAGAAGAGGACATCCGGACCGGCAAACATCTTCTCCAAGCGGCATCTTCGATCTTCTTCCATCCGGAGCGAAGCGGCAGGATCCTGAAGACCTCCAGCGCGGAACATCCATCCCGACCGACGACTGAACGACGAATGACTGTTCCTTTAAGGGACGTCATCCAAGATGGCGTCCCTCGAATTCCGATTGGCTGATAGGATTCTATCAGCCAATCGGAATTAAGGTAGGAATTTTCTGATTGGCTGATGGAATCAGCCAATCAGAATCAAGTTCAATCCGATTGGCTGATCCAATCAGCCAATCAGATTGAACTCGCATTCTATTGGCTGTTCCGATCAGCCAATAGAATGCGAGCTCAATCTGATTGGCTGATTGGATCGGCCAATCGGATTGAACTAGATTCTGATTGGCTGATTCCATCAGCCAATCAGAAAATTCCTACCTTAATTCCGATTGGCTGATAGAATCCTATCAGCCAATCGGAATTCGAGGGACGCCATCTTGGATGACGTCCCTTAAAGGAACAGTCATTCGTCGTTCAGTCGTCGGTCCGGATGGATGTTCCGCGCTGGAGGTCTTCAGGATCCTGCCGCTTCGCTCCGGATGGAAGAAGATCGAAGATGCCGCTTGGAGAAGATGTTTGCCGGTCCGGATGTCCTCTTCTTGCCGGATAGGAGGAAGACTTTGGAGCCTCTTCTGGACCTCTTCAGCACCGGATTATGGATCGCCAACCCCCGCTTGGGTTGGATCAAGATCTTGGAGCCAGGACGGATCGGTGATACCTGGATGGTGAAGACAAGGTAGGAAGATCTTCAGGGGATTAGTGTTAGGTTTATTTAAGGGGGGTTTGGGTTAGATTAGGGGTATGTGGGTGGTGGGTTGTAATGTTGGGGGGGGGTATTGTTTGTTTTTTTTTACAGGCAAAAGAGCTGAACTTCTTGGGGCATGCCCCGCAAAGGGCCCTGTTCAGGGCTGGTAAGGTAAAAGAGCTTGTAACTTTTTTAATTTAGAATAGGGTAGGGAATTTTTTATTTTGGGGGGCTTTGTTATTTTATTAGGGGGCTTAGAGTAGGTGTAATTAGTTTAAAATTGTTGTAATATTTTTCTTATGTTTGTAAATATTTTTTTATTTTCTGTAACTTAGTTCTTTTTTATTTTTTGTACTTTAGCTAGTTTATTTAATTGTATTTATTTGTAGGAATTGTGTTTAATTAATTTATTGATAGTGTAGTGTTAGGTTAATTGTAGGTAATTGTAGGTAGTTTATTTAATTATTTTATTGATAGGGTAGTGTTAGGTTTAATTATAACTTAGGTTAGGATTTATTTTACAGGTAAATTTGTTATTATTTTAACTAGGTAACTATTAAATAGTTCTTAACTATTTAATAGCTATTGTACCTGGTTAAAATAATTACAAAGTTGCCTGTAAAATAAATATTAATCCTAAAATAGCTATAATATAATTATAATTTATATTGTAGCTATATTAGGGTTTATTTTACAGGTAAGTATTTAGCTTTAAATAGGAATAATTTATTTAATAAGAGTTAATTTATTTCGTTAGATTTAAATTATATTTAAGTTAGGGGGGGTGTTAGTGTTAGGGTTAGACTTATCTTTAGGGGTTAATCCATTTATTAGAATAGCGGTGAGCTCCGATCAGAAGATTAGGGGTTAATAATTGAAGGTAGGTGTCGGCGATGTTAGGGAGGGCAGATTAGGGGTTAATACTTTTTATGATAGGGTTAGTGAGTCGGATTAGGGGTTAATAACTTTATTATAGTAGCGCTCAGGTCCGCTCGGCAGATTAGGAGTTAATAAGTGTAGGCAGGTGTCGGCGACGTTGTGGGGGGCAGATTAGGGGTTAATAAATATAATATAGGTGTCGGCGGTGTTAGGGGTAGCAGATTAGGGGTACATAGGGATAACGTAGGTGGCGGCGCTTTGCGGTCGGAAGATTAGGGGTTAATTATTTTAAGTAGCTGGCGGCGATGTTGTGGGGGGCAGGTTAGGGGTTAATAAATATAATATAGGGGTCGGCGGGGTTAGGGGCAGCAGATTAGGGGTACATAAGTATAACGTAGGTGGCGGTCGGCAGATTAGGGGTTAAAAATTTTAATCGAGTGGCGGCGATGTGGGGGGACCTCGGTTTAGGGGTACATAGGTAGTTTATGGGTGTTAGTGTACTTTAGGGTACAGTAGTTAAGAGCTTTATGAACCGGCGTTAGCCAGAAAGCTCTTAACTCCTGCTATTTTCAGGCGGCTGGAATCTTGTCGTTAGAGCTCTAACGCTCACTTCAGAAACGACTCTAAATACCAGCGTTAGAAAGATCCCATTGAAAAGATAGGCTACGCAAATGGCGTAGGGGGATCTGCGGTATGGAAAAGTCGCGGCTGAAAAGTGAGCGTTAGACCCTTTAATCACTGACTCCAAATACCAGCGGGCGGCCAAAACCAGCGTTAGGAGCCTCTAACGCTGGTTTTGACGGCTACCGCCGAACTCCAAATCTAGGCCTAAGTAAACAATAGAAAATAACACAAATAAATAATTTTATATGATCGTGTTTTTCCAAATTATGATATTTATGCAAACTTGTTATTTTCTAACAGTGCTTGGTCTATAATATGATCTGTGTGGGTGCTTCAAAGAAAAAAGTTTAAATTTATGTGCAATAGGGTTGCCAGGTGTCCAGTATTCAACTGGAGAGTCCAGTATTTTAGCAGGCTGTCCAGTAAAATCTTTGCAGAAATACTGGTACTAAAATGTCCAGTTTTTTAAAGCCCATGGATGTTAAAGTCAAGAATTTTTATTTTTTTAAAAAGATAGATAATCTCTTTATTACCCTAATCCCAGTTTTGCATAACCAACATATTTATATTAATATACTTTTTACCTCTGTGAATACCTTGTATCTAAGCCTCTGCAGACTAACCCCTTATTTCAGTTCTTTTGACAGACTTGCATTTTAGCCAATCAGTGCCCTCTCATAAGTAACTTCCCAGATGTGAGCACAATGTTATGTATATGGCACACTTGAACTAATGGCCTCTAGCTGTGAAAAACTGCCAAATGCATTCAGATAAGAGGCAGCCTTTATGGGCTTAGAAATTAGCATATAAGCCTACCTAGGTTTAGCTTTAAACTAAGAGAACAAAGCAAATTTGATTATTAATTTAAATGAGCTTAAATTGACTTTAAATTAATTTTTATAAATATTTTATATTTCATTTCTTAATAGAAACAGATTATCCAGTATTTTAATAAAAGACAGCAGGCAACCCTAAATGCAATGATGGCCAAACAACTAAAAACAGGGTGTGAAATAGTTTAGCAGGGAAAGAGTTAAATTACACGTACTGTAAACCTTGCTGCACAGTAAGGAACATCTGTTTGTAGGTTGGCTGCATTGTTTAAGTATGGGACTTCCAATGTTACTTAGTAAATGTGGGTTAAAACTCATGAGATCATTCATGTATATACTGTACGTTGAACTGTTCAAGTGCCTAGAGGCATGATAAGGGAAAATCTTTGGGGGGGGGGGGGGCTTGAGCATTATATTGCAATGCATGTTTCTTTCCTTCACTAGTATAAACAACTTTCAAGTTAAATTTTTCTTTACTTTTAATTTTGCTATTCTTTTGTGAATCCATATGTTATATAATCACCTCAAAAGGATGAGAATCACATGGTACATTTTATGTTTAGTATATGCTTATTTCAACGATATTCAGTTTTAAGAATTTGGTAGTTATAATTTCAGTGTTGCCAGACTAGGTTTTAAACTGGTGGTACCAATATATAGAAATATATATGCCAACTCACCCTTCTTTTACTACTATAGCCAAAATAATTACATTTCTATATATGCTTTATTTGACATAGTGTATTGCTGACACAAATCATAAAACTTTAAAGGACCATGCTTTGTCTGAATCATGAAAGTTTAATTTTGATTTTAGTATCCTTTTAATTAATAATTATTTAAAGTAAATAGTAGGAGAGATTTATCATACTCCCGAAGGCAAAGGTTCCCAGCGGGATACCTGTCTGCGTGCCATCACTAGCCACTTGTGCAGCCAGAGCAGGGCCTGTCAATCATTCCAGTCGGATTGAAAGAGAATGATTTATCTCTGCCAACCTTAAGTAAGTGGGGAAATTAAGTAGCAGAGGTTTTAAGATGGCTGCTACTTAACTAGCTTTGCTCACTTGCATGAGCCTGTATCACTGTTGCTCTGAAAGTGCATCCCAGATTCATAAATGGAGACAATTTGAGATTTTTTTTAGACAATTCTACATCCAAATTATGTGCTTCATTCTTCATAAAAAATGAGTAGAGAAGTTCCTAGCTCATAAGTTCCATAAATGTAAAGCTCTAAAGTTGTGGGCATGTGAAATAAAATAAAACTTAATGCATGCATGGTCTAATATTATGTCATCATAAGGTCATGCATAAGTGGTACAGTACGTGTGAAAACGAGTTCACCAGCTTAAGTAGAATAATCACACTTATTATACTCCAAGCGTGCCCCGGAACACTCCTCTCTGCACTCCCCTTGTTGAGTTTCAACTGTCTGTTGCCCCACGGAACATTACAGAAGCATAAATTTCTTACCGCTCAGTGGAAGATTGTCTCCGTGCCTACCTAGTATCCACAGACTTCTGCTGTAGTAGGGAGCAATACCCGTTCTCCTACGGGATGCAGCTGGCTGGCTGCCCTCTCCTACCGCATACAGCTCATGAGTCTGATACCGTCCTCAACACACTTCCAGTGGTGTCCTTCTTAGGGGAGGAGGAAAGAGGTTCTGTGTCCGGGTGGTACAGCGGTCCTCCACGATTGAGTGCAAATCTTGACTGGATCACTTCAGGTAATAAGAAAAAGGACGATTCGCTCCTCAAAGATAAAAACATCCATTTATTATGAAAAATTTTAAAAGCAAATACAAAGCTTGCAGTACAAACATGAGGTGTTAGACACAGCACTGGCGGCTTATGCGTTTCGGCTAACAAGCCGTAATCATAGCCTGTTAGTGCTGTGCTATTAGCACCTATTTAAGACAGAAGTAATAATCCTATTGGCTGTTTCCATTACCTCTCACCTGATCTCTAAAAAATAAATACAAACCTAACACACCTTCTTAATTAACTCCTTGTCACTACAAATAATTGCCCTGTAATTTATTTTGTAAAAGATACATAAGCCTAATACAACTGAATTATCTCTATATTTAGTTTACTGTACTTGAAATGTTGTCAGAATTAGAAAAGTAGAAAAATAGAATATGGATCTATGGGAATAGTTCTGCTGAAAAAACGGTCTCAGTATTCATGTAAGTTATACATACATTGTTGTAAAAAATGAATAAACTGAAATGTTTAACATTTTTAAAATATACATATAAATTAGCTCAAGAGATTAAGTACATATATAGAACTGTGGTTATCAGATGGTCAGACAGGAGATAAAACAATATATCTTAAATATTCACAATACTTATTCAGTTAAGAATTATGCAAACCAACCATTTGGACCAACTAGAAACATGAACATGAATAGAAGAGCCTATAATTAGCTTAGTCATTTAAGACATATATCATAAGGTAAAAGCCTGTATTATATAACAGTCACCAGTGGTTCGGATTATTAACCTTGTTTACCTTTTTAACCTGGTACCAAGACTGCCCTATTTCCTGCCATCATGTTATTCCCAATAATTGATCATGTCATATTTAGAGTTGAGACCACGGGGCACCCTAGTATCCAATGTAAAAATCCAAAAAATCTCCCTTTTTGCCAGAAGTTGATCAATATCTCCTCCTCGTTGGAACTACAACTTTTTCAATAGCACACCATTTGAAGGAATTTAAATTCCCATTGTGTTTGGTCACAAAGTGTTGGACCAATGGTGTGGTAGCTTTGGCAACCTTGAAAGTAGATAAATGCTCTCTGATACTAGACCTCATGTCCCTTGACGTGAGGCCTACATACTGCAAATTACAGCTTGTACAAGTTATTTGATAAATACCATAGTTAGTAGTACAATTGAGGCATGTCTTAATGTCAAAATGTTTGCCATTGGTAGTCGAAGTAAATTCATTCATGATTTGGGCATACTCACAAGGCCTGCATCTGCTGCTGCCACATTTAAACATTCCGAGATGCCTCAACCAAGAACTCCTATTACTTGATAAACTCTTTAGTTCAGTAGGTGCCAATATACTGCCTGCGCTCCTGGTTTTCTTGTAAAAGCATTTGACACCCTGTTCTACTGCATTGACCAAATGGTCATCTGCAGCCAATAGTGGAAAGTGTTTTTTGATTATTTTGCAAATTTGTGTATACTGTGTACTAAATTCCGTCACAAAATAGACCCCATTAAAGCTGTTCTCAGTTGTCCTTTGTTTCTCTCCTAGGAGCCGGAAGTCATCTTTCGGAATTTACTCTACAGCTCGTCTTGCTCTATTTACATCATAGTTAGGATACTTCCTCTCTCTAAGATTATGTGATAGAGCTTTGGCTTCCCTCTCAAAATCCCTTTGATCTGAGCAGTTTCTACGTAACCTTGTAAACTGCCCCTTTGCCACAGCAAACCTTGTCTCTTTTGGATGACAGATATTGCCATGTAACAGTGTATTTCCTGTTATTGGCTTGTGATACACTATTGTTGATACCTTAGCACCACTGACCCCTCTCAGGGTAAGATGCAAAAAATGTATTACAGTAGTGTTTGTCTCAAATGTAAATTTCAAATTCATTTAATTGTTGTTAAGGTATGTGACCAATGAAAGTATATCATTGTGATCTCCAATCCAAATGAAAAGGAAATCATCAATGTATCTCCTATGAACCATTATTCGGCTTTGAAATGGATTTTCCTCTCCAAAGATGCGGCCCAGCTCCCACCAACCTAAGTAAAGGTTTGCATATGATGGGGCAAATTAAGCTCCCATTGCTGTGCCTCATCTTTGGAGAAAAAACTGACCTTCAAACCTGAAGAAATTATGAGTCAGTAAGAATTGAATAATTCTCACTACATAATTCTGTAAATCCTCAGAGAGATTCCCAAACAATTAGAGACAGCTTCAATGCCCCTCTCATGTGGCATGCTGGAGTAAAAGGCCACTGCATCAACAGTAAGCCAAGTATAATCTGTTCTCCATACAATATCCTTGACCACATTGATGACGTTCTTGGTATCTCTAATGTATGAGCCCAATACTGGTACCAAGAGCTGTAGAATCGAGTCCACCCATTGTGAGATGTGTTCCAACAACGAGTCAATTCCACTCACAATGGGTCTCCCTTGAACATTTACCAAAGACTTATGGATTTTGGCATATGGTGGAACCAGGGGGTCTTAGGAAATTTAACATCCAAGTATTCAATTGTTTGGTCATCTAAGAACCCCTGTTCCTTGCCATCATCCAAAATTTGCCTTAGTTCATATCTATATTTCTCTGTAGGGTCCCTATCCAAAACTTGGTAGTCATCTGGATTCAACAGTTGGTGGTGTGCTTCTGCTACATAGTATGTTTTATCCATAACTACAACGGCACCGCCTTTGTCTGCTGAGAGCAACACCAATTTTTGATTCTCCTGAAGTTCTTTCAATGCTATCTGTTGTCTCCTAGATAAATTGAAATTAACCTTAGTTGACTGTTGTTTCAATTTTATAAGGTCCGTTTCTATTCTTTGTTGAAAAACCTCCAGCACACTGCCCCTGCTATGAATGGGGTAAAATCTTGACTTACTTTTAAAGGATTTGGTCTTGTTCACCGTATCTGAAGCCATATGTGACTCACTTTCCAATATTTGGAGTGATACCAAATCACAGATTTCATTGAAATTCTGGAAATTGTTAACAGTAGACAAAGTCAAATCCTCTTAAGTATTTGTAACAATAGGACTACCAAAATGTTTTCGTAACGTGAGATTCCTAATTAGGCGGTTAACATCCAAGAGAGTCTGGAATATGTTGAAATTAGTAGTGGGTGAAAACCCCAACCCTAGTGCCAATACACTGTGTTGTTCCTTCGTAAGGTGAACTGTTGAAAGATTAATTACATTATTCCTTACTACTTGTACTTTGTCTGCTGGTGGCTGCCCCTGAGAGTGTATCTCCCTTGAATATTCTGATTCACCTTCTCTTTGTCTTTTTGACCTGGGGCCTGTGGAAAAACCTGTTCCAGGTCCGTATTAGATATACCTGCACTATTCTGGATAGTTGTGAGCGAAGGGGTATTAGGCATAGTTTGTGGTAAATAGTATGTACCCTGCTCACCCATATTACTCCCTTTTGGTCTAAACACTAGCTCATTGCTGGGGGTACCATTCTTTTTCAGAATACCTGTGGGAGAAGTGGTGGAAGCAGAGGTCTGAGCCATAATCCATGTGTTGTCATCTGAGGAATACTCAGTGTCACTCTCTGTAAAAGAGTAAAAGATACATTTCTAGTGGAAGATCTACGGCCTCTGCGTCCACGTCCTCCCCTTCTTTTATTATCTGGAAACTGTTTCCTTCTAAATTCACCTCACTGTTTATGATTCCAGATGTACACTGAACTGGTTTGATAATCTGACCTATCTCTAAGAAACTTAGAGTGTTTGTTCTCCATAACTAAACTCTTCCCCCTAGCTACTATACCCCTAAGAATGGTGTTAAATCTACCAAATTGGGGTTCACTTATTCTCTTATCCATTTCTATTTGTAAATCTATAATTTCTTTTTTTACAGTACTCAGTTGTTTAAGCTTATAATCTCTTAACATTAGCATCAATCTGGAGGAACATTCTGACAGAACATTACTCCATTCAGTAATAAACCCTTTTTCCCCTGGATCCACATCAAATGTGGGGAATTTATAAACCCTAAGGCCTCTAGGGATCATCTTCTCTTCCATATATTCGTCAAAAGACCAAATGTCCCATTGCAATTTACATTCTTTTAGCAATAAAGTTTCCATAGCCTCAAATAGGGAACTCAGTGTCAAAATCCCTTTATCATCTGAAAAAATGTCTTTGTATTCCTTCATGTCATTGTCCCTAGCGATTGCAGGCAATAGTGAAAAAAAGTATCTGTTTGTTTCATTTGTTACATCGTTTGCTGCAGCTTCCATGTTAGCAAAGTCACCGTTTCCCAATAAAGCTATATGATACTCGTATGATACCTCCAGATGGTATCGTAAAAATTAAATATGTACAGTACGTGTGAAAACGAGTTCACCAGCTTAAGCAGAATAATCACACTTATTATACTCCAAGTGTGCCCCGGAACACTCCTCTCTGCACTCCCCTTGTTGAGTTTCAACTGTCTGTTGCCCTACGGAACATTACAGAAGCATAAATTTCTTACCGCTCACTGGAAGATTGTCTCCGTGCCTTCCTAGTATCCACAGACTTCTGCTGTAGTAGGGAGCAATACCCGTTCTCCTACGGGATGCAACTGGCTGTCTGCCCTCTCCTACCGCGTACATCTCGTGAGTCCGATACCTTCCTCAGCACACTTCCGGTGGCATCCTTGTTGGGGGAGGAGGAAAGAGGTTCTGTGTCCGGGCGGTACAGCGGTCCTCAGCGATTGAGTGGGAATCTTGACTGGATCACTTCAGGTAATAAGAAAAAGGACGATTCGCTCCTCAAAGATAAAAACATCCATTTATTATGAAAAATTTTAAAAGCAAATACAAAGCTTGCACTACAAACATGAGGTGTTAGGCGCAGCACTGGCGGCTTACGCATTTCGGCTAACAAGCCATAATCATAGCCTGTTAGTGCTGTGCTATTAGCACCTATTTAAGACAGAAGTAATAATCCTTTTGGCTGTTTCCATTACCTCTCACCTGAACTCTAAAAAATAAATACACGCCTAACACACCTTCTTAATTAACTCCTTGTCACTACAAATAATTGCCCTGTAACTTAACTAAATATAGAGATAATTCAGTTGTATTAGGCTTATGTATCTTTTACAAAATAAATTACAGGGCAATTATTTGTCCTTTTTCTTATTACATGCATAAGTGGTGACATCACCGGCACTCCCATGAAGCCTGGGTGTGCTGCCCACTAGGCCACCAACGATCTCCGGCCTGTAGTGAGGTGGATCGGCGAAAACATAGTTTGATCAGCGATCCCCGCATGACGAGAAGGGCTCGTCGTGTGCCTATAGGTAGTGATGCGCATGACGAGAATGCCTCGCCATGCTCATCTAAGGGGTTAAACATAATTAATATTGTTTATTTATTATTAGTAATCATTATGCAATAATAATTAAAAAAAATATTTAATAAATAAATAAAATCCTTACTTAGAAATCCTATGTCAGTCATGCTGTTTTTTTCTTGCACTCCAGACCGCCCATTTAAAAAGCAGGAGAGGCTTGTATTGAAACTGTCCAATCCCTGCGTTATGCATAATGAGCTTTAGTATATTAATTAATATGCCTGCTTGCTTATGATGTCATTAGGATTTGCCGATCACATAACCGGTAACATCATCACATTATTTATTATCATGGAGGACTTGGAAATAATTATATATTGCAATGCAGAATTGTAAAATAAGTATCAAAAAACATAGATGTATATTGAGTTTTTAATCTTCATAGTAAGTAAGTAAATATGATTAAAAACTATTTTTTAATATAAATATATATTTTATCAGAAATGGTATATATGAGTTTAACACTTTATTTAAATGTATTTATGTTGTGTTTAATGCACATTATTTACTCCTTACACTTACTCTAGGTCTTCAGTAATGCTAATTCGATAAGTGTAAATTCTGTTTGTTCTCAGACGCACCCGTTTACTTTAAACTTTTAATACGCATGCAAGTTAGCGGAGTTGCGATACTGCTTATGGTGACCCATGCTAACTTTAGCGCCACTAATTTTACTAAATATTGTTGAACTTTTTATTGTTTTTCCTTCAAATAAAACAGAGCTAAATGGAGAATAAAAATGGCTTTTGTTCATCAATGTTTAATATATTTGACCTATGTCTGTAGTGGATATCTGTCTAGAATATCACTGCTATGCTGATGTTTATTTGTAAAACAAAATATATTTATCAAGAACATTGCAATATGCTTTTTTGTTTAAATATATATTTTATTAATCAGGAACCTTAACCATATTACTACAACACCTCAAAAAAAATATGAGTTTAATTTCTCTTCCAATGAGAAAAAAGCAGTGAAATTCTTGGTCATTGGAAATGTAAAAGTTAAACTGTAAATTAAAAAAAAAGAAAACAAAAAGAAAAACTTTCTGATAAATGAAGAGATGTGGGTATGGTAGTGAGTCATTTTGGTGCTTTCATTCAACATATTGGGGGAGTGCAGTTTTTTGTTTTTTTTAATAACTTTTTTTTTTAATGTAAAGATCATGATTACTGCCAGTAAGATCAGTATTAAAGGGACACTGAACCCAAATTTTTTCTTTCGTGATTCAGATAGAGCATGCAATTTTAATCAACTTTCTAATTTACTCCTAATATCAATTTTTCTTCGTTCTCTTGCTATCTTTATTTGAAAAAGAAGGCATCTAAGCTTTTTTTGGGTTCAGGACTCTGGACAGCACGTTTTTATTGGTGGATCAATCTATCCACCAATCAGGAAGGACAACCCAGGTTGTTCACCAAAAATGGGCCGGCATCTAAACTTACATTCTTGCATTTCAAATAAAGATACCAAGAGAATAAAGAACATTTGATAATAGGAGTATATTAGAAAGTTACTTAAAATGTCATGCTCTATCTCAATCAGGAAAGAAAAAAAAATGGGTTCAGTGTCCCTTTAATTTATTTCCAGCATGGCTTCTAACTATTCTTATGCCCATCCATGTGTCTTTCTAGATAATTTGCAATATGTATAGTGTGATATGAGGGTATTTATACACATCCATGTATACTGCTGAGTGACATTATAGTCATATTAAAATATGTGAGAGTTAATGATCAAGCAAAATGATTTAGTTGACACATTTGAATGAAGATAAAGAGCACACCTTGCAAATGTTACATTTTATTGCAATCTATAAAATCAGTATTTAACCTGGGGCTATAAGGGAGGGGCAAATGTTTTAGCAAAAAACAACAAATGCTATAAGCTGCATTTGATCTAAATGAATGTCTACTGTGCCAAACATTCAACATTCCTTTTTGTTCTTTCCAAGCAAATAATACATATTGTTAAACTAATTTGAAACAGCAAAGTGTGGATGTAATTAATTATTATCATATATGTCTAAAGTAACAACACTGAAACTTAATTTATATGCTTCATTATGTGTTTTTTTAATTACTTTTTTTAAGAAAATGTTCCATTTAACATTGGAAAGTATAGTGTTTGTGAGTAAAAAAAACATGACATCATATTTATGTTCCTATTTATTATTAAGAAGAAGTAAAAATGTTTTTGCTAAAAAAAAAAGAAAGTTATGCCTGAGGTGAATGTGGGAGGTCAGATCATTATTTCTCATGTATCATCTCTTTCAGTAATGTTTGTGCAGACTCAAAATGAATTCATGGGTCTCTCCAAATATCTTAAAAGTTTCCATTCTAGAAGCAGGTGAGAAATTAGGGTTTGCTATGTTGTATGTGTGATTGAAGAAAATTGAAAACGTATTTAGTGCAAGGCCAAGAGTTTAAGAGAGAAAAAAAAATACAATTTTATTTTTGATAAACTCCATATTTTGGGTCAATTTATCATTCCGTACAGAGCTTGATGCCCTGTGTCTCTAAAAACTGCTGTTCTATAACCTGTCCACCTGCTCTGAGGCGGCGGACAGAAATCAACCCGATCGAATACGATCAGGTTGATTGACACCCCCTGCTAGCAGCCGATTGGCCGTGAATCTGCAGGGGGCAGTATTGCACAAGCAGTTCACAAGAACCGCTGGTGCAATGATAAGTGCCGACAGCATATGCTGTCGGCATTTATTGATGTGCAGCGGACATGATACGCTACATCGCATCATGTCCGCTCGCACATTAATAAATTTACCCCATAATCTCTGTACATATACTGTTTCAGGACTCGGGCTTGCTGACACAGTTAATATCATTTTGCAAATCTCTTACTCAAAGATAGCTTTTTTAAGGTGCAGAAATGAAATAGTGGTAAATATAACAAAAACTGTCAATGCCTATAATTTTTCTGTCCATATTTGGCCACTTGGGATTATAGAAGTTATTAAAAAGGCACTAAATTGAAAACAGAAAATTCTGTAATGTGTTAAAAGCATTTTATTGGTGCACATTTGCTTTCATATAACTATGGGGTTGATCACCATCTTGCACTTGTTTTCAGCAAATAGCGATTTCTGAATGGCGGTTGGTATTGTCAACATGTTTTTCAAGTGTTCACATTCACCAAAGTCTTCTGTCAATAATACACTTCAAGCACGAAAACCGTACCTCCCCAAAACAACATTAAATTGTTATTTCTCACATTAATATTGTAATATCTTATTTAAAAATGAAAATGAACATTATTAAAGACAAACAAAATGGTGATATCAGAGCTTTAGCGATTACATCATAGGTTTAAAGACATGTGCCCCTATACCTTTGGGATATGTGTCCATGTCTCTTTATTAGATTTGAAAAGGGTTATTTATTTCTCTATATTTTTATTAATCATTTGTAACTTAAATTTATTGAGTAGGTAGCATTGGATCATTTTGGCAACATGACTTCCAACATGGTGGTAGTGATGTTAGTGTGTTTGCATATGCCAATCCTAAATCCAAAAACTTTTTATGGCACATGGTAATATGTTGAAAAGCGTTGTCTGGGTATTTATCAAGTACTTTTAGCTTGGGAATTCAATAAATTAAATATTACCATGAAAATGAGTCAATAAGTGTCGAGAACATGGACCTCGATCAGAACAAACAGGACTGGCACATGTTAAGTACAGGGCCGTTTATTGGAAAACCAATTATGCAGAACTTGGTTAAGTAAATAATTAAAATGGCTGATTGCGATTATGTCTACATTAAAAATGGATCTACAGTCATTAAAGGGAAACTGAACCCAATTTTTTTTCTTTCGTGATTAAGATAGAGCATGAAATTTTAAGCGACTTTCTAATTTACTCCTTTACTATTATCAAATTTTCTTCATTCTCCTGTGTATCTTTATTTGAAATGCAAGAATTTAAGTTTAGATGCCGGCCTATTTTTGGTGAACAACCTGGGTTGTTCTTGCTGATTGGTGGATAAATTAATCAACGAATAGAAAAGTGCTGTCCAGAGGTCTGAACCAAACAAAAAGCTTAGATGCCTTCTTTTTCAAATAAAGATAGCAAGAGAATGAAAAAAAAATAATAGGAGTAAATTAGAAAGATGCTTAAAATTGCATGCTTTATCTGAATCACAAAAGAAAAAAAATTGTGTTTAGTGTCCCTTTAAAGGGATAGAAAGGAAAACACTGAAATGTGCATAAATGCATTTCAATTTGAAATGGAAGGATTGTTTGCAATATACTTCCATTAGCAAAACCTTTGCTGTTTTTCTGCAGCATTTGCAAATTCCCTGTAAGGAACTGTGCACCAATATTCAAGCTCAGAGAGCTAGCGATGGTGTGCATTGCTTCTGTAAAGACATAATTTGTGTCATAGAAGCCACCACTGACTCTCTGAGAAGGTGTAGTGAATACTGGTGCACAGGCCCTTAAAGGATATGTGTGTATGCCTCAGTAAAACAGTAATAACTATTACTAGAAGCATTTTTGCTAATTGAAGTATATGGCAAAAATGCTTCTACTTCACATTGAAATACACTCATGCACATTTCAATTTTAATCTTTCTATCCCTTTAAAGAGACATTGGCATCTACTTTTCAAGCCGTCAACCACAAATAAGCTGGAATTCCGCAGCGTATTTGTGGCAAGCCTGATTCCCCTTAGTTATCAAACCCTACAGACCGGCAAAAGTAGAATTTTGTGACGTAACATACGATCCGCCAGGCAAAGTCCAACACAGATCGATGCTTACGTCATTACAGATGTTCCGAATGCAAATTCGGCACTATCTGACTACTTTTGCTAGTTATCAAATTTCTACCACGCCACTATTCCGGCCCAGCGTACCTGGTTTTCAATCCGCCACCCGGGAGGTGGCGGATACCATAGGAATCAATGGGAGTCTGAAAGCAGCGAAAGCTTATGTTCGCTGCTGCACGATATCCCATTGATTCCTATGGTAATGTTTACACCTAACACCCTAACATGTACCCCGAGTCTAAACACCCGTAATATGCTGCCCCCTACACTGCCGCCACCTACATTATACTTATTAACCCCTAATCTTCCCCCCCTACACCGCCGCCACCTACATTATACTTATTAACCCCTAATCTGCCCCCCCCCACACCGCCACCACCTATATTATACTTATTAACCCCTAATCTGCCCCCCCTACACCGCCGCCACTTACATTTTACTTATTAACCCCTAATCTGCCACCCCCTACACCGCCGCCACTATATTAAATTTATTAACCCCTAAACCTAACCCTAACCCTAACACCCCCTAACTAAAATATAATTTAAATAATCTAAATAAATATTCCTATCATTAAATAAATTATTCCTATTTAGAAACTAAATACTTACCTGTAAAATAAACCCTAAGCTAGCTACAATATAACTAATGATTACATTGTAGTTAGCTTAGGATTTATTTTTATTTTACAGGCAAGTTTGTATTTATTTTAACTAGGTAGAATAGTTACTAAATAGTTATTAACTATTTACTAACTACCTAGCTAAAATAAATACAAATATACCTGTAAAATAAAACCTAACCTATGTTACACTATCATCTAACACTACACTATAATTAAATTAATTCCCTACATTAAATTCAATTAAATAAAATTATCTAAAGTACAAAAAAACCCACTAAATTACAGAAAATAATAAACAAATTACAAGATTTTTAAACTAATAACACCTAATCAAATCCCCCTAACAAAATAAAAAAGCCCCCCCAAAATAAAAAAGCCCTACCCTACACTAAATTACAAATAGCCCTTAAAAGGGCCTTTTGCAGGGCATTGCCCCAAAGTAATCAGCTCTTTTACCTGTAAAAAAAATTACAAATCCCCCCCAACATTAAAACCCACCACCCTCACAACCAACCCTACTCTAAAACCCACCCAATACCCCTAAAAAAACCTAACACTAACCCCTTGAAGATCACCTTACTGGGAGAAGTCTTCACTCAACCGGGCTGAAGTCCTCAACGAATCCGGCAGAAGTGGTCCTCCAGATGGACAAAAGTAGTCCTCCAGATGGGCAGAAGTCTTCATCCAGACGGCATTTTCTATCTTCATCCATCCGGCGTGGAGCGGCTCCATCTTCAAGACATCCGACGCGGAGCATCCTCTTCGGCCGACGTCTTCTTGTTGAATGAAGGTACCTTTAAGTGACATCATCCAAGATGGCGTCCCATAGATTCCGATTGGCTGATAGAATTAAGGTAGAAAAAATCCTATTGGCTGATGCCAATACAGCCAATAGAATGCGAGCTCAATCCTATTGGCTGATTGGATCAGCCAATAGGATTGAACTTAAATAGCAATAGGATTGGCAATAGGATTTTTTCTACCTTAATTCCGATTGGCTGATAGAATTTTATCAACCAATTGGAATCTAAAGGGTGCCATCTTGGATGACATCACTTAAAGGTACCTTCATTCAACAAGAAGACGTCGGCCAAAGAGGTCTTGAGGATGGAGCCGCTCCGCTCCGGATGGATGAAGATAGAAGATGCCGTCTGGATGAAGACTTTTGCCCATCTGGAGGACCACTTCTGTCCATCTGGAGGACCACTTCTGCCAGATTCGTTGAGGACTTCGGCCCGGTTGGGTGAAGACTTCTCCCGGTAAGGTGATCTTCAAGGGGTTAGTGTTAGGTTTTTTTAGGGGTATTGGGTGGTATTAGAGTAGGGTTGGTTGTGTGGGTGGTGGGTTTTAATGTTGGGGGGATTTGTAATTTTTTTTTACAGGTAAAAGAGCTGCTTACTTTGGAGCAATGCCCTGCAAAAGGCCCTTTTAAGGGCTATTTGTAATTTAGTGTAGGGTAGGGTTTTTTTATTTTGGGTGGGCTTTTTTATTTTGTTAGGGGGATTAGATTAGGTGTAATTAGTTTAAAAATCTTGTAATTTGTTTATTATTTTCTGTAATTTAGTGTTTTTTTTTGTACTTTAGATAATTTTATTTAATTGAATTTAATTGTTTAATTTAGGGAATTAATTTAATTATAGTGTAGTGTTAGGTGTAATTGTAACTTAGGTTAGGTTTTATTTTACAGGTATATTTGTATTTATTTTAACTAGAAAGTTATTAAATAGTTAATAACTATTTAATAACTATTGTACCTAGTTAAAATAAATACAAACTTGCCTGTAAAATAAAAATAAACCCTAAGATAGCTACAATGTAACTATTAGTTATATTGTAACTATCTTAAGCCTAGATTTAGAGTTTTGCGGCCAAAGGGGTGCGTTAGCTACGCGTGCTGGTATTTAGAGTTCACAGAAGGGCTGCGTTAGACTCCAAAAAAGGAGCGTAGAGCATATTTACCGCAACTGCAACTCTAAATACCAGCGGTGCTTACGGACGCGGCCAGCTTCAAAAACGTGCTCGTGCACGATTCCCCCATAGGAAACAATGAGGCAGTTTGAGCTGAAAAAAAACCTAACACCTGCAAAAAAGCAGCGTTCAGCTCCTAACGCAGCCCCATTGTTTACTATGAGGAAACACTTCCTAAGTCTGCACCTAATACCCTAACATGTACCCCGAGTCTAAACACCCCTAACCTTACACTTATTAACCTCTAATCTGCCGCCCCCACTATCGCTTACCCTTGCATATTATTATTAACCCCTAATCTGCCGCTCCGTACACCGCCGCTACCTACATTATAGCTATGTACCCCTAATCTGCTGCCCCTAACACCGCCGACCCCTATATTATATTTATTAACCCCTAATCTGCCCCCCACAACGTCGCCACAAGCTACCTACAATAATTAACCCCTAATCTGCCGACCGCATCTCACCGCTACTATAATAAAGTTATTAACCCCTAATCCGCCTCACTCCCGCCTCAATAACCCTATAAGAAATAGTATTAACCCCTAATCTGACCTCCCTAACATCGCCGACACCTAACTTCAATTATTAACCCCTAATCTGCCGACCGGAGCTCGCCGCTACTATAATAAATGTATTAACCCCTAAAGCTAAGTCTAAACCTAACACTAACACCCCCCTAAGTTAAATATAATTTAAATCTAACTAAATAAATTAACTCTTATTAAATAAATTATTCCTATTTAAAGCTAAATACTTACCTGTAAAATAAACCCTAATATAGCTACAATATAAATAATAATTACATTGTAGCTATTTTAGGATTAATATTTATTTTACAGGCAACTTTGAATTTATTTTAACCAGGTACAATAGCTATTAAATAGTTAATAACTATTTAATAGCTAAAATAGTTAAAATAATAACAAAATTACCTGTAAAATAAATCCTAACCTAAGTTACAATTAAACCTAACACTACACTCTCATTAAATAAATTAAATACAATACCTACAAATAACTACAATTAAATAAACTAACTAAAGTACAAAAAATAAAAAAGAACTAAGTTACAAAAAATAAAAAAATATTTACAAACATTAGAAAAATATTACAACAATTTTAAACTAATTACACCTACTCTAAGCCCCCTAATAAAATAACAAAGACCCCCAAAATAAAAAAATGCCCTACCCTATTCTAAAATTAAAATAGAAAAGCTCTTTTACATTACCAGCCCTGAAAAGGGCCCTTTGCGGGGCATGCCCCAAAGAATTCAGCTCTTTTGCCTGTAAAAGAAAAACATACAATACCCCCCCCAACATTACAACCCACCACCCACATACCCCTAATCTAACCCAAACCCCCCTTAAATAAACCTAACACTAAGCCCCTGAAGATCTCCCTACCTTGTCTTCACCACGCCGGGTTCACCGATCGATCCAAAAGAGCTCCTCCGATGTCTTGATCCAAGCCCAAGCGGGGGGCTGAAGATGTCCATGATCCGACTGAAGTCTTCATCCAAGCGGGAGCTGAAGAGGTCCATGATCGGGCTGAAGTCTTCATCCAAGCGGGAGCTGAAGAGGTCCATGATCGGGCTGAAGTCTTCTATCAAGCGGCATCTTCAATCTTCTTTCTTCCGGATCCATGTTCATCCCGCCGACGCGGAACATCCATCTTCACCGACGACTTCCCGACGAATGACGGTTCCTTTAAGTCTTGGATGACGTCCCTTAAAGGAACCTTCATTCTTCAGTTGGACGTCGGAAGAAGAGGATGGATCCGCGCCGGAGGTCTTCAAGATGGAGCCGTTTGTCATCGGATGAAGATAGAAGATGCCGCTTGGATCAAGATGGTTGCCGGTCCGGATCTCCTCTTCTTCCCGGATAGGATGAAGACTTTGGAGCCTCTTCTGGACCTCTTCAGCCGCGACTTGATAGAAGACTTCAGACGGATTATGGATCGCCAGCCCCCGCTTGGGCTTGGATGAAGATTTCGGAGGCTTGGATGAAGACTTCGGAGGACGGATCGGTGAACCTGGCATGGTGAAGATAAGGTAGGAAGATCTTCAGGAGCTTAGTGTTAGGTTTATTTAATGGGGGTTTGGGTTAGATTAGGGGTATGTGGGTGGTGGGTTGTAATGTTGGGGGGGTATTGTATGTTTTTTTTTACAGGCAAAAGAGCTGAATTATTTGGGGCATGCCCCGCAAATGGCCCTTTTCAGGGTTGGTAAGGTAAAAAGAGCTTTGAACTTTTTTAATTTAGAATAGGGTAGGGCATTTTTTTATTTTGGGGGTCTTTGTTATTTTATTAGGGGGCTTAGAGTAGGTGTAATAAAAATTGTTGTAATATTTTTCTAATGTTTGTAAATATTTTTTTATTTTTTGTAAATTAGTTCTTTTTTATTTTTTGTACTTTAGTTAGTTTATTTAATTGTAGTTTTTTGTAGGTATTGTATTTAATTTATTTAATGATAGTGTAGTGTTAGGTTTAATTGTAACTTAGGTTAGGATTTATTTTACAGGTAATTTTGTAATTATTTTAACTATTTTAGCTATTAAATAGTTATTAACTATTTAATAGCTATTGTAACTGGTTAAAATAATTACAAAGTTGCCTGTAAAATAAATATTAATCCTAAAATAGCTACAATATAATTATAATTTATATTGTAGCTATATTAGGGTTTATTGTACAGGTAAGTATTTAGCTTTAAATAGGAATAATTTATTTAATAAGAGTTAATTTATTTCGTTAGATAAAAATTATATTTAACTTAGGGGGGTGTTAGTGTTAGGGTTAGACTTAGATTTAGGGGTTAATACATTTATTATAGTAGTGGCGAGCTCCGGTCGGCAGATTAGGGGTTAATACTTGAAGTTAGGTGTCGGCGATGTTAGGGAGAGCAGATTAGGGGTTAATACTATTTATTATAGGGTTATTGAGGCGGGAGTGAGGCGGATTAGGGGTTAATACATTTATTAGAGTAGCGGCGAGCTCCGGTCGGCAGATTAGGGGTTAATACTTGAAGTTAGGTGTCGGCGATGTTAGGGAGAGCAGATTAGGGGTTAATACTATTTATTATAGGGTTATTGAGGCGGGAGTGAGGCGGATTAGGGGTTAATACATTTATTATAGTAGCGGTGAGATCCGGTCGGCAGATTAGGGGTTAATAAGTGTAGGTAGGTAATATAATATAGGGGTCGGCGGTGTTAGGGGCAGCAGATTAGGGGTTCATAGGGATAACGTAGGTTGCGGCGCTGTACGGAGCGGCAGATTAGGGGTTAAAATTTTTTTAATAGAGTGGCGGCGATGTGGGGGGACCTCGGTTTAGGGGTACATAGGTAGTTTATGGGTGTTAGTGTACTTTAGAGCACAGTAGTTAAGAACTTTATAAACTGGCGTTAGCGCAGAAAGCTCTTAACTACTGACTTTTTTTTTGCGGCTGGAGTTTTGTCGTTAGATTTCTAACGCTCACTTCAGCCACGACTCTAAATACCGGCGTTAGAAAGATCCCATTGAAAAGATAGGATACGCAAATGGCGTAGGGGGATCTGCGGTATGGAAAAGTCGCGGCTGGAAAGTGAGCGTTAGACCCTTTCCTGACTGACTCAAAATACCAGCGGGCGGTAAAAACCAGCGTTAGGAGCCTCTAACGCTGGTTTTCACGGCTACCGCCCAACTCTAAATCTAGCCATTAGGGTTTATTTTATAGGTAAGTATTTAGTTTTAAATAGGAATAATTTATTTAATGATAGGAATATTTATTTAGATTTATTTAAATTATATTTAAGTTAGGGGGTGTTAGGGTTAGGGTTAGACTTAGGTTTAGGGGTTTTTAAATTTAAATAGTGGCGGCGGTGTAGAAGGGGCAGATTAGGGGTTAATAAATATAATGTAGGTGGCGGCGGTGTTGGGGGCGGCAGATTAGGGGTTAATAAGTATAATGTAGGTGGCGGCGGTGTAGAGGGGCAGATTAGGGGTTAATAAGTATAATGTAGGTGGTGGTGGGCTCCAGAAGCGGCGGTTTAGGGGTTAAACACTTTATTTAGTTGCAGCAGGGTCCATGAGCGGCGGTTTAGGGGTTTATACATTTATTAGAGTTGCGGTGGGCTCCAGGAGTGGCGGTATAGAGGGTAAACAGTATAGTATAGTGTGGGTGTTTAGTGACAGTATACCAATAAAGCTGGGAAAAAGCCAAAGAGCAGCGAGATCGATGACTGTTAGTTAACAACAGTCCGCTGCTCATCGCCCTGTACTTGGTACGCAGCTTTTTGACAGCTTTTTTGGTAACTTTGGAGAGCGTATTCAGGTCCGCGGGAGCGATGTTAGGCGAGCATATTGGTGCCGTCGAATGCAAGGAAGTTGACGGCTTGATAAGTAGATGCCATTGTACACTAGATTTTTCTTTGCATAAATGTTTTGTAGATGATTTATTTATATAGCAAATCTGGTAGTGTTTTTGTAACAATGTACAGTTTTGCTTATTTTTTAATAACACTGTGCTTATTTTCAGACTCCTAACCGAGCCCCAAAGTGTCAGATGTATATGTTTGTTTACAGACTTCTGCTGGCTCCTCTTTGTCTAATCTGTCTTTTCATATGCAGGGGAGTGGGGAGTGTCTGCTCGTCCTGATTTCCCAGCACCTTTCAGTGGGTGTCCCAGCCTAAACTCATCAACAGTGCTAAAGAGCTTCTAAATACGTTTTTAAAAGGTTTTATACTGGATTTTTAGATCAGTATCTGTGCATATTCTTCTTTATAGTAGTGTCTATTAAATGCAGTTATATGAAAATTGGTGTATACTGTCACTTTAACGTGTGAATTATTATCAAATGATAGATTGTGAATCCTGCAAAGGGGTTACAAATTTTTTTAAAGTAAGCTCCAGTGCAACAATGCCCTACTGGAAGCTAGCAGAACTCATCTGGTAAGCCAATGACAAGAGGCGTATGTGTGTGTAGACACTAATCACCAGCTAACTCCCAGTAGTGCATTGCTGCTCCTAAGCCTGCTTTTCAACAAAGGATATCAAGAGTACAAAGCAACTTTGGTAACAGAAGTAACTGAAAAATCTCTTAAATTGCATACGCTTTCATGTCCCTTTAAATACAGTATTAATTGAAAATATATTAAAAAAAATATATAGTATTTATATGTTTTATAAGATAATGTATCATTTGTGGCTTTGGAGTACTGCTGTATTTATTTGCCTCAACATAAGACTAAATTCTGACCAATGTGGGGAGAATGGAAGAAGTGTAGTATTTTATTACGACACCAAAGACTCATATTTTGCTTATTTTTCTGTAATGCTCAAAACAGCAACCATTCAAATAATTAATAATACAATTACGAAAATAAAATCTACAGAAACAGCTATTGCATATAAATCAACACAACCCAAAATGACTATAAGGCATTAGCCAATGAGAGAACAGTTCCGACCTCAGTTGCAGAAGCTGACTAATAAAAAAAAAACACCCTGCTTATATAAAGTCAAATAAATGCCACATATTCATGTTTCTTTTGCTACCCAGATTGGTTAAATATCTGATAATACTTCCTGTGTCTCTACATTTGTCTGTTCAAAACCCAACTTTGGGGCATTTTATTTTTCAACCATTTAACTATTATAATATATTTATTATGCCAACTACAAAATACCCTAGAGAGTAAACCTTCTGGAAACTCCAGATTTCCTCTAATTGTTAGATAATTAGATACTGAATGTTTCAGACCCAATTTCCCACACATTTTTTGCCATGCCCGTATAGGGTAATCTAAAGTTTTGAACCATGTTACCTCCTGTGGTAATTTATCTGCCTGAATGTGTACAATGTACATGAGGTAGTAGGGGTATACCAAATTTTATCTAGCGCAAGATCTGTAAAATAAGAGTTTCCGCAGAACCATTCTATTACTATTTTACTTAAACCTACTATGTTATGCAACCCAAGGGCCCCTATTTATCAACCCGTCAACTTACTTGCATTCGCCAGCACCAATACGCCTAAGATCGCCTAACGTCGCTGCCACGGACCTGAATACGCTCTCCAAAGTTACCAATAAAGCTGTCAAAAAGCCGCACACCAAGTACGGGGCGATGAGCAGCGGACTGTTGTTAACTAACAGTCATCGATCTCGCTGCTCTTTGGCTTTTTCCCAGTTTTATTACTATACTGTCACTAAACACCCACACTATACTATACTGTTTTACCCCTATACCACTGCTCCCGGACCTCGCCACAACTAAATAAAGTTATTAACCCCTAAACCGCCCCTCCCGGAGCCCACCACCACCTACATTATACTTATTAACCCCTAATATGCCGCCCCCTACACCACCGCCACCTACATTATGTTATTAACCCCTAATCTGCCGTCCCCTACACCGCCGCCACCTACATTATGTTATTAACCCCTAATCTGCCCCCCCTACACCGCCGCCACCTACATTATGTTATTAACCCCTAATCTGCCCCCCCTATACCGCCGCCACCTACATTATGTTATTAACCCCTAATCTGCCCCCCCTACACCGCCGCCACCTACATAACACTTATTAACCCCTAATCTGCCGTCTCCAATGTCGCCGCCACTATATTAAATTAATTAACACTTAAACCTATGTCTAAACCAAACACCCCCTAACTTAAATCTAATTTAAATAAATATAAATAAAATTACTATCATTAACTACATTATTGCTATTTAAAACTAAATACTTACCTGTAAAATAAACCCTAAGATAGCTACAATATAACTAATAGTTACATTGTAGCTAGCTTAGGGTTTATTTTTATTTTACAGGCAAGTTTGTATTTATTTTAACTAGGTAGAATAGTAATAACTACCTAGCTAAAATAAATACAAAAGTGCCTGTAAAATAAAACCTAACCTAAGTTACAATTACACCTATACTACAATTAAATACAATTAACTAAATTACATGCAATTAACTAAATTAAATACAATAACCTAAATTAAATTAAATTATCTAAAGTACAAAAACCCCCACTAAATTACAGAAAATAATAAACAAATTACAGAAATTTAAACTGATTACACCTAATCTAATAGCCCTATCAAAATATAAAAAGCTCCCCCAAAATAATAAAAAAAAACCTAGCCTAAACTACCAATAGCCCTTAAAAGGGCCTTTTGCGGGGCATTACCCCAAAGTAATCAGCTCTTTTACCTGTAAAAAAAAATACAACAACCCCCTCAACAGTAAAACCCACCACCCACACAACCAACCCCCCAAAAAAATACTAACTAAAAAAACCTAAGCTCCCCATTGCCCTGAAAAGGGCATTTGGATGGGCATTGCCCTTAAAAAGGGCAGTTAGCTCTTTTGAAGGCCCAAAGCCCTAACCTAAAAATAAAACCCACCCAATACACCCTTAAAAAAAAACTAACACTAACCCCCTGAAGATCGACTTACCAGGAGACGTCTTCATCCAAGCCGGGCAGAAGTGGTCCTCTAGGCGGCAGAAGTCTTCCCATAGGAATCAATGGGATATCGGGCAGCAGCGAACATGAGCTTTCGCTGCTTTCAGACTCCCATTGATTCCTATGGCATCCGCCGCCTCCAGGGCGACGGATGCCATAGGAATCAATGGGATATCGGGCAGCAGCGAACATGAGCTTTCGCTGCTTTCAGACTCCCATTGATTCCTATGGCATCCGCCGCCTCCAGGGCGACGGATTGAAAACCAGGTACGCTGGGCCGTAATAGTGCCGAGCGTACCTGGTAGAAATTTGTTAAATAGCAAAAGTAGTCAGATAGTGCCGAATTTGCATTCGGAACAGCTGTAGTGACGTAAGCATCGATCTGTGTCTGACTTTGACCGGCGGATCATATGTTACGTCACAAAATTCTACTTTTGCCGGTCTGTAGGCTTTGATAAATAAGGGGAATCAGGCTCGCCACAATTACGCTGCGGAATTCCAGCGTATTTGCGGTTGACGGCTTGATAAATAGGCCCCATTGTCTGGGAGTGATAAACCACCATTCTGTTTTGCCAAGAAAAGTTTTTTTATACACTATTCTTGGTTTCTTATTCTGTCATAGAAACTTAACCACTGCTTTATAAAAGTTTTTATATCCTTTTTTTTAATAATATAGGAATATTTTGAATTATATATAGGATTCTTGGAAAGGAGATCATTTTAATCAGACTAATTCTACCTGATAAGGTCAGTGGAAACTTTTCCCAATTTCTGAAATCCTCTTTCACCTTGTCTAATATGGGTAGGATATTTAATCTGTACCATTCATCAGGATTCAACGATATTCTAATACCTAAATATCTAAAATAATAGGATACTTTTTTAAATTGTATATTTTTTTAGCCGAGTGTGACTTTCCGACAATCCATAATATTTCATAATGGTATTATTTACCTTGTAGCCAGAAAAGGAGCTAAAACTATTAATAATATTCAGCAGTCGGGGGATATTTCTCTTTGTGTCCCTCACTGATAAGTCATCAGCATAAAGTGCTATTTTAACTTCTGTTTTCCCTACTCTAATTCCGTCAATTTCATCCCTAATTGCGATTTCCAACGATTCAATGGCTAGATCAAATATCAGTGGAGAAAGGGGGCAACCCTGTTGTGTTCCCCTTTCTAGGACAATTTTCTCTGATAGTTGACCATTTACTATAATAGCAGTTGTTGGGTTATTATAAATTTTAACTATAAGATTCAGAATATTCTCAGAAAACCCAAATTGTTTAAGTATAAAAAAAGATGTTTCCAGAAAATAGAATTGAAAGCTTTATCTGCATCCAGTGAGATCACTACTTTATTATGATCTCCTCTCTAGGGCTAGATTTAGAGTTCTGCAGCCAAAGGGGTGCGTTAGCTACGCATGCTTTTTTTCCCCTGCACCTTTTAAATACCGCTGGTATTTAGAGTTCACAGAAGGGCTGCGTTAGGCTCCAAAAAAGGAGCATAGAGCATATTTACCGCAATTGCAACTCTCAATACCAGCGGTGCTTACGGACGCGGCCAGCTTCAAAAATGTGCTTGTGCACGATTCCCCCATAGGAAACAATGGGACAGTTTGAGCTGAAAAAAAACCTAACACCTGCAAAAAAGCAGCGTTCAGCTCCTAACGCAGCCCCATTGTTTCCTATGGGGAAACACTTTCTAAGTCTGCACCTAACACCCTAACATGTACCCCGAGTCTAAACACCCCTAACCTTACACTTATTAACCCCTATTCTGCCGTCGCCGCTATCGCTGACCCCTGCATTTTATTATTAACCCCTAATCTGCCGCTCCGTACACCGCCGCAACCTACGTTATCCCTATGTTCCCCTAATCTGCTGCCCCTAACACCGCCGACCCCTATATTATATTTATTAACCCCTAATCTGCCCCCCACAACGTCGCCGCCAGCTACCTATAATAATTAACCCCTAATCTACCGACCGGACCTCACCGCTACTATAATAACCGCCTCAATAACCCTATAAGAAATAGTATTAACCCCTAATCTGCCCTCCCTAACATCGCCGACACCTAACTTCAATTATTAACCCCTAATCTGCCGACCGGGTCTCGCCGCTACTCTAATAAATGGATTAACCCCTAAAGCTAAGTCTAACCCTAACACTAACACCCCCCTAAATTAAATATAATTTAAATCTAACAAAATAAATTAACTCTTATTAAATAAATTATTCCTATTTAAAGCTAAATACTTACCTGTAAAATAAACCCTAATATAGCTACAATATAAGGAATAATTATATTGTAGCTATTTTAGGATTAATATTTATTTTACAGGCAACTTTGTATTTATTTTAACCAGGTACAATAGCTATTAAATAGTTAAGAACTATTTAATAGCTAAAATAGTTAAAATAATTAAAAAATTACCTGTAAAATAAATCCTAACCTAAGTTACAATTAAACCTAACACTACACTATCAATAAATTAATTAAATACAATACCTACAAATAACTACAATTAAATAAACTAACTAAAGTACAAAAAATAAAAAAGAACTAAGTTACAAAAAATAAAAAAATATTTACAAACATTAGAAAAATATTACAACAATTTTAAACTAATTACACCTACTCTAAGCCCCCTAATAAAATAACAAAGACCCCCAAAATAAAAAAAATGCCCTACCCTATTCTAAATTAAAAAAGTTCAAAGCTCTTTTACCTTACCAGCCCTGAAAAAGGCCATTTGCGGGGCATGCCCCAAATAATTCAGCTCTTTTGCCTGTAAAAAAAAACATACAATACCCCCCCCAACATTACAACCCACCACCCACATACCCCTAATCTAACCCAACCCCCCCTTAAATAAACCTAACACTAAGCCCCTGAAGATCTTCCTACCTTATCTTCACCATGCCAGGTTCACCGATCCGTCCTCCGAAGTCTTCATCCAAGCCCAAGCGGGGGCTGGCGATCCATAATCCGGCTGAAGTCTTCTATCAAGCGGCGGCTGAAGAGCTCCAGAAGAGGCTCCAAAGTCTTCATCCTATCCGGGAAGAAGAAGAGATCCGGACCGGCAACCATCTTGATCCAAGCGGCATCTTCTATCTTCATCCGATGACGAATGGCTCAATCTTGAAGACCTCCAGCGCGGATCCATCCTCTTCTTCCGACGTCCAACTGAAGAATGAAGGTTCCTTTAAGGGACGTCATCCAAGATGGCGTCCCTTGAATTCCGATTGGCTGATAGGATTCTATCAGCCAATCGGAATTAAGGTAGGACAATTCTGATTGGCTGATGGAATCAGCCAATCAGATTCAAGTTCAATCCGATTGGCTGATTGGATCAGCCAATCAGATTGAGCTCGCATTCTATTGGCTGATCGGAACAGCCAATAGAATGGGTGTTAGTGTACTTTAGAGCACAGTAGTTAAGAGCTTTATAAACCGGCATTAGCCCAAAAAGCTCTTAACTACTGACTTTTTTCTGCGGCTGGAGTCTTGTCGGTAGAGGGTCTAACGCTCACTCCAGCCAAGACTCTAAATACCGGCATTAGAAAGATCCCATTGAAAAGATAGGATACGCAATTGACGTAAGGGGATCTGCGGTATGGAAAAGTTGCGGCTGCAAAGTGAGCGTTAGACCCTTTCCTGACTGACTCTAAATACCAGCGGTAGCCCAAAACCAGCGTTAGGAGCCTCTAACGCTGGTTTTGACGGCTAACGCCAAACTCTAAATCTAGCCGCTAGTTCCTTTATCCCCCTCCTTTCTCCACTGCTAAAATGAACCATAAAAATTCTTGTGATGTTAAGTGATGAATTTCAATTTTTCATGAAACCTGTTTGATCATGGTGAATTATTTCTTCAAGAGATCTCTGTATTCTTTTTGAGATATTTGCTAAAAAATTATAATCCAAGTTTAATAGTGAAATGGGTCTATATGACCCCAATCTATCTGGCTCTTTAGTCTGTTTTAAAATCAAAGTTGTCCACGAGGAGGTAAAATTAGGGGACATTTCCTTACCTTCAGAAAAGTACAGATCAAATAATCCCTTCAGATATGGGATGATCTCCAGTAATAATAATTTATAATACATGTTAGGCAAAAGAACTGGACCTGGTGTCTTATTTCCTGCAGCAACTTTTATTGCTTGAATAATCTCTTCTTCCAAGATAGGCGTATTTATTTTTTGTAGTACTTCAATAGATCATTTAGGCATTTAATTTTTGACCAAAATTATTTTCTATTATTCTCATGTGAAGGTCTAGAGGCATAGACATCCGTGAAGTACTCAAAAAATTCCTGAAGGATCTCTTTATTAGTATTCTCAGATATACCATTTATCCTCACTGCCTCAATATTATTAGATTTGTTATAGTTTTAGCTAACAACTTAACTGACTTATTACTGAATCTAATATATTTGGCATTTTCTTTCAACTCTTTTTGTGCGGTCATACGTAATAAAAAGGTATCTTTCTTTTTTTGCTTGTTCGTTTTTAGTCCATGTCTGTCTTGTTGGGTTATTTAAGCAGCTGTTTTATGCGTTTATTAGAAAATGTATCACCTCCCTCTGCTTTTCTTTTTGTTTCTTCCTTATTTTACCCAAATAAGATATTATTTTGCCTCTAAGGACTGATTTGGAAGCTTCCCAGAATATTTCTGGTTTAGATATATACTCCTTATTATGCCCCACATACTCTCTCCACTTTTCTTGAACCCAGACTTTAAATTTATTATCATTCATAAGGTAGCAGGGAAATCTAAAATGCCTGAAATATGTATTAGGATTATGGAGCTGAATTTTAATAATAATAGTGGCGTGATCAGAAAGTGTGATCTGGTTAATTGATACCTAAGTTTTGCTAAAAAAATTAAGGAATAATTTAAAATTAAAGGATATCTGGAGACTAAAAAATCTGGATAAAAGAGAGTTTACATGTTTATCGAAATCGCATAAATCATATTCAAGAATAGATATGTTCCTAGTCAATGAAAATGTTCTTAACTTAGAAATTTAATCAATTAATAAAGGGTTAATTTTACAGGGCATAATACTAGTTGTTAAAACTGAAACTGAAGGCATGAAATGGTTAACTTAAAGGGACACTCAGGTTAAATTAAATTTTCATGATTCAGATACAGCATGTAATTTTAAACAACTTTTCAATTTACTTCCATTAAAAAAAATATGCACAGTCTTTTATATTTACAATTTTTGAGTCACCAGATCCTACTGAGCATGTGCAAGAATTCACAGACTAAAAGTATATGCATTTGTGATTGGCTGATTGCTATCACATGGTACAAGGGGAGTGGAAATATACATAACTTTGAAATTTGCTATAAAAAAATAAACTACTCATTTGAAATTCAGACTAAGTGCTATTGCATTGTCTTGTTATCTTGCATTTGTTGATTATGCAAATCTAATGTGTTGACTGGTTCTTTAACAGGGTTTCATGCAGTCTAAATACTTGCAACATTGTTTAAACATTGTGTTACCAGTGACATCACTGAGAATAAAATACGCTAAAATACTAAATTGGGCAGATGCTCTTAATAAAATACGCTAAAATAAGAGATTACCTCTTTTCCTATAGATATATAGGTATAAATATATATATATATATATATATATATATATTACATCAACATTATCATATATATATATATATATATATATATATTTATATTTAATAATAATAAAAACATTTCTATGAGAAGCACACAGAAATGTAAAATATGCGTAACGTGCCTCGGGTTGCGTGCTTTAGTCTAACACAGTGTTGGGTGTCGGGTTAGCGCACATGAAGAATTAATTATCTTAAGGTGCATTACTGAAATATTATAAATATTAAAGAATATGAATAATAGTATTAAAAATTATAATACATAATGTAAATAATATAGATTCTATGGATTATTTAGCATTTTTTAAAACATCTATAATAATTTGTAATATTGATTATTAATATTTTGTTATATTTTATATTTAATATTTCAATAATGCACCTTAAGATAACTAATTCTTCATGTGCACTAACCCAACACTGCATTAGACCTAAAGCGTGCAACCTGAAGAGTGTTACGCATATTTTACATTCCTATGTTCTTCACATAGACATATAATTTAATTTTTATTATTAAATATATATTTTTATATTAATCTGATAATGTTAATGTAAAATAGATATTTATATATCAATAAGAATAGATGTACAGGTATAGATATATATATATATATATATATATATATATATATTTATTTATTTTAAAAAAAATAACATTATCCTGTATGTGAAGAACATTGGAATATGAAATATTATTAACTCATGTTAGGTTAGCTCAGGCGATAAGTGTTAGGTTTTTTCTTCTGCAAAAGCTTTACTTTCAATTTGTAATATGTAATTTTTCTTTTCCTAATCAGGTACTATGCATTTTTTGTAATGTCTGTCCAGGAACATTGATTACTAACTTAATATAATTGGTAAATCCTTGGGGGGTGCAAGCAGGAACAGCCCAATTTATCCTTCTTTGAACAGCTATTGATCTTAAAGTGACAAACATGTTATATTAATTATAAGCAAGTTCAGTATTTAAATTATGAAATATGTATATTTTTTTCCTTAAGAAATTAAGAAGTAAATG
Source organism: Bombina bombina (assembly GCF_027579735.1). Taxonomy (NCBI): domain Eukaryota; kingdom Metazoa; phylum Chordata; class Amphibia; order Anura; family Bombinatoridae; genus Bombina; species Bombina bombina. The sequence continues at coordinate 400,483,273 of NC_069504.1, forward strand.
CTGGTTGAATATAAATTTAAACTAATAAATCTGTATCAGTTGTGAATTCCCTCCTGATGTTCATTGGTGGGTAAAACTATTTATGATTGCCAGATAACTATGTTCTGCCAATTTTCAATGCCAGATGGTTAGTTCCTATGTTTAAATGGTGCTTTTTTATATTTTTTATAGGAAAATGTGAGTGTAGTGTTTTTAACTCTGAAAAACAAGCCATACACCAAAACAAGAACAATCGGCTAGATTACAAGTTTTTCGTTTTGAGTTGTGCGGTGCTAACGAGCAGTTTATGCTCACAGCTCACTTACAGACAGCGCTGGTATTACGGGTTTTTACAACCCAGACAAGAAGTGAGCGTTGAGCAAATTTCTGCTCCTTACCGCATTCCAATACCAGAGCCGGCTGAAAAAAAGTCTAACACCTGCCAAAAAGCAGCATAAAGCTCCCTAATGCAGCCCCATTGATTCCTATGGGGAAATCAAATTTATGTCTACACCTAATACCCTAACATGAACCCGAGTCTAAACACCCCTAATCTTACACTTATTAACCCCTAATCTGCTGCCCGACATCGCCGACGCCTACATTATAATTATTAACCCCTAATCTGCCGCTCCGGACACTGCCGCCACCTACATTATACTTATGAACCCCTAATCTGCTGCCCCCAACATCGCCGACACCTACATTATATTTATTAACCCCTAATCTGCCGACCCCTATGTCGTCGCCACCTACCTACATTTATTAACCCCTAATCTGCTGCCCCAAATGTCGCCGCCACTATAATAAACATATTAACCCCTAAACCGTTGCACTCCTGCCTCGCAAACATTAGTTAAATATTATTAACCCCTAATCTGCCATCACTAACATCGCTGAAACCTACCTACATTTATTAACCCCTAATCTGCCGCCCCCAACGTTGCTGCCACTATACTAAAGTTATTAACCCCTAAATCTAAGTCTAACCCTAACCCCCCTAACTTAAATATAATTTAAATAAATATAAATAAAATTCCTATCATTAACTAAATAATTCCTATTTAAAACTAAATACTTACCTATAAAATAAACCCTAAGCTAGCTACAATATCACTAAGAGTTACATTGTGTCTATCTTAGGTTTTATTTTTATTTTACAGGCAAGTTTGTATTTATTTTAACTAGGTACAATAGTTATTAAATAGTTATTAGCTATTTAATAACTACCTAGCTAAAATAAATACAAAAGTACCTGTAAAATAAAACCTAACCTAAGTTACAATTACACCTAACACTACACTATAATTAAATACAATTAAATAAAATTATCTAAAGTACAAAAACAAACACTAAATTACAGAAAATAATAAACAAATTACAGTATTTTTAAACTAATTACACCTAATCTAATCCCTCTAACAAAATAAAAAAGCCCCCCCAAAATAAAAAAATCCCTACCCTACTCTAAATTACAAATAGCCCTTAAAAGGGCCTTTTCCGGGGCATTGCCCCAAAGTAATCATAACTATTTAATAACTATTGTACCTAGTTAAAATAAATACAAACTTACCTGTAAAATAAAAATAAAACCTAAGATAGATACAATGTAACTATTAGTTATATTGTAGCTAGCTTAGGGTTCATTTTACAGGTAAGTATTTAGTTTTAAATAGGAATTATTTAGTTAATGATAGGAATTTAATTTGATTTATTTAAATTATATTTAAGTTAGGGGGGGTTAGGGTTAGGGTTAGACTTACATTTAGGGGTAAATAACTTTAGTATAGTGGCGGCAACTTTGGGGCGGCAGATTAGGGGTTAATACATGTAAGTAGGTGTCGGCGATGTTAGGGACGGCAGATTAGGGGTTAATAATATTTAACTAATGTTTGCGAGGCGGGAGTGCGGCGGTTTAGGGGTTAATATATTTATTATAGTGGCGGCGATGTCTGGTTCGGCAGATTAGGGGTTAAAAAATGTATTTTAGTGTTTGCGATGTGGGGGGCCTCGTTTTAGGGGTTAATAGGTAGTTTATGGGTGTTAGTGTACTTTTTAGCACTTTAGTTAAGAGTTTTATGCTATGGTGTTGTAATGTATAACTGTTAACTACTGACTTTAAAATGCAGTACCAGTCTTGACAGGAGAGGGTCTTCCGCTCACTTTTTGGCAGACTCGTAATACCGGCGCTATGCAAGTCCCATTGAAAATATAGGATACACAAGTGGATTTGCAGTATTTCCAAGTCTGGCCAAAAAAGTGAGCGGTACACCTTAACCTTCAAGACTCGTAATACCAGCGGGCGTTAAAAAGCAGCGTTGGGACCGGCCAACGCTGCTTTTTAAAGGATCAGTCAACACATTAGATTTGCATAATCAACAAATGCAAGATAACAAGACAATGCAATAGCACTTAGTCTGAACTTCAAATGAGTAGTAGATTTTTTTATAACAAATTTCAAAGTTATGTATATTTCCACTACCCTTGTACCATGTGATAGCAATCAGCCAATCACAAATGCATATACGTATAGTCTGTGATTTCTTGCACATGCTCAGTAGGATCTAGTGACTCAAAAATTGTAAATATAAAAGACTGTGCACATTTTTTTTAATGGAAGTAAATTGGAAAGTTGTTTAAAATTACATGCTGTATCTGAATCATGAAAATTCAATTTAACCTGAGTGTCCCTTTAAGTTAAATTCAATTTAACCTGAGTGTCCCTTTAAGCCTAACGCACAACTCGTAATCTAGCCGAGTGTGAATTACCATCAGCATTAGTTCATCAACATTGTGAGCAATACGTATTCTAAAGCTCTCCTGGGTCAGGGTCTGTAATCTAAATAGAAAATGTTTAAACATTTGTTTGACTATTTTCATTAATCTGCCCCCCCCCCCCCCCCCATGAATATACATTTCTTACAATATTGTAAACTAACAATGGTGTGAATTTAGCCAGTCCTTGTTTGGTGTCCTCTTTTGTTTTTTTTTCTTTTGTTTTTGTATTGTCCAGAGTGTTCTGATGCAAGGTTTACACTAAAGGTTTACACTAAAAAAGTGAGCGGTACACCTTAACCTTCAAGACTCGTAATAGCAGCGGGCGTTAAAAAGCAGCGTTGGGACCGGCCAACGCTGCTTTTTAAGCCTAACACACAACTCGTAATCTAGCCGAGTGTGAATTCCCATCAGCATTAGTTCATCAACATTGTGAGCAATACGTATTCTAAACCTCTCCTGGGTCAGGGTCTGTAATCTAAATAGAAAATGTTTAAACATTTGTTTTACTATTTTCATTAATCTGCCCCCCCATGAATATACATTTCTTACAATATTGTAAACTAACAATGGTGTGAATTTAGCCAGTCCTTGTTTGGTGTCCTCTTTTGTTTTTGTATTATCCAGAGTGTTCTGATGCAAGGTTTACACTAAAGGTTTACACTAAAAACTCTCCGGCATGAAGAGAAATCACTCAACAGTTTTGGGAATTTTTTTTTTAGACCTTATTTTGTAATAATAGATACAGATTTGTCCACAGCACTGTGTCTTTCAAAAATGCTTTATTCTCTGTAAATTACAGGCATAAAAACAGCTTATTTTGTAAAGTAGGAGTATCTGCTTCACATGAACAATACAGCATAGCGAGATAAACATTACTCAAGCTAAAATTTCCCTTTATAAAATGATTATACTGTACTGACGAGACTTCTTAGAACATCTCGCCCGAATGGAGAAATTTAGATCTTTGGGCCCTAAGTGTTTATGTTGTTTAATACCCAAATTCCAATATTTACTCATCTCTTCAACATCCCCCTTTTAATCATTCTCTTAAGCACCCCTTAGAGGTTAAAGCACTCATTGACCCACTTTCACCCTCTAGCTGCCTCTTTTATCTCCCTATTTACCGTATTTACCTATATTCACAATAATTAGAAATACTAGTGAACAACTACGTAACACTTTTTAACGCTATTTCTTTAACAGAGCTTTTGCAATCAGTTATCTTTTCCCGATACACACCACTAAAAATAGCACTTAACAAAGATCACTGAATCTGCAAATAAAACTTCAGTAATCTATTTATCTCTTATTAGACCTCTCAGCTACTTTTGATACTGTTGACCCTCTTGGCTCGTGCAAACCCTGGCCATTGTAACATGTTCTACATCTGTAACTGCCCCTTATTGTGTGAATCTCTAGTACTCCCTTCGCACTGCTTCTGGCATAAGTCCTGTAACTGTTTTCTTCTCCATCAACACAATTTACTTGGCCAGATTATTAGCTATTTGGGTTATATTTCAAACCCAAACATCCTGCCTTCTAACTCTTCTGTCTGGGACACTTATAAGACTATAGGACTTGCATACAATTAGCATAAGAATTAATTGAGCTTACACTTCAGAATGATGTATATTAGACCTGATTTGACTTCTGGTTCTAGTATAAGGTAGGTTTTATTGTCAGCAAATGCCTGTCTTATGTATCTTCCTGTATGATTTTTTTAAAAGTTAGAGGAGAGAAATAATATTATATTTCCAAGTACTTATTAATTCCCCAACACAATTAGACCCTATGCTTAGGGAGGAAAAATAATTTTCCCTTAATCACAATAATGGAGGTGGGGGGTGCTCAATATCCTGTATATACATAGAAAAAATGTAGAGAGAAGGAATGGATATAACAGAGCACTCGAGTAGAACTATTATGAATAATTCACTATGAAAGTGGATGTGCAGGACTGGGGTATTTTAAATAAAACATAACTTTTAATAATTATAAGATAAAAATATGTGTATAATAGTGACAAACATTCACTCAATGTGGTGTATATAAAACCAATTAAAATAAATGATCAATGCTGAAGTGCCAGGTATTGGCCATACAAAGTATGTCAAGTGGGTAGCTCAAAAGCAGAAAGCACTATATAGTGCTTAGCAAATTGCACTAATACTGATCAAAAACGGAAAGTTGCTTTCCACGAAATTATCTGCTATGTGCAAATGCTTAAACGATGTTAGTACTAATTGAAGTCACTCGCTTGTATCACAACACAAAATTATGTTAAACAGTCCTACCTATTAATATACAGGTCATTGAAATGAGCCAATATGAAGGCTCTGATGTCAAGAAGAGGTGTAAAAGCGGTGCCTTTTATATGTTAACATCCATATGTAGCTATAGGAAAATCTACCCACAAATGAGGTGTGTGAATTGGGTAAGTCTAGCAAGGAAGTACCATAATATGCTCGCGGATTGCACAAAAATCTAATCTACAAAAGAGGATTGACCTCACACAAGAATTATCTAGCTGGTGCAATACTGGAGCGGTACTATCACTCGTCAGAATCCCATACTATTTATAACACATAATACATAAGTGTAAAGTCAAATAATATAGTTAAAGTGAGTCTAATGTAGCAGCCAAATGAAAGGCTTGCTAGCTACGAAGAGTCACTAGATTATAAGTGTCTATTAGACAAATGTGTAAATGTTCAGAGCGCTCTAGATGAATGCTGCTGATCTTATTGTGTGTGTGTGTGTGTTAATAATGCTTGAACGTTACACATTTGTCTACCCTCCACCTTCACTAACCGCAACATTTTCCTAGCTGGCCCAAATATTGAAATAAAGAAAAATAATAAAAAGCTCACATCAACATGGACTCAAAATACAATAAAGCAGACAAAATCATGTAACATGGGTTCTATTTGACCAGACCTTTTTTGCAGCTCAAATACTGCAATCCCTTACTAATGGACCTTCTCTCTTAGCCCTTAAAGTACCAGTAAATACAATAGATTAGCACAATCAACAAACACATGATAAAAAGACAATGCAATAGCACTTAGGGGACGATTCATCAAGCTCCGAATGGAGCTTGATGCAGCTGTTTCCGCGAATTAAGAAGCAGCAGTCTTAAGACCACTGCTCCTTAACTCATCCACCTCCTCTGAGGCTGCGGACATCAATCCGTCCTATCGAATACTATCGCGTTGATTTAGACCCCCTGCTAGCGGCCGATTAGCCACGAATCTGCAGGGGGCGGCATTGCACAAGCATTGCACCAGAACTGCTTGTACAATGTTAAATGCTGACAACGTATGTTGTCGGCATTCAGCAATGTCGGACAGACATGATCCGCTACAGCAGATCATGTCTGTCCAACAAATGATAAATTGGCCTTTAGTCTGAACTTCAAATAAATAGTAGATTTTTTCTGACAAATTTCAAAGTTATGTCTATTTCCACTCCTTCTGTATCATGTGACAGCCATCAGCCAATCACAAATGCATATATGTATATTCTGGTAATTCTTGCACATGCTCATGCTTGAGTTGGTGACTCAAAAAGGTTAAATATAAAAAGACTGTGCACTTTTTTTTAATGGAAGTACATAGGAAAGTCTTTTAAAATTGCATGCTCTATCTTAATCATGAATGTTTAATTTTGAATGTAGTGTCCATTTAACTCTCCTACAATGCACTTTAATCCTACCCCACTGTTATGTATTGGTTATTTTTCACTAGCAGTCCAATAATTTGTATCCTATAACCTGATGAAAAAAGTTCACTACTTCCACTAATAAATTAACATAAAAACCTCACTTTTTCATTTGCTAATACCACTTTCTATACAACTTAATGGCCTTACCAGCTGCGCTAGTACAATTTTTTACCAAATGTCATTTCATCTCAAGTAATAATTTCCAAGCTCCATTCCTTTATTGTTCCTCTTGTCATACCATTTAAACATCTTTATTTTATAATGTTGTGGAAATGAGCCCTTGATTCCTTCTGTAACAGAATGATAGTTTATCTATTGTTTTGCTATCATCATGCATTCTTGAATAATACTCACCTAGATTTCGAGTTTTGCGCTAAAGAGGGTGCAAAAATAACGCCAAAAATTTTGCGTTTTTGCACTCTCCATAGCGCTGCCATTACGAGTAACTAAAAAGCTTCCTTGTGCTGTGGGTTATGGTGCGTTAAGCTCCATACCGCACAAAAGCCAAGGACTGAGTTTACGTCCTCGTGCACGCTTTTCCCCATAGACATCAATGTGGAGAGAGTGTTAGAAAAAGAAATAATACCTGCGATTGCGGAATGGAGATCGCTGTAATGCAACCTCATTGATGTTGATGGGGAAAAGAAGGTTACGTTTAAACCTAACATCCTAACATAAACCCCAAGCCTAAACACCCCTAACACTAGACACTAATAAAAGTTATTAACCCCTATTCCGCCGCTCCCCGACATTGCCGACACTAATAACAGTTCTTAACCCCTATTCCGCCTCTCCCGACATCGCTGACACTAATAAAAGTTATTAACCCCTATTCCGTCATTCCCTGACATCCCCAACACTGATAAACATTATTAACCATTATTCCACCACTCCCCTACATCGCCGACACTAATAAAAGTTATTAACCCCTATTCCGCCACTGCCCGACATCGCTGACACTGATAAAAGTTATTAACCCCTATTCCGTGAAGAATCAAATCAGCCATTAGGAATGCAAGGTATGCCATTTTGAAACAGCTACATTGCATTCAACTTCAGTGTACGGCGGTGACCATATGAAGAGGACGCTCCGCGCAGGATGTCTTCGCCGTGCAGGATAGCTCTGCTCCGCGCCACTGGGATGAAGATAGAAGACGTCCCCGAGATGGATGAAGGTGTCGCCGCCTGGATGAAGATGGATGTCCAGGCTTTAGGAACCGTGAGTAGATTTTATGGGGTTAGTGTTGGATTGTTTTACATTTTTTTGCGTGTTTTTTTTAGATTAGGGATGGGCACTTGTAAAAGAGCTGAATGCCCTTTTAAAGGCAGTAAAAAAGCTGAATGCCCTTTTAAGGGCAATGCCCATACAAATGTCCCTTTAGGGGCAATGGTTATTTTAGGATTGTTTAGAGTTAGTTTTTTTTTATTTTGGGGGGTTGGTTGGGTGGGGAGGTTTAGTCATTTAGTCATTTTTAAGGTAAAAGAGCTATTTAACTTAGGGCAATGCCCTACAAAAGGCCCTTTTAAGGGCTATTGGTAGTTTATTGTAGGTTAGGGGGTGTTTTTATTTTTATAGGCTATTAGATTAGGAATAATTGTTTTTATTTTTGATAATTTCGTTTATTATTTTTGTAATCTTAGCGTTTTTATTTTTCGTAATTTAGTGATTATCATTCTTTGTAATTTTAGATTTTTTTGTAATTTTTTCGTAGTTATATATATTTTTTTAATTTGTAATTTAGATTTTTAAATTGGTATATTTTTTTATTTTATTAGAATAGTAATGTTAGGTTAATTTTTTTAGTTTAAACTTTTTTTTTTATTTCACAGGTAAGTTTTTAATTTATTTTAAGGTAGTTATATTGTAATTTTAATTTAAAGTTAGGGGGTGTTAGGTTTGGGGGTTAATAGTTTAATTTAGTGTTTTGCAATGTGGGGGGGCTGCGGTTTAAGGGTTAAAATGGTTAATTTACAAGTTACAATGTGGGGGGCTTGAGGTTTAGGGGTTAATAGGTTTAGTGGTTACAATGTGGGAGGCTGGAGGTTTTAGGGGTTAATAGGTTTAGTTTATTAGTTGAAATGTGGGGGATGGAGGTTTAGGGGTTAATACTTTATTATAGTGTTGACGATGTGGGGGACCACGGTTTAGGAGTTAAAGTGAATGTAAATTTTGATGCTAAAGTGCCCGGTTTCTAAAAATTCAATTAAACACAGGGACACTTTAATTCATCAAAATTTACATTTCACTCCTGTTGTGAAAAAAAAACTTACCTTTTAATCTTGACAGAAGCTCCAGCTTCCTCTACCCGTCGCAAAGCCTCTTCCTGGGTCTAAAATGAGGAATCAGTCTTCCTCCAATCACGGCTTTGAATCAGTCACTTATTCCCCTGGGGGGAGAAGCCGTGATTGGAGAATGACCTATCCATCATTTCTGATATCAGAAATGGCTTGCGACAACCGGAGGAAGCTGGAGCTGCTGTCAAGATTAAACAACAGGAGTGAAATATAAATTTTGATGAATTAAAGTGCCCCTGTTTTTAATCGAATTTTTAAAAACCCGGCACTTTAGCATCAAAATTTACATTCATTTTAATAGGTTTATTTAGTGTCGGCGATGTTGGGGGGCGGTGGATTAGGGGTTAATCGTTTTATTTAATAGTCGCGATGTGTGTGGGTGGGTGGCAGATTAGGGCTTAATAAGTTTAATATAGAGTTTGCGATGCAGTAGGGGGCAGTTTAGGGGTTAATAGGTAGTTTATGGGTGTTAGTGTACTTTGTAACATTTTAGTTATGAGTTTTGTGAAACATTTTTGTTACACAAAATCCATAACTACTGCTCTCAGATGGAGGAATGGATCGTGTCGGTATAGTCTGTAATGCAAGCATTTTAGCTGGACCGCACAACCTGTAATACGGCACTATGGAAAATCCCACCCTTAAACTTAATTTTTTTGAGTGTGGAATGGACGTTGCGTTACAGGCTAAAATGTTTGCGGTATAGCTACACCGCTGAGACTAGTAATATGCATTCCTGGCCATTCCACGCGCAATGTCCAATTTTTAAGCGGTATAGCTGTACCGTAAAACTCGTATTCTAGCCGACTGTTAGGTAAGATAGAGCTTTCTAATAAAGCATAATTTTCTATTACTATTAAGAACAATAATAGTAATACCTATTTTTTCCTTCCTTTACAACTGCATCACTCACATCTCGCCTCCTATTTTGCCCCCTTCTGGTGTCCAGATTCTTTATCCACCTTTTTTCCCTCAATTTCCACTTTTTTTTTTTATAATATATTTTATTTAGTTTTTAGGATAAAAAAAATGACAATTGGGGGCACGCAGGACCCCTGCTCTGCTAGACATAATAAACATGAAGTTCAAACACATGAATCTTTAGATGAATGAACTTACAATTGGCACATAGGAGAATATTCATATATAAAATCAAAATTCCCCACTCTAGAGATAAGCAAGTAGTTTCTATTCAAAGGGGAGTTTATATTCCTAAGAAATGGGAGGAGTTGTAGTGGAAATAGTCCGCAAAATTTTAACCCTGGCGAGGGCTCCGTAAATAGGGGGGGAGGTGATCTAGTGTATAATGTCCACCATTAAAAAATATATAGGTGGTTAGGTATAACACAGTATAAGAGTGAAAAATAAGAACTTTCCTTAATATGTAACACGCCCTGGGATATTATAGGTTACATAATTGGTCCATGATTTTGAATTGGGTTATTAAGTAGTGTAAGATATTGGGCTGCACTGTATGCAAAGTGGGATCGTGAAATATCCCGTATCACCAATAGCCCACCTACCATGCTATGGGATCTTACCATAAGACTTCGCTAGGCTGAGTAGTTTAATCTTACCGCTATCTTATGGGAATATGGTGTCTCTAGTACATCAATCGACCACAATGTAAATTTCCCATGGTGACAAGGCCCGCTTCTCTACATAGCCCTACTTCTTGCTATATAAGTGAATTTATCCTGAGTTGGCGTGTTCGTGGGTTGGCCTTCCTTTATGTGAGCTCCCCCTTGACCCTGGCCACTGGTCTAAAAGGAGAAACCACAAATTATAGCGATACATAAAAAATGTAATGACAAATTGTACCTGTCCTCGCCGGGGGCCCCCTCAAACCCCCAAACCGGACAGGCCCATATAAATGGTTTATCAATATCAGTAGGCCCACGCCCACAGCGGTTGGAATATGACTACTATGGCATCTATTTCAATTACGCTTATATAAGTGTCCCTCCCAGGGCTCCCCACTAACCCACAGGCGAGATGTTAAGGCAAGATGTCCACAGCCAATATTATAACAGTCATTAGCCAACTATACAAAATAAAATAAAAATTTAAAAAAAAAAAGCAAGAAGCGAGCTAAGGTAACATGAAGGTTCCATTGTGTTGTTATGAGGATTGTCTTTAAATGTCACCATATCAGACCCATTCAAGCTTCATACATTAAGGTGGTGGAATGAGCCGGGCTGTAGAGTTGAATATGAGATAATCCTAGTGTTAGACCCTTGGTATTAGAGAACCATAACATGCAATATGTAATAATGATATGTATACATTGTAAAATAATGTCAGAAAACACTCACTGTGGATATAAGAAATACCGTGCTCTACCTATAACTACTAAGTAACTAATGAAAAAGGGTTAGCCTTAATGGCCGCTGAACACTAACAGGAGAAGAGACATAGCAATGTATAGGGGTATGTAACTATGGGCAGCCTGCTAGCAAGTGAGAAAGAAACAAAAAGTAAAAACAGAAGCAGGCTGCTATTTTGATAACAATGTTTGTCCCATGGAGCTTGAGAGGCTTTAAGATGACATGGACCTCTGTGACTCATCTATCCGATCCCAAGCTTAGCACAAATGGTAAGTGAGGCCCCTTCCCATACCTCAAACAGTCTCTGCAGTTCAGGGTGTCCTGCTAACACAGGTTGGGTTATACGGAAAGACAGCAGGTAGCAAAGAAGCGGGTCCATCTTAGTTGAGGGTTGACGAGAGGTCAGGGCCCCATTCAACAAGAGAATACCATCCTCCATTATATCAGCAAATGTTTCAGAGCCCAGTCCCGCTGTCATCGCCTTCAGGACTCGAAGCGCGGGAGTCGGCCATATTGCGTCCTCTGCCGGGACTATGTCAGTAAGGCTGTCTCTAGTAAGTGCTCTCTCGGAGGCCAAAGGAGCGGGTATCCCCAGTTCAGAGGCCTCACTCTCACCAGCTAGTACTTCCAGCTATCCTGAGTTGTCATCCGGCAAGTCTCCACCCCCATCCTGGTCCGCATCTTCGGCTGCTCCAAAGCCCCTTGCAATCAGTAGCCACAACTTACAAAAGTGGGAGTCCATCAGGGTAAGTATTTCTGCATCGCTCAGAGCTAATGCCATGGTCACAGAGAGGATGGTTATCACACTTATAGATCGTAGGTTTCAGGAGTTGTATCAACCCTTCATAGAGCTCTGTGGTTGGGGGCTGAATCTTAGGCACAGTTCCAGTGTAAAAGCTTCACATTCAACAGACAGTCAGGGCCTCAGATAAAATGCGTTATATGTTAAAATAAACCTGCCATTGTGATCGTGGAATCTTCGCACATTAGCCCTACATCAGGTTCCTATGCTCCAAGACAAGTTAGGGTACAATATCTCTAAAGGCCCGCAGTATGATGCGGGAGCTTCAGTATAATGCGGCCATCATGGTCGGCTGTTGGCTCCGCTCCCCAATTTCCACTTTTAGTCAACACTAGATAGAGAAACGTGGTGAGAAAGGTAATGTTTGGCTTTAATGTCTGGATGAATGAGAATATTTAGAAATGGTTTGCTACTGTTTATATGCAATATTGGTCCATGATTTTGAATTGGGTTGTTTAGTAGTGTAAGATATTGGGCTGCACTGTATGCAAAGTGGGATCGTGAAATAATGTTTTTTTGTGTAATATTTTACTGCTTCCTAATTATGCATTACTGACAGTGGTACACATTGTCAAGGCATATTTATTAACAAAATGTTATACAGGTAGAAAACACTTTATACAAACTGCTTGGGACCAGAAAACATTTGGATTTTAGAATAAGTTTGGATTTTAGAATTCTGGATTTGGGAATATGTACCTGTGGTATACAACTATATCAAATTACCTGCAGGGTTGGTAGATGCATTTTGGTGCATTGTTAAATTTATGCTAATAAGTCATTTTCATTTTGATGTCATATGTTTTCCTCTTTGTCATTTGATCTGTGATGCCTTTATTAAAATGTCTGCTGTTGTAATTTGCATGTTATTTGTGATATCTTTAAAGGGACACTGTCCCCAAATTTTTTATTTCATGACTCAGATTGAGCATGAAATTTTAAGCAACTTTCTAATTTACTCCTATTATCAAATTTTCTTCATTCTCTTGGTATCTTTATTTGAAATGCAAGAATGTAAGTTTAGATGCCGGCCCATTTTTGGTGAACAACCTGGGTTGTCCTTGCTGATTGGTGGATAAATTCATCCACCAATCAAAAATTGCTGTCCAGAGTTCTGAAACCAAAAAAAGCTTAGATGCCTTCTTTTTCAAATAATGATAGCAAGAGAACGAAGAAAAATTGATAATAGGAGTAAATCAGAAAGTTGCTTAAAATTGCATGCTCTTTCTGAATTGCAAAAGAAAAAAATTGGGTACAGTGTCCCTTTAATGATTTCAAGTATGGTGTTAAACAAAACCAAGGAGGTAGTGTGAATTTTAATTTAAACATTTTACAGTTGAAAGTGGTACAGCATATAAGTAAAAAGTAAAAAAGCTGGCTAGAAAATATAGCATGAACATCTCTATATAAAAAAGAGAGCGCTCCTATCCCATCATAAAACTTCCCAATTAAGCATGTCACATTGTAGAGGAACTTAAAGCATCCAATCCAAATGCTTGCTCTGGATCAAGGAAGGATGCATATACCTGGCATGTGTAGAAACTGTCACATTATTGTCATCCTCAGTGTAAAAGAAGTTTATGCCAATGCCTTGTGAGATCACAGTGATATCCTGCAGGATTATGGGTAAATCCCATAAGATTGTAGCAAAATGTGAACTCAGCACATATGAAAGTAGGTAGAGGAGCTGAATGAGATCCCAGTCAAACAACATTAAACTTTTTCTTTCTCACAGTTGCATCAGGGACAAAGGATAATTTATGTTGAAGAACATGTCAATTTAAGGGGTGTCCGTGCATAAAGCAATATCAGTTCTTGATATGCCTTTTCTATTATGCATATAATTGTACACCCAGCATATGTATGGTATAGTATAATACGCTGTCTACAGATAAATAAAATAATAGTATTGTGGGAAATAACAATTAATCACACTGCACTGGATTGCAAATTAGTAATAGATTGCAAAACATTTGTTTTCACACGGAATAAAAAATAATAATTATATTAAATTTTAGAAGTTGGAGAATTGTATGGTTGTGTTATGTGATTATGTGTGTTAGCCAGAGAGGAGGCATCTGTCTTGGTCTGCATGTGTTGCATCTGGGTCATAGGGGTCTATTTATGTATACACACAGACACACACGTACATATATGTCTGTGTGTGAGAGATTGCTTGACTTCTACAGTCCGCCCCTTCTGCCAACTAAGGGCTCGTTTCCATTTTAGTACCAGGTTTCAATTAAAATAGTTAGCGAATTGCGTGCAGTCGCCCTTTTAGTTTAGGTGTAAGTTAGCGTTGTGTTAACGCTTCCACCCGATGCCGGATTTCTTAAGAATTAATTGGTTACTATGGTATCACGACCTTACACTACGCTTACACTCGATCACATATACCGCGCCACATGCAAGTGCGGTGCGTATATTTTAACGTCGCTCACGGTTATGATAAAAGCAAACACCTAACGCATGCGCAATATCTACCTCTCAACCGCATCCCCCCCACCGCAATAACTAATAAATGTATTAACCCCTAATTCACCAACTCCCATATCACAAAGTATCTATTAAAGTTATTAACCCCTAAACTGCCATCCCCCATATCGCAACTGACAATGAAATGTATTAACCTTTAAACCACCATCCCCCCACATCGCAACTAACAATAAAATGTATTAACCTCTAAACCACCATCCCCCCACATCGTAACTAACAATAAAATGTATTAACCTCTAAACCACCATCCCCCCACATCGCAACTAACAATAAAATGTATTAACCTCTAAACCGCCATCCCCCACAACACAAAGTACCTATTTAAACTATTAACCCCTAAACCACCATCCCCCCACAACGCAAAGTACCTATTTAACCTATTAACTTCTGAAACGCCATCCCCCAACATCGCAACTGACAATGAAATGTATTAACCTTTAAACCACCATCCCCCCACATCTCAACTAACAATAAAATGTATTAACCTCTAAACCACCATCCCCCCACATCGCAACTAACAATAAAATGTATTAACCTCTAAACCGCCATCCCCCACAACACAAAGTACCTATTTAAACTATTAAACCCTAAACCACCATCCCCCCACAACACAAAGTACCTATTTAACCTATTAACTCCTAAACCGCTCTCCCCCCACAACGCAAAGTATTAATCTAATCACTAAGCCCCCTAACCTAACACCCCCTTAGTTAACCCCATTGCATAAAATAAAAAAGACTATTAAACTAATAAATGAATTATAATACCAAAATTAAAAATCCTAATCTAAAATTAAAATAAAAAGTCCTAACATTACATTTAAAAAAAAGTTAAGATTTAAATAGATAATCTAAGATTACATAAATACCTAATCTAATACCCTTATAAAAACAAAAAAAGCCACCCCAAAATAAAAATTGTACAAATGAGCCATTATGATTTAAGCAGCTCTCATCCTATTGGCTGATTTGAAAATGTCAGCCAATAGGAATGCAAGGTACCCCAATATAAAACGGAAACCTTGCATTCAAGCTTCAGTGTGCGGTGGACGATTGCATGAAGAGGAGCCTCCATGCCGGATGACCACGCCACCGTCAAAGACCACTCCGCGCATCAGAAGACCGCTCCGCACCTCCGGGAAGAAGATAGATGTCCTCCCTGCGCTGGATGAAGATGTCGCCGCCTGGATGAAAATAGATGTTCGGACTTCAGGAATGGTGAGTACATTTTTTGGGGTTAGTCTTAGGTTTTCTATTTTATTTTTTGGGGTGTTTTTTTTTTTAGATTGGGGATTTTTTTAATGGGCAGCAAAAGAGCTGATTGCCCTTTTAAGGGCAATGCCCATACAAATGCCCCTTCAGGGGCAATGGGTAGCTTAGGTTTTTTTAGACTTATTTTTTTTATTTTGGGTGGTTGCGTTGGTGGGGGTTTTACTGTTAGGGGTTGATTTGTATTTCTTTTTAGGTAAAAGAGCTGATTGCTTCAGGACAATGCCCTACCACTGGCCCTTTTAAGGGCTGTTGGTAGTTTAGTTTTAGATTAGGGGGTGTTTTTATTTTGGGGTAGCTTTTTTTGTTTTTATAGGGGTATTAGATTAGGTTTAAATTTTATTATTTTGGATTATTTTTTTATTTTTTTATGTAATCTTAGATTTTTTTAATGTTTGTGATTTTAGATTCGTTTTTATTTTATGTAATCCTAGATTTCCTATTTAAATTAAATCTTAGGTTCCATTCTTTATGTAATGTTAGATTTTTTTATTTGAATTTTAGATTAGGATTTTTAATTTTGGTATTTTAATTAATGTATTAGTTTAATATTCTTTTTTTATTTTATGTAATGGGGTTAATTTAGGGGGTGTTAGGTTAGGGGGTTTAGTGATTAGATTAAAACTTTGCGCTGTGGGGGGAATGGCGGTATAGGAGATAATAGATTAAATAGGTACTTTGCGTTGTGGGGGGATGGCGGATTAGAGGGTAATACATTTTATTGTAAGTTGTGATGTGGGGGAATGGCATTTTAGGTTTTATTTTGCATTTTAGGTTAATAGGTTAAATAGGTACTTTGCATTGTGGGGGGGGGATGGTGGTTTGGGGGTTAATAGATTAAATTGGTAGATTGCGTTGTGGGTGGATGGCGGTTTAGTGGTTAATACATTTCATTGTTAGTTGCGATGTGGGGGGATGGCGGTTTAGAGGTTAATACATTTTATTGTCATTTGCAATGTGGGGGGATGGTGGATAGAGGGGTTTTGAAGTGTTTATTTTTGGGAGGCGGGTTAGATTTCAATGGTAAAATAGGTCTCAAAAAGCTACTTTTTCCTCTTTTACACCTAGTTGAGCTGGGTGTAATTTTTGTTTGCATGGTCATTGTAAACCTTGTATTATTTATAGATTAGTGGCTTCTGATACTTTCTATGGGACATGAAAATGTTTTCGGCACCCGGAGTCCGGTTGCCGAAATTGAGGTATAACGGGCCGTTGGAAGCAGTTGGTGAACGATATTGCTTCCGACAGCATATTTATCGGTTTGTGAGTGCACGCAAACCTAATTATGGCTCAATGGAAATGAGCCCTAAGTGTTAAAATGTTTGAGAGTGATAACAGAGGGCTTTTGAGGGATTGAAATTGTGTAACATGAGACCATATCTCAGAACAACTCTGGAGCCACAAATCATCAGCATGAAGGGGGCTGCAAATATAGCAGGGAAAAGTTTACTAGATTAGCACGGCAGCAAGGGCAGAGAAAAGTATGCTGAGCTGCTGCTAACATAATAAGAACCCCGTTACCTTCCATATCTTCAGGTATACTAAATCACTCCTACCCTGTATTATATAAAATCACTGCAGACAACAGTGATGGCTCCGCACTGGAGGGGGAGGGCAAAACAGGAAAAATGTCTCTGTCTGGCTGCGCTGTGAGAGACAGGGAGATAGTGCATCCGGAAATGTCTCTGCATCCTTCTGCTTTAGGACAGCAGTGTGTACACTGCCTTGCTCCACCCGTTTCTACTTATTTCTGTAGCTGCATGCAGGTAATGAAATGTAAAAGATTAAATAAAAAATAAAATAAAAAAATTAACAATCTGGCTGTGAGTTTTTGATAGGCCTGCTGCTATTTGAATGGGCCCCGGTGCCACTGTACCAACTGTACCACTAGTAGCTACACCCTTGACTATTGCATAAATATGCTTTTTTCATGTTTTCCTTCAAAGGGCTCCAATGCACTAATATATGTCTATATATGTATACACTGTGTGCAGAATTATTAGGCAAATGAGTATTTTGACCACATCATCCTCTTTATGCATGTTGTCTTACTCCAAGCTGTATAGGCTCGAAAGCCTACTACCAATTAAGCATATTAGGTGATGTGCATCTCTGTAATGAGAAGGAGTGTGGTCTAATGACATCAACACCCTATATCAGGTGTGCATAATTATTAGGCAACTTCCTTTCCTTTGGCAAAATGGGTCAAAAGAAGGACTTGACAGGCTCAGAAAAGTCAAAAATAGTGAGATATCTTGCAGAGGGATGCAGCACTCTTAAAATTGCAAAGCTTCTGAAGCGTGATCATCGAACAATCAAGCGTTTCATTCAAAATAGTCAACAGGGTCGCAAGAAGCGTGTGGAAAAACCAAGGCGCAAAATAACTGCCCATGAACTGAGAAAAGTCAAGCGTGCAGCTGCCAAGATGCCACTTGCCACCAGTTTGGCCATATTTCAGAGCTGCAACATCACTGGAGTGCCCAAAAGCACAAGGTGTGCAATACTCAGAGACATGGCCAAGGTAAGAAAGGCTGAAAGACGACCACCACTGAACAAGACACACAAGCTGAAACGTCAAGAC
Organism: Bombina bombina; assembly: GCF_027579735.1. Lineage (NCBI taxonomy): Eukaryota > Metazoa > Chordata > Amphibia > Anura > Bombinatoridae > Bombina > Bombina bombina. The sequence continues at coordinate 400,501,522 of NC_069504.1, forward strand.
TGGGCCAAGAAATATCTCAAGACTGATTTTTCTAAGGTTTTATGGACTGATGAAATGAGAGTGAGTCTTGATGGGCCAGATGGATGGGCCGTGGCTGGATCTGTAAAGGGCAGAGAGCTCCAGTCCGACTCAGACGCCAGCAAGGTGGAGGTGGAGTACTGGTTTGGGCTGGTATCATCAAAGATGAGCTTGTGGGGCCTTTTCGGGTTGAGGATGGAGTCAAGCTCAACTCCCAGTCCTACTGCCAGTTTCTGGAAGACACCTTCTTCAAGCAGTGGTACAGGAAGAAGTCTGCATCCTTCAAGAAAAACATGATTTTCATGCAGGACAATGCTCCATCACACGCGTCCAAGTACTCCACAGCGTGGCTGGCAAGAAAGGGTATAAAAGAAGAAAATCTAATGACATGGCCTCCTTGTTCACCTGATCTGAACCCCATTGAGAACCTGTGGTCCATCATCAAATATGAGATTTACAAGGAGGGAAAACAGTACACCTCTCTGAACAGTGTCTGGGAGGCTGTGGTTGCTGCTGCACGCAATGTTGATGGTGAACAGATCAAAACACTGACAGAATCCATGGATGGTAGGCTTTTGAGTGTCCTTGCAAAGAAAGGTGGCTATATTGGTCACTGATTTGTTTTTGTTTTGTTTTTGAATGTCAGAAATGTATATTTGTGAATGTTGAGATGTTATATTGGTTTCACTGGTAAAAATAAATAATTGAAATGGGTATATATTTGTTTTTTGTTAAGTTGCCTAATAATTATGCACAGTAATAGTCACCTGCACACACAGATATCCCCCTAAAATAGCTATAACTAAAAACAAACTAAAAACTACTTCCAAAACTATTCAGCTTTGATATTAATGAGTTTTTTGGGTTCATTGAGAACATGGTTGTTGTTCAATAATAAAATTAATCCTCAAAAATACAACTTGCCTAATAATTCTGCACTCCCTGTACATATGTATTTATTTGTTTATATGTGTATATACATCTGTAAATACAAATATACACATATAAATACATAGATACATATGTACACATACAGTGGGGCAAAAAAGTATGTAGTCAGTCACCAATTGTGCAAGTTCTCCCACTTAAAAAGATGAGAGAGGCCTGTAATTTTCATCATAGGTATACCTCAACTATGAGAGACAAAATGTGGAAACAAATCCAGACAATCACATTGTCTGATTTGGAAAGAATTTATTTGCAAATTATGGTGGAAAAGAAGTATTTGGTCAATATCAAAAGTTCATCTCATTACTTTGTTATATATCCTTTGTTGGCAATGACAGAGGTCAAACGTTTTCTGTAAGTCTTCACAAGGTTGTCACACACTGTTGCTGGCATGTTGGCCCCTTCCTACATGCAGATCTCCTCTAGAGCAGTGATGTTTTGGGGCTGTCACTGGGCAACACAGACTTTCAACTCCCTCCAAAGGTTTTCTATGGGGTTGAGATCTGGAGACTGGCTAGGCCACTCCAGGACCTTGAAATGCTTCTTACAAAGCCACTCCTTCGTTGCCCGGGCGGTGTGTTTGGGATCATTGTCCTGCTGAAAGACCCAGCCACGTTTCATCTTCAATTCCCTTGCAGATGGAAGGAGGTTTGCACTCAAAATCTCACGATACATGGCCCCATTCATTCTTTCATGTACACGGATCAGTCGTCCTGTTCCCTTTGCAGAGAAAAAGCCCCCATGCTTCACAGTAGGTATGGTGTTCTTTGTTTGCAACTCAGCATTCTCTCTCCTCCAAACACGACGAGTTGTGTTTCTACCAAACAGTTCTACTTTGGTTTCATCTGACCATATGACATTCTCACAATCCGCTTCTAGATCATCCAAATGCTCTCTAGCATACTTCAGACGGGCCCGGACATGTACTGGCTTAAGCAGGGGGACAAGTCTGGCACTGCAGAATCTGAATCCCTGGCGGCGTAGTGTGTTACTGATGGTAGCCTTTGTTACGTTGGTCCCAGCTCTCTGCAGGTCATTCACTAGGTCCCCCCATGTGGTTCTGGGATGTTTGCTCACCGTTCTTGTGATCATTTCGAACCCACGGGGTGAGATCTTGCGTGGAGCCCCAGATCGAGGGAGATTATTAGTGGTCTTGTATGTCTTCCATTTTCTAATTATTGCTCCCATAGTTGATTTCTTCACACCAAGCTGCTTGCCTATTGCAGATTCAGTCTTCCCAGACTGGTGCAGGTCTACAATTTTGTTTCTGGTGTCCTTTGACAGCTCTTTGGTCTTCTCCATAGTGGAGTTTGGAGTATGACTGTTTGAGGTTGTGGACAGGTGTCTTTTATACTGATAACAAGTTCAAACAGGTGCCATTAATACAGGTAATGAGTGGAGGACAGAGGAGCCTCTTAAAGAAGTAGATACAGGTCTGTGAGAGCCAGAAATCTTGCTTGTTTGTAGGTGACCAAATACTTATTTTCCACCATAATATGCAAATAAATTATTTCCAAATCAGACAATGTGATTGTCTGGATTTGTTTCCACATTTTGTCTCTCATAGTTGAGGTATACCTATGATGAAAATTACAGGCCTCTCTCATCTTCTTAAGTGGGAGAACTTGCACAATTGGTGGCTGACTAAATACTTTTTTGCCCCACTGTATATAGACATTTATATATACATACATATACATCTTTTGACATGTATATTTATGTATCTCAATGTTAAAGCCCTTTGTTTTGGTTTTTTCTAACCCCTGAGACCTCATATCTTTGAGCCCTTATAACTTTTTATGCAATATTTTTTAGAAATACATTTTAATAGATGGTGTTATTATGAGTGTAACTGTACTTTGTAATGTATTTTTGATGTGTTTTGTGACACTTTTTAATTACAGCCCTGAGGATGCACTAACCTGAGCGCTAACTTGAATTGCACTCATGCAATAGCGTTTACTTTCAACTTGTAATACCAATGCAATTTAACCTGGCCATATGTAGGGAAAACAAACAGCACCCTACAAGAAAAGATGGCGAATCATAGGATGACAATAAGACAAACCATTTCCAAAGGCATCACAGAATTTCCAGTGGCAAAACACCAATTAAAGGGGCAGTAAACCTAGAAAATAATGTTATATAATTCTGCACATAGTGCAGAATTATATAACATTATATTAGTGCTAGCTTTACTGTATGTACCATAATATTGCCGCTGGAATTTTTATTTAAAAAGAGGATTTTTCAGACCCGCCCTCTGTGCTCTACTGAGCGGGTCTGGTTTTCACTCTGAGCCCATCTGGGCAGCTGTCTAGTCACAGCCCGGCCCGACTGCGCCATTACACTCAATGTAGCACGCTCCCACTGTCAGACAGAGCAGGAGCGAGCTACATTGAGTGTAATGGCGCAGTCGGGCCGGGCTGTGACTAGACAGCTGCCCAGATGCGCTCAGAGTGAAAACCAGACCCGCTCAGTAGAGCACAGAGGGCGGGTCTGAAAAATCCTCTTTTTAAATAAAAATTCCAGAGGCAATATTATGGTACATAAAACTAGCACTAATATAATGTTATATAATTCTGCACTATGTGCAGAATTATATAACATTATTTTCTAGGTTTACTGCCCCTTTAAGGGCCAGATTACAAGTGGAGCACAAAATTGCACTTTGAGAAGCGCAATATTTGCGCTCCACTCAGTAATACCAGTGCACACAAATGTGCACTGGTATTACAAGTTAGCCGCAATGCGAACGTGACCTCATATTGGCAATGCATGGTAGCTTTGCACTCATGAGAGAACGCTTCCATAGGCTCCAATGGTAGCCTCAATCTCATGCTGTGACACATCGGGCTGAGAACATAGTGCAGCGAAGGGCAACATAGTCATATATATTTATGTATTTATATGTGTATATTTGTATGGGATCACTTGGACAAAGAAAGAAATGAAAGACAACCTAAATCTAAAGAAGAACACTGGGAAGTGCTGAAAGACGCCTGGTATAATACACCAGAAGATTACTTCATAAAACATCAGGAAAGTCTCCCCAAAAGAGTTCAAGACGTGCTTAGTGCCAAGGGAGGTCACACTAAATATTGACTTTTGCCTGAACAAGCCATTTTGTTCTGAAAATTGTGTGTGGGGGGGGGTTATATTTTGTGTACATATTTCCTGTATTTTCTGTTTGTATCTTAATAATGAGACCGAAAAATAAGGATGGTCATTACAACTTTGCTAAAACAACAAATCTAATGGTGGCCTTCGACTTTTGCACAGTACTGTGTATATATATATATATATATATATATATATATATATAAGCAAAAGCAAGTGATTGTGTGTCTCAAATGTAACAATATAAGCATTCAAGTGATAGTCTTATTATATAAGAACCCCTAGTAGCGATCGCCCAAGCACTTCCAAAAAGTCCACAAATACAAGTGTATGAATGGATAAACAGTCCCAAACAGGTATATCAGACGTTCACAGATCGTCTCCTATTTATCAGGTAAACTCTGAATAGCAGTTATGGGTCTTATGGATCTCACAAACTTAATGCTTCCATAGCCATCTGTGTAATTTATACCGCTATGCGGTTGTGCCCACTTACCACTGCTACAAGGGAACGCCAGACACCCCGTATCCGTTCAAGTCCTCACTGATTCAAGGCCCGCTCTCATTCCGGTTTTCTACCCGGCAAACTTGCTCCTGCAATCTCCGTCTACAGACAGTGCTGTGAAGGACGCTGTTGTTGCGTCTGTGCGTGTGTGGCGTACCACGTGTCGAGGGTCATCCACTGAGGTTAAGCGGATTCCTTAGCTGGGGTATGATGGTCTGTAGTGATCCAATAGGAAGTCTAGCTGTCCACGCTAGTTTAGGGGTATCATACGGAGCATACAAAAACCACTGAGCACCAATGCTTAATCCTGATAGAATATTGAAATGTCAAAAAACGAAGTTAAAGCAATTGATGCAAAAAGCGGTTAAAAAGTAAATTTATTTGTGTAGTCACACAATTAAAACATGGGGGTAGTGAAAAAAGCAAACAATTTAGGCAACAAAAATGAGCACAAGGGTAGTGAAAAAAGCAAACAATTTAGGCAACAAAAATGAGCACAAAGTGCTCATTTTTGTTGCCTAAATTGTTTGCTTTTTTCACTACCCCCATGTTTTAATTGTGTGACTACACGAATAAATTTACTTTTTAACCGCTTTTTGCACCAATTGCTTTAACTTCGTTTTTTGACATTTATATATATATATATATACATATATATATACACACACTATGGGGCATATCTATCAAGCTCCGTATGGAGTTTGAAGCCCCGTGTTTCTCGCCAGAAACACCAGTTATGAAGCAGCGGTCTAGAGACCACTGCTCCATATCCTGTCCGCCTGCTCTGAGGAGGCGAACAGACATCACCAGACATCAACCTGATTGAACATGATCAGGTTGATTGAAACCCCCTGCTAGCTGCTGATTGTCCTTGAATCTGCAGGGGGCGGCGTTGCACCAGCAGTTCACAAGAGCTGCTGGCGCAATGCTGAATGCCGAAAGCGTATTGCTCTCCGCATTCAGCGAGGTCTGTCGAACATAATCCGCAATGTCAGATCATGTCTGACAGGCCTTTCATTAATAGGCCCCTTAACACACACACACACATATATATATATACAATCCAGAGGGGTAGAAGCACTCACAGTAACACAAGCAGTCCAACCTGCCCGGGGTGCTTTAAAAATATAGCATATGTATCCAAATGAAAAAGCACTCACCGGGTCTTTCCAGCAATAACAAATTTAATATATGACGTTTCGGGGTTTTCCCCCGTCTTCAGACAGCTACTTACAGACAAACCCACCAACTCACCCTTTATGGCGAGAGACCCGCTTCCAAGTGCAGCCCTGCCGGTGGCATTCCGGAAGTCAGCCAGCCGCGCCGCGAGTCACTACGTCATCGGCTGCCATAGCAACCAGGACGCGTCCCGGCAGTGTACTAATTCTATTAAAAATGTTAAAAAGATAGCGCAATATATTGTTACAACACAATTTACATAGGCACTTAAAAATGGCAATTAAACAGATATTCCTCATATACAGGTAAAGGCATGAGGGCAACAGAAACACCAGATAGGAAAAAGAAAAAGAAAGATCCTAATATAGCTCATTCCATGTTATATATTGGGTCCAATGTACTGCAATAGAGATTACCAAAAGTAAATACACGATCATGGACAATAAGCATATTGGATAGCCAATATAGGCTAATAATAAAAATCATCGATATTATGCGGGGATAAAATAGAACAAAGCAACTCACAGGATAAGCAAAACAAGCATGCTAATTTGTGATATATAAGCACAAGTACCGGCCTCAATAAAGAAAGCAGGCGCTAACATTAACCTAATAATAGGTATAGTGCAACAAGGGTAAGCATTACAAACAATCAGATATATAGTACTGGACCACAAAATATGACATTATATGGAATTATAGATGAATAACCCAAGGGTACCATGGCTCCACAAGGCCTTAATGTCAATCTTGACTGGCATTGCTTTCTATGACGTGCATTCATTAACATGTCACTTGTCCATACTGATTAATTATGTTTCCCCTTGATTCGGGTGATTTCTGTCTTGTTTGGTTTCTTTATTTCATCTTTATATATTTTAGGTCCTTTATGCTCTTCTTCTTCTTTCTGTTTTCTGTTTTCTTTTTTCCCTTTTTTCTTTATTTCATTTTTCTATGTGTTTGTTGGTTCTTGGTTTATTCGTGGCTTTACTTTTATTTTACTCTAGGACTAGATCTTGGGTTGCCTATGTAAATTGTGTTGTAACAATGTATTGCGCTATCTTTTTAACATTTTTGATAGAATTAGTACCCTGCCGGGACGCGTCCTGGTTGCTATGGCAGCCGATGACGTAGTGACTCACGGCGCGGCTGGCTGACTTCCGGAATGCCACCGGCAGGGCTGCACTTGGGAGCGGGTCTCTCGCCATAAAGGGTGAGTTGGTGGGTTTGTCTGTAAGTAGATGTCTGAAGATGGGGGAAAACCCCAAAACGTCACATATTAAAGTTGTTATTGCTGGAAAGACCCGGTGAGTGCTTTTTCATTTGGATACATATGCTATATTTTTAAAGCACCCCGGGCAGGTTGGACTGCTTGTGTTACTGTGAGTGCTTTTACCCCTCTGGATTGTGTATTATTTTTGTATTAGCACCCAGCACAAAGTATTTAATAGACTGTGACTCCTGAGGACTCTTATATTTTCATTATTGGTTTTATTGGATATGGTGCATTTACTTTATCTGTTACATTATGGCTGAAGGGATTAAAGTGGCACAGGATTTGGAACTGGGGTACGAAATAAAAGGTGCAGAGGAATTCTTTTTTACTGAAGAAGATGCATCTCGCATACGATTTGCAGCAATACCCCAGAGGGCGATTATGGAACAGACTAGAAGTATCTATGAGAAATTGGTTAAAATGAAGAAAAAAGAAATTGATTAAGCATTACATGGGGCATATTTATCTGAGTATCACCGCAAAAAATTCATTCCCAGGGGATTTCGTATTAAGAATGTCCCCACGATAGGCAGGAACAATCCTGAGTTCTGCCTAAAGTGGTGTAACACACTGAATAAATGCTCCCTGGACCTGTTATTACTCGTAATACAGGAGGTCTCTAGACTTTTGGAACTGAGCAAAACAGAAATAGCTAAATATGAGGGTCAAAATCTACCAGTGCTGGAGACTGAAAAGGAGCAAAATTGGCTTGGTAAATTAAAGGAGGATATAAAAAAGTATGAAGATGAGTTGATTACATTCAAAAATCACAAATTGGAAGATGTGACAAATGATTATAAGAATAAAAGTGTCTATAGATGGCAATTAGGCCCGGAAGAAAGAGTGCAATATCGCACAAATAGACCTTGGCATCAAAGGTTTAACAGAAGAAGACCCATGGACTCAGTTGACAGTTCGGGCAATAGCTCTGACTCAGATGGTAATACAATGGCCGCTACCAGATGCACACTGGCTATAGAGGAGGTATGACTACAAGATCAAAAAACGGGGAAGGACGAGGAACCACGTCAAGCAGGGGGGGTTCAAGTCTACCACCCAGACCCCCCAGGAGAGGCCGGTCGATGAGGACCTAGTTGTCAACCTGAGCAATCATGTACTGACTGAGAATGAGAGAAAGGTTTTAAATAAGGGATTGTCGTTTATACCCACTGCTAAGTGTAATTAATTTGATCTGTTTATAGATATCCAGAAGTTCTCTAGAAACTTGAGACTGAAAGAACACTTCAGGGACTATCAAGATCAACCAAGCAAGATCCTTAAGGGGAAAAGTAAGTTTGACCCCACTAGCTATAACCCCTCTATTAAAACCTTCTCAAGGATGGTCCAACAAGATACATTGAATACACACCAAAGGAGAGGATACTTTAGACATAATCTAACTAAAGATGAAAGAGCGGCACTCCTTGACTTACAAGAAAATACTTCTATAGTACTGAGGGAAGCGGACAAAGGGGGTGCAATTCTCATCCAGAATTACATCGACTACAGGGCTGAAGTGATGCGTCAGCTGATGGATAAGGATACCTATAAAAAACTCAGGGGTGATCCTACTAGCGTGTATAAGAAGAAACTGGATACCATGCTCCAACATTTGCACGAGATCGGATGCATAGATAAAAATGCCCTGGGGTATATGACAGTACCACATCCTAGGGTTCCAGTGATCTACACGCTACCCAAGATCCATAAAGATATGGTAGCCCCTCCGGGGAGACCTATAGTGTCGGCTATAGGTTCATTGCTCCAGCCAATCGCTATCTACCTGGACAACATACTCCAACCATTGGTGAGGAATATGGATTCTTTCCTTCTGGATTCAAGCTCAATGATTAGAATACTCAATAACATCACTGATATTCAAGATGACACCCTGCTGGTCATTATGGATGTGACCAGCTTGTATACTATAATACCGCACAACGAGGGAGTTGTGGCGGTATGCAGGCAATTGGCCAGACATCCATATGTGGGTCCGCCCGTTGACATAATTCAAGAACTTCTATCTGCATGCTTGGAAATGAATTACTTTTGTTTTGAGAAAGAATTCTACCTGCAAATTGTGGGGATGGCCATGGGGTCGAACGTGGTGCCCACATATGCCAACCTGTTTATGGCAGAATTCGAAACAAGAGGCACAACATTATTCCAGGATGCCAGGGTCACTCAATATAAAAGATATATAGATTACCTTTTCTTGTTATGGAACGGCACGGAAGAGGATCTACTAACATGGTTCGCATGTATGAACGAAGCTCATTCTACCATAAAGTTCAAATTGGTGTACAACAGGTCCAGTGTGGATTTTCTGGATCTGAGAATCTTCAAAAGAGATGGTCGCTTATGCACGACACTGTACACAAAAGAAACGGACCGTAACTCTCTGTTGCACGCCCACAGCTGCCACCCCCCCCCCCCCCCGGCTCTCAAAGTGCTTTACCCATATCACAATTTAAGAGAACAGCAAGGAACAACACGGATGCTACCCTTCGGGAACAGCAAATGCAAGATATGGAATCACGTTTCATTCAGAGGGGATATAATAAACAGGATCTAGCATTGCAAAAGTTGGATACACTGAAGTTACAACAAGACAGTTCATGGTGACAACAGAATGAAATTTTTGACCACTTTTGGTATTTATAAACCAGCCATTGTTGAAAGTGTACGTAAACACTGGTCTCTAATATCTTCAGACACAGATCTGCCATTCCATGGGACAGCAACTCCTAGAATTGGATACCGGAGAGCGAGGTCTCTAAGAGATCAACTCGTCAAGACAGACCCCAGGAACTGTTACATTAAAGAGACTTGGTTACAATCCAAACCTGGTTGCTACCGCTGTTTGGGATGTACATCATGCAGTGGACTAACAAGTGGCAAGGTGTTTAGACATCCCTATAAAAACAGGACCTATAGTATCAAACACCGGGTCACATGTACAACCAAATACATAGTGTACATGTTACACTGTGTATGCGGTTTGTTCTATGTGGGGAAAACTGTTGACGATCTCCGTACTAGGATGGCCAACCACAGATCTGCCATAAGAACGGCCATTAATCGTGGGGACTCTGAACAACCCGTGGCTAGGCATTTTGCCCTATTCAAACACTCTGTCTCTGATTTAAAATATATTATTATTGACCATGTGCCCCCACTTGCAAGAGGGGGTGACAGAGGAAGGATACTATTACAACGAGAATCCAAATGGATTTTTAATCTGGGTACCATGGCTCCACAAGGCCTTAATGTCAATCTTGACTGGCATTGCTTTCTATGACGTGCATTCATTAACATGTCACTCATCCATACTGATTAATTATGTTTCCCCTTGATTCTGGTGATTTCTGTCTTGTTTGGTTTCTTTATTTCATCTTTAAATATTGTGGGTCCTTTATGCTCTTCTTCTTATTATTCTTTCTGTTTTCTTTTTTTCCCTTTTTTCTTTATTTCATTTTTCTATGTGTTTGTTGGTTCTTGGTTTATTCATGGCTTTACTTTTATTTTTCTCTTGGACTAGATCTTGGGTTATTCATCTATAATTCCATATAATGTCATATTTTGTGGTCCAGTACTATATATCTGATTGTTTGTAATTCTTACCCTTGTTGCACTATACCTATTATTAGGTTAATGTTAACGCCTGCTTTCTTTATTGAGGCCGGTACTTGTGCTTATATATCACAAATTAGCATGCTTGTTTTGCTTATCCTGTGAGTTGCGGTGTTAGGATTCTATTTTATCCCCGCATAATATCGATGATTTTTATTATTAGCCTATATTGGCTATCCAATATGCTTATTGTCCATGATCCTGTATTTACTTTTGGTAATCTCTATTGCAGTACATTGGACCCAATATATAACATGGAATGAGCTATATTAGGATCTTTCTTTTTCTTTTTCCTATCTGGTGTTTCTGTTGCCCTCATGCCTTTACCTGTATATGAGGAATATCTGTTTAATTGCCATTTTTAAGTGCCTATGTAAATTGTGTTGTAACAATGTATTGCGCTATCTTTTTAACATTTTTAATAGAATTAGTACACTGCCGGGACGCGTCCTGGTTGCTATGGCAGCCGATGACGTAGTGACTCACGGCGCGGCTGGCTGACTTCCGGAATGCCACCGGCAGGGCTGCACTTGGGAGCGGGTCTCTCGCCATAAAGGGTGAGTTGGTGGGTTTGTCTGTAAGTAGCTGTCTGAAGACGGGGGAAAACCCCAAAACGTCACATATTAAAGTTGTTATTGCTGGAAAGACCCGGTGAGTGCTTTTTCATTTGGATACATATATATATATATATATATATATATATATATATATATATATATACAGCCAAAAAGGAAAGAAGGGTATATGCACTCTCACCAGCTACCATCAACTGCCAGGGTGCTCTGTAGGAAAATTCATCAGCAAAATTGAAAAAAGCACTCACTGGTCTTCAGATAACAGTTCAAATGAAATTTATTAGTGAAGTTTCGGGACAAATAGCGTCCCTTCCTCTGACCAACAGAAGCTACAAACAAACAAACTAATAAAGGCCTGTTAAGCCCTCCCCTAAAAGAGGCCACCAATGAATGGAGGCCGTGTGCAAACATATTAGGACTGCAGCAATTGGCAGAAAATGTGATCTTAAACAAACAACAAAAGTGTAAAATGTCTAAATAGTGTATCAAGTGTATATCATGTGTCTATAAATAAGGTGTACAAAAAACAACGTATATGTCCCTAATTAGCAGTCCATGAGACCATCCCTGGCAAAGTGGGAGCCCACATGTGGAACATTCCAAATTAGGAGAACACACCCCCCCCATGGGAGTTAACCATCCAAATATCAACACATACCCAATGCGTGCAATCAAAGTCTTAAAAATAAGTAAATAAAGCAAATCAACCCATAGTGGTCAGTATAAATGCAGTTAAATCAAAGAGAAGCGCATATCCATAACTGCATAATAAGTTATTTAAGCTTGTCAGGTCCGATATTAGTCGAGCGGTGAGAGCAATATGTTGTGTGGGCTTGTGACACAATATATAGCGCTTTTTATTATTTACTTGTGGTTTCTGAGGTCAGATGCGTCCTAAAGGTATGATGAAGCATTCTGGGAGTACGATATATGTTGTTTTGTTTACCTTTGCTTACACATCGCTGTAGGGAGTGTACTAGTGGTTTGCTGAATTACGGTCTCTGACCAATCAGACAATGGTAGGTGTGGCTGAATCTCACTGTGATCGGAGCTGACAAACTTAAATAACTTATTATGCAGTTATGGATATGCGCTTCTCTTTGTTTTAACTGCATTTATACTGACCACTATGGGTTGATTTGCTTTATTTACTTATTTTTAAGACTTTGATTGCACGCATTGGGTATGTGTTGATATTTGGATGGTTAACTCCCATGGGGGGGGGGTGTTCTCCTAATTTGGAATGTTCCACATGTGGGCTCCCACTTTGCCAGGGATGGTCTCATGGACTGCTAATTAGGGACATATATGTTGTTTTTTGTACACCTTATTTATAGACACATGATATACACTTGATACACTATTTAGATATTTTACACTTTTGTTGTTTGTTTAAGATCACATTTTCTGCCAATTGGTACAGTCCTAATATGTTTGCACACAGCCTCCATTCATTGGTGGCCTCTTTTAGGGGAGGACTTAACAGGCCTTTATTAGTTTGTTTGTTTGTAGCTTCTGTTGGTCAGAGGAAGGGACGCTATTTGTCCCGAAACTTCACTAATAAATTTCATTTGAACTGTTATCTGAGGACCAGTGAGTGCTTTTTTCAATTTTGCTGATATATATATATATATATATATATATATATATATATATATATATATATATATTACATTTAGATCCCTGTAAATATAAAAACAGCCCTACAAAAATGGTTTTATTCTTGCGAGGCATCTCACTGTCCACCCATAATGCAGTAGGAGTTTTGATTATCAGCCACTGTGCAGTAATCTTTTTTGCTGCATATATAAAAAGGGAATTTTAACAGTTTTTTTTATTGCACACACAGACCTACACTTTTTGTTAGCGTTAATATAAAACAGGCCGGCATGAAAAATATTTTTAACATGTTACTGCTCTATCATATGCATGATGGCAATTTTTTTTATAGCTCACTGTATACAGTACACAGTGCTGTGCTGTGCTGTGCTGTAGATAAAGGGTGCATTATAGCTAAGGAGCCACCAGAACAATTTCCTCAATAGTGGTCACATGATCAATAGGCACAGGTGCTATTGTGAATCCACACAAAACATATACAGTATATGGGCTTTGTCTTTAGTGTCCCTTTAATGCTTTTCTCAAAATAAACTTTTAATGTTTTGACAAGAAAGTCAAAATGTTATCTCATGATGTATTGAATGTGATTGCAGCAAACTGCAGAACAGTACATTTACTTAATGACTGAAATTGATAAACACTCTATTTTCTTTGATATAATTAATGTTCTAGTAACTGAAGTGGGTCTATTTGAAATGCCATGAATTGTGTATGTGCTTACGAAATCGCAGTATCTGCTTTGTCTACTGGTTACTGCATGACTTAAGGTACTCACAACCTGCCAGGATTAGCCTGTTGTGTTTAATGTTTCTAAATGACAGGCGCCTTGGGACTCACCCCTTCACTGCTGAAAGGATTAAGTTATATTTCCATCTTAACCCATGTGAGCAAATACCAAGCAATTATAGTGTTCCAATGTGACCTTATGGAGCATGGATGTGCTTAAATCTCTGGTCCCTAAGCCAGTGCTACTATAGTGAATCTCAGGCCAGGATTTGGGAGAACCCTGGCTCTGTCCCTCTGTTTTTTTTGGCTGAGCTCTCAGCCTGGCAAGAAAGCACCATTTTGAAAGTACTGGCAAGCCTTGTGTGGTTTGTCACAGCACTGCTTATGATTTAGAGTCGTGATTTAGGCTCAACACTGTGCTCTTTTGTTTGACTGTGTTTGTACATCATTTGCAAGTTTGTATTAGTTAATAAACGTACTAAGAGTGCAACATGCCTTGCACTGCGGTATAAGAGTCAAATATGTAGCATGCAAGCCACAGTGTAAACTGATGTGTCTGTATAGAGACAACTGATAAGCATGTACTGACTGGTCTCTTTTACATCACTAGGCTGATTCACTAAACCTATCATAGAAGATGATGGAGATTGTGTACATTTATTTGCATTGCACAATCCCTATACATTATAAACCACAGTATAAAATGAATTAAGAATATTTTAGGGGCAGACATGTTAAGCAAGACTGTTTGCCAAAAAATTAACAAAACAAAAAAAAAAAAGAAAATTACACTTTTGTATCTTGGGCCTAATTGTAAACACATTTTCATTTTGCTTTTCTTTTTTTTTCTTTTTTTATTAAATCACGCAAATCATGTAAATAACACGGCGATCATTTACGTAAAATCATTGTTATTTGTTCTCCCTGTACACATGTGAAAAGCCAGTTATTAAGCAAAGCAGCTTTTGAACCAATCACATTACAGCCTATTTAGTAACAATGTAGACGCATAGGCTTGAGGGTGATTATGCTTTGAAATAAACGACACAAGCATCTTAGTACTATAATGAAGTTGTTTTCCTTGAAAAGAAGGGAAAAAAATAAAAATAGGGCACACTGAGGACTTTGTGTTCCCAAGCACAAAGAGAATTCCTTGCAACACATTTCTCTGCTAACCCCTTTATCAATAAATATCTAACAATTCATTAGAAATTTCTAATCTTGTGTTTTCTTTTGCTACCTTACCATGACCCGTTCTTTGAGACTTACTTAGCTAATAAAACACGACTGGATCTATTGTGTGTCTTTTCTCTGTTTGCTTCTGAACAGTTCACCTAATTCCTTAGAAGTGATTTATAATGTGGAAAATCTTGCAGAACATCAGCGCTATGTGCTTAGTAATTAGCAGTACCTGTTATTGTATGCCTCTCTGACTCATATGCTGAACATTTAGAAAAAGTCTTCTAATTGAACGTAATGCAAACAATGTTTTTTTTTATAATCCCTGCACTAAAAAACATTTATTTGCCTCATTGTGATGAGTGACACCAGCTCATTGTAAGTACAGTTTTCCAGTTGAGACTGAAGCAATGACACATTTGCAAGTTGGCACCGTTGACAAGGACAGTTTGGGCAGCTTCATGTATGTGGGCAATTAACTTTGTTGACCGTGTAAGGACTGGGGAGAGCGCAAACTGTTTATATAGGGGGATTTGCTCTTAATATGGTACTTAATCGGAGACACAGTGTTCCTAGAAAGAGAGGGATTAAGTGATTTTCTGGCAAAGAGGGACAGTAAAAATGTTATGTACACATGTGGGAACATTGCATTTTAAATTCAGGCCACTGAATATATGTATTTTGTGGTACATTTACTACAGGAATGGTTTTAAAGGGACTTAAACATCTTGAAATTATAATATTTTTCTGCAGTTGTTCAATAAATTAACGTATTAGGTGAGTGTGAGCATTTGAATGCAGTAACACATTGTTTGCTGCAATTATTTTTAATAGCCAAACTCCACTCACAACTGGTCTTATTTGGAGGAGCCAACCTAGACTTGATTCTGCAGAAGACACATCTAGCTACAGTCATTATGTTAGCAAAACATGCTTAAAGGGACATGAAACCCCCAAAATGTATTTACTGATTCAGATAGAGAATACAATTTAAACAACTTTCTAATTTAATTCTATTATCTAATTAGTTTAATTCTCTTGGTATCATTTGCTGAAGGAGCAGCAATGCACTACTGGTTTCTAACTGAACACATGGGTGAGCCAATAACAATCATTATATATCTGCAGCCACCAATCAGCAGCTAGAACCTAGGTTCTTTGCTGCTCCGGAGCTTACCTGGATAAACCTTTCAACAAAGGATAACAAGTGAAGGAAGCAAATTAAATAATAGAAGTAAATTGGCAAGTTGTTTAAAATGGTATTCTCTATCTAAATCATGAAAGAAAATTTTTGGGTTTCATGTCCCTTTAATGTCCCAGTTTTTATCTAATCATCTCTGCTCATGCCAGTTAGTGATATATATTTATGGTAGGGTTATGCTTGTGAAGTCTGCTATGAGCACTTTAAGTTGCTATAATTAGAACCCCCACAATTTTATGACTTTAATTACAGGAAAAGTGTGAAAAAATAAATAAAGTATATTGTAAAGCGATGGTAATATTCATAATTAGACATTTTGGATTACAATCTCAAGATGTTTAACATGCTATATCATTCTTAGAAAAACTGTAAAGCACATACTCAAAATATATAATTGTTTGCATCAAATTATGTTTTTGAGCAACAAGGACAATTTGTTTTGTCAAAATGGCAATGAAACAATATATTAAAATGGCTGATATTTTTTCACTATTTATAACATATTGGCTTTAGTCATTCTTGTGTTTGCTTTTATTGGCAATGTCATCTTTGTTTTTGTATGTAAACTTGGGATACGCTGTTACTATGATCTCAAGGTGGTGTCATTTTGGTAATGAGTGACACAGATGCTGTCAGTTTATAATACTATGGTGAAACTGGAATGAATCACTTCTATAAGTTGTAGTGTTTGTAAATCTTTTGTGCAAGAGTGATGCTGTTGTATCAAATGTTTATTAAAATCAATAGATGCTTTGTATCAAATGTTCCTAAATTCATTATTAAGAATTTACTTTATGAATGTTTTCTACTATTTTATTTGCTTGATTTATGACTCCCATTTAACTGAGACATTGAATATTTTCCTGTGAAATGTTTCACAAGATACTTTAGTACACAAATAATATGCATCAGTGCCAAACAACAACATAAAGTAAGAGGTATTAAAACCCTATAGTGTTGAAATCGTTCCAAGGTTATATCATAATGTTTTCACTGAGGCAACACAGTACAATATAATCATCATCAAACGTCAACATGCTCCTGCATGTATTGTTATAGATTATTTAATACCTATTTCAACATGACAGAGAATGTACAGATTCAATAGCTGAATATTAACTTAAGTGAATATTCTTTATGTACTAAACGTAATCATATAGAATTGATGCCGAGTTTTAATGTAAGGTATAATTTAGAAGAATTTGTAAAAAAAAAAACCCACAGTTTTAAGATACCAATTTAAATAACTAACATAAAGTTTCAATGTAAAATAGAAAAATATAGTTGTAAATAGAGGCATCAAAAATGATATTAAATTGGGATAGATTAGAATTATATACCTGGTGCAACCAACGCTCATTAGACAAAAGGAAAGGAGAGATTAAAAGAGAGTTTCTCTGGTGCACTTCCTATCTCCTCCAAAACTTAACTTTTACTTTTTATAGATTAACATCTACAAGGATCCTAGGGACAACAAGTGATATACTCTTTCAAGTGAGACAATCTGATTCCAAAAAGAGAAAAGATCACTTTACCACAAATCCTATACATGGAAAAACACCATATAGATACAATGGTAAAGCCAGAAAGGAAAAGGTAAGGATGCCCTCACTTCCCTGACCAATAGCTGGAAATGTTGGTGTTAGATGGGGACACCCTCCAAGAACAGCAAGTAGACACAATACAAAAGTGGAAAAATAAAAAAAGATAACTTGTTTTGGTCCCTACACAGGCCTTTTTCAAATATTCTTTATAAAAAAATCCACAGACCTATTCAGAATTTAAATGGAGTGGCGACCAATTGGAATTAAACACCTAATTTCAGATTGGTCACTCTTATTATAGACAGGAAACCTCTGATTTTCTTCCAATTGCAGTATTGTTGACAACGTTTAACACAGTTCTCAAATAAGTACGTCCTGACTTCTAGTTCTCAAACAGGTCTGTTCTTATTATGGATCAATAACCAAAGCGCTAACACTTTCAATAGAAACTAATCAGGAAAGAAAGTTATGCTTTTTTTCTGTTCTCTTTCAAGTACGGTTATAGTCTAAGTTCTCAAACAGGTCAGATTTTCAAATTTAATCACAAACATTAAATTAATTATCTGAAACATTATAGAAATACATGAATACACCTTTATACTCTCCTAAAATCAAAGAAGGCTCATTTTATACATTTGTCTGTCAATCTATAATATAGAGTTGAGATTCAGCTTTTTTTAGCCAATCAGAATCGTGCCTACCATTTTAAAAAAAAAAAACTGTCATTTCAGAGAGTAGCAAACCCCCGGCTAGATTACGAGTTGTGCATTAGGGTAAAAAAGCAGGGTTAATTGGTCCTAACGCTGCTTTTTTACGCCCGCTGGTATTACGAGTCTTGCAGGTTTAGGGGCACTGCACACTTCTTTGGCCTTACCACAAAACTACTTACGTAAGCTTCGTAAAGACTTTTTTCTATGGGACTTCCATAGCGCCGGTATTACGAGTCTGTCCTGGGAGGCCAAAAAGTGAGTGGTACACCCTAACCTGTCAAGATCCCTAACACATTTAAAAGTCAGTAGTTAAGAATTTTATGGTACAACGCAATAACATAAAACTTATAACTAAAGTGCTAAAAAGTACACTAACACCCATAAACTACCTATTAACCCCTAAACCGAGCCCCCCCCGCATCGCAAACACTATAATAACATTTTTAACCCCTAATCTGCTGCTCCGGACCCCGCCTCCACCTACATTATAGTTATAAACCCCTAATCTGCTGCCCCCAACATCGCCGACACCTACATTATATTTATTAACCCCTAATGTGCCGTCCCCAATGTCGCTGCAACCTACCTACACTTTTTAACCCCTAATCTGCCGCCCCCAAAGTCGCCGCCACTATGATAAACATATTAACCCTTAAACCGCCGCACTCCCGCCTCGCAAACATTAGTTAAATATTATTAACCCCTAATCTTCTGCCCCCAACGTTGCCGCCACTATATTAAAGTTATTAACCCCTAAACATAAGTCTAACCCTAAACCTAACACCTAACACAACACTGATTGGAACAGCCAATAGAATGCAAGCTCAATCCTATTGGCTGATTGGATACATATTGCTGCTTACTAGCTGCGATGCCGGGCAAACAGGGGCAAAGAAGTCTGCCTTTGTCCGTCTGGCCATTGTTAAATTGAGCCCATGCTCTCAATTAAATACATTTCTTTTGGTTTTAACACAATGTTACCATTTGATTTAATGATTACATCATCCCAGTATTGTAGATCTTCTAATATGAAATATTTTAAGGTCAGGAAAAAGGGAGCATCCTTACATGAGCTTCATTTTGAGCATCAATTGTATTTTTTCCTTTCAAGCTATACTTCTGTATCCATATGGGGTTTTCTTTCATGTAATTGGCAAGAGTCCATGAGCTAGTGACGTATGGGATATACAATCCTACCAGGAGGGGCAAAGTTTCCCAAACCTCAAAATGCCTATAAATACACCCCTCACTACACCCACAATTTAGTTTTACAGACTTTGTCTCCTATGGAGGTGGTGAAGTAAGTTTGTGCTTGATTTTCTTCTGTGACATGCGCTTCTCAGCATTTTGAACCTCGATACCTCTTAGAGTACAGTGGATGTCAGAGGGATGTGAAGGGAATATCACCTATTGATTCTATGGTTTTCCTCAAGGGAAATCTTTTCAAAGGTTCTCTGTTATCGGTCGTAGAGATTCATCTCCTACCTTCCTTTTCAGATCGACAATATACTCTCATATTCCATTACCTCTACTGATAAATGCTTCAGTATTGGTTTGGCTATCTGCTATATGTGGAAGGGTGTCTTTCGGTTAGTATATTTTCATTACTTAAAACGCTCTCAGCTATGGTTTGGCACTTTATGTATTAACTAGTCCTAAAGCCCGTTCACACGGGCCGTGTTGTGTTATATTTAATTTTAATCTCTCTCTCTCTCTCTCTCTCTCTCGAGAGAGAGAGAGAGAGAGAGAGAGAGAGAGAGAGAGAGAGAGAGAGAGAGAGAGAGAGAGAGAGAGAGAGAGAGAGAGAGAGAGAGAGAGAGAGAGAGAGAGAGCAAATACAGTGAAGGCTCAGGCTTTTCTGAAGTGTGTTTCAGATTTAGAGTTTTCAGGGGTAATCATACCAGTTATGTTTCAGGAACAGGGTCTGGGGTTTTATTCAAATCTATTCATTGTCCCAAAGAAAGAAATGCCAGTTCTGGATCTCAAAATTTTTAATCGTTTTTTAAGAGTAACAACTTTCAAAATGGTGACTATAAGGACTATTCTGCCTTTTGTTCCGCAAGGTCATTATATTTCCACAATAGACTTACAGGATGCATTTCTGCATATTCCAATTCATCCAGATGACTATCGGTTTCTGAGATTCATCCAATTCATCCAGATGACTATCGGTTTCTGAGATTCTCTTTGCTAGACAAGCATTACCAATTTGTCGCTCTTCCATTTGGCCTAGCGACAGGAATTTTTTCAAAGGTTCTCAGTGCCCTACTCTCTGTAATCAAAGAACAGGGTATTGCAGTGTTTCCTTATTTGGACGATATCTTGGTACTAGCTCAGTCTTTACATTCTGCCGATTCTCACACAAATCAATTAGTGTTGTTTCTTCAAAGACATGGTTGGAGGATCAATTTACCAAAAAGTTCCTTGATTCCTCAGACAAGGGTCAACTTTTTAGATTTCCAGATAGATTCAGTGTCCATGACTCTGGGGGCTAGTTATCAAGCCGTCTACTTTTCTGGCTTCGCCGGCCCAATACGTCCGCCTAAGCTCGCCTACCTTCGCCGCCGCGGACCTGAAAAAAATACGCCTAAGTTATCAAATAAAGCTGTCAAAAAGCCGCGGGGCGATGAGCAGCGGACTGTGAGAGTTATCACTCATCCGATCTCGCTGCCCTTCGGCTTTTTCCCAGCTTTATTGCTAGCCTGTCACTAAGCACTCACACTAAACTACACTGTTCTATCCCTATACCGGCGCCCCCGGAGCCCCCCGCAACTAAATAAAGTTACTAACCCCTAAACCGCCGCTTCTAGACCCTGCCGCAACTCTTATAAATGTATTAACCCCTAAACCGCCGCTCCTAGACCCTGCCGCAACTCTTATAGATGTATTAACCCCTAAACCGCCGCTCCTAGACCCTGCCGCAACTCTTATAAATGTATTAACCCCTAAACCGCCGCTCCTAGACCCCGCCGCAACTCTTATAAATGTATTAACCCCTAAACCGCCGCTCCCGGACACCGCTGCCACCTACATTATACCTAGTAACCCCTAATCTGCCCCCCCTACACCGTCGCCACCTATAATAAATTTATTAACCCCTATCCTGCACCCCACTACGCCGCCGCCACTGTAATAAAATGATTAACCCCTAAACCTAAGTCTAACCCTAACCCTAAGGCCCCCCTAACTTAAATATTAATTAAATAAATCTAAATAAATTAACTCTTATTAACTAAATGAATCCTATTTAAAACTAAATACTTACCTTTAAAATAAACCCTAATATAGCTACAATATAAATAATAATTATATTGTAGCTATCTTAGGATTTATATTTATTTTACAGGTAACTTTCAATTTATTTTAACCAGGTACAATAGCTATTAAATAGTTATTAACTATTTAATAGCTTACCTAGCTAAAATAAAGAGAAATGTACCTGTGAAATAAATCGTAACCTAAGTTACAATTACACCTAACACTACACTATACTTTAATAAATTATTCCTATTTAAAAATAAATACTTACCTGTAAAATAAACCCTAAGATAGCTACAATGTAATTAATAATTATATTATAGCTATCTTAGGATTTATATTTATTTTACAGGTATCTTTGTATTTATTTTAGCTAGTTAGAATAGTTATTAAATAGTTATTAACTATTTAATAACTACCTAGCTAAAAGAAATACAAAATTACCTGTAAAATAAATCCCCCCTAACTTAAATATTAATTAAATAAATCTAAATAAATTAACTCTTATTAACTAAATGAATCCTATTTAAAACTAAATACTTACCTTTAAAATAAACCCTAATATAGCTACAATATAAATAATAATTATATTGTAGCTATCTTAGGATTTATTTTTATTTTACAGGTAACTTTGTATTTATTTTAGCTAGTTAGAATAGTTATTAAATAGTTATTAACTATTTAATAACTACCTAGCTAAAAGAAATACAAAATTACCTGTAAAATAAATCCTAACCTAAGTTACAATTAAACCTAATACTACACTATCATTAAATTAATTAAATAAACTACCTACAAATAACTACAATTAAATACAATTACATAAACTAACTAAAGTACAAAAAATAAAAAAAGCTAAGTTACAAAAAATAAAAAATTAAGTTACAAACATGTTAAAAATATTACAACATTTTTAAGCTACTTACACCTAATCTAAGCCCCCTAATAAAATAACAAACCCCCCCAAAATAAAAAAAATCCCTACCCTATTCTAAATTAAATAAATTTCAAAGCTCTTTTACCTTACCAGCCCTTAAAAGGGCCATTTGTGGGGGCATGCCCCAAAAAGTTCAGCTCTTTTGCCTGTAAAAGAAAAATACAACCCCCCCCAACATTAAAACCCACCACCCACATACCCCTAATCTAACCCAAACCCCCCTTACAAAAACCTAACACTAATCCCCTGAAGATCATCCTACCTTGAGTCGTCTTCACTCAGCCGAGCCACCGATGGAACTGAAGAGGACATCCGGAGCGGAAGAAGTTAATCCTCCAAGCGGCGCTGAAGAAATCTTCCATCCGATGAAGTCATCATCCATGCGGCGCTGAAGAAGTCTTCGATCCGGCCGATGTCACCTTCAAAGAGGCGCTGAAGAGGTCTTCTATCCGGGCGAAGTCATCTTCCAAGCCGGGTCTTGAATCTTCCTTCCGCCGACGCGGAACCACCTTCTTCACCGACGGACTACGACGAATGACGGCTCCTTTAAGGGATGTCATCCAAGATGGCGTCCCCTCAATTCCGATTGGCTGATAGGATTCTATCAGCCAATCGGAATTAAGGTAGGAAAATCTGATTGGCTGATGGAATCAGCCAATCAGATTCAAGTTCAATCCGATTGGCTGATCCAATCAGCCAATCAGATTGAGCTCGCATTCTATTGGCTGATCGGAACAGCCAATAGAATGCAAGCTCAATCTGATTGGCTGATTCCATCAGCCAATCAGATTTTTCCTACCTTAATTCCGATTGGCTGATAGAATCCTATCAGCCAATCGGAATTGAGGGGACGCCATCTTGGATGACGTCCCTTAAAGGAGCCGTCATTCGTCGTAGTCCATCGGTGAAGAAGGTGGTTCCGCGTCGGCGGAAGGAAGATTCAAGACCCGGCTTGGAAGATGACTTCGCCCGGATAGAAGACCTCTTCAGCGCCTCTTTGAAGATGACCTCGGCCGGATCGAAGACTTCTTCAGCGCCGCATGGATGATGACTTCATCGGATGGAAGATTTCTTCAGCGCCGCTTGGAGGATTAACTTCTTCCGCTCCGGATGTCCTCTTCAGTTCCATCGGTGGCTCGGCTGAGTGAAGACGACTCAAGGTAGGATGATCTTCAGGGGATTAGTGTTAGGTTTTTGTAAGGGGGGTTTGGGTTAGATTAGGGGTATGTGGGTGGTGGGTTTTAATGTTGGGGGGGGTTGTATTTTTCTTTTACAGGCAAAAGAGCTGAACTTTTTGGGGCATGCCCCCACAAATGGCCCTTTTAAGGGCTGGTAAGGTAAAAGAGCTTTGAAATTTATTTAATTTAGAATAGGGTAGGGATTTTTTTTATTTTGGGGGGGTTTGTTATTTTATTAGGGGGGCTTAGATTAGGTGTAAGTAGCTTAAAATTGTTGTAATATTTTTAACATGTTTGTAACTTAATTTTTTATTTTTTGTAACTTAGCTTTTTTTATTTTTTGTACTTTAGTTAGTTTATGTAATTGTATTTAATTGTAGTTATTTGTAGGTAGTTTATTTAGTTAATTTAATGATAGTGTAGTATTAGGTTTAATTGTAACTTAGGTTAGGATTTATTTTACAGGTAATTTTGTAATTATTTTAGCTAGGTAGTTATTAAATAGTTAATAACTATTTAATAACTATTCTAACTAGCTAAAATAAATACAAAGTTACCTGTAAAATAAAAATAAATCCTAAGATAGCTACAATATAATTATTATTTATATTGTAGCTATATTAGGGTTTATTTTAAAGGTAAGTATTTAGTTTTAAATAGGATTCATTTAGTTAATAAGAGTTAATTTATTTAGATTTATTTAATTAATATTTAAGTTAGGGGGGCGTTAGGGTTAGTGTTAGACTTAGGTTTAGGGGTTAATCATTTTATTACAGTGGCGGCGGCGTAGTGGGGGGCAGGATAGGGGTTAATAAATTTATTATAGGTGGCGACGGTGTAGGGGGGCAGGATAGGGGTTAATACATTTAATATAGGTTGCGGCGGGTTCAGGGAGCGGCGGTTTAGGGGGTAATACATTTATTATAGTTGCGGTGGGCTCCGGGAGCGGCGGTTTAGGGGGTAATAACTTTATGTAGTTGCGGCGGTGTAGGGGGGGTCAGATTAGCGGTGTTTAGACTCGGGGTACATGTTAGGGTGTTAGGTGTAGACAGCTCCCATAGGAATGAATGGGATGTCTGGCAGCAGCGAACTTGTACTTTCGCTATGGTCAGACTCCCATTGATTCCTATGGGATCCGCCGCCTCCAGGCTGGCGCTTTGAAAACCAGGTACGCTGGGCCGTAAAAGTGCCGAGCGTACCTGCTAGTTTTTTGATAACTAGCAAAAGTAGTGAGATTGTGCCGCACTTGTGTGCGGAACATCTGGAGTGACGTAAGAATCGATCTGTGTCGGACTGAGTCCGGCGGATCGCAGTTTACGTCACAAAATTCTACTTTTGCCGGTCTCGAGCCTTTGATAACTAAGGCGAATCAGCCTCGCCACAAATACGCTGCGGAATACGCAGCGTATTTGAGGTTGACGGCTTGATAACTAGGCCCCTCTATCTCTAACAGACAAGAGACAAATAAAATTGGTTTTAGCTTGTCGAAACCTTCAGTCTCAATCATTCCCTTCAGTGGCTATGTGCATGGAAGTTTTAGGTCTCATGACTGCAGCATCGGACGTGATCCCATTTGCTTGTTTCATATGAGACCTCTTCAGCTTTGTATGCTGAATCAATGGTGCAGGGATTATACAAGAATATCACAATTAATATCCTTAAATCCCAATGTTTGACTCTCTCTGTCTTGGTGGTTAGATCACCATTGTATAGTTTAAGGGGCCTCTTTTGTTCGTCCAACCTGGACTTTAATCACAACAGATGCAAGTATTTCAGGTTGGGGAGCTATCTGGGGATCTCTGACAGCACAAGGGGTTTGGAAATCTCAAGAGGCAAGGTTACCAATCAATATTTTAGAACTCTGTGCTATTTTTAGGGCTCTTCAAGTTTGGCTCTGTTGAAGAGAGAACCATTCATTTGTTTTAAGACAGACTATATCACAACTGTGGCATATGTGAATCATCAGGGTGGCACTCACGTCCCCTAGCTATGAAAGAAGTATCTCGGATACTTTCTTGGGCGGAATCCTGATCTTGTCTAATTTCTGCGGTACATATCCCAGGTGTAGACAATTGGGAAGCGAATTATCTCAGCTGTAAGACTTTACATCCGAGGGAGTGGTTTCTCCATCCAGATGTGTTTTTTTAGATTGTTCAGATGTGGGGTTTCCAGAAATAGATCTGATGGCTTCCCATCTAAACAAGAAACTTCCCAGGTACTTGTCCAGGTCCAGGGATCCTCAGGCGGAGTCGGTGGATGTGTTAGCAGTTACTTGGTTTTACCAACCTGTTTATATCTTCCCGCCTCTAGTTCTTCTTCCAAGAGTGATCTCGAAGATCATCATGGAACAATTGTATGTGTTTCTGGTAGTACCAGCATGGCCTCACAGGTTCTGGTATGCGGATCTTGTCAGGATGTCCAGTTGCCAACCTTGGCCACTTCCTTTAAGACCAGACCTTCTGTCTCAAGGACCATTTTTCCATCAGGATCTCAAATCTTTAAATTTGAAGGTATGGAAATTGACCACTTAGTGCTTAGTCATAGAGGTTTCTCTGACTCAGTGATTGATACTATGTTACAGGCTCATAAATCTGTTTCTAGGAAGATTTATTATCGAGTTTGGAAGACTTATATTTCATGGTGTTCTTCTCATAAATTCTCCTGGCATTCTTTTAGAGTTTCTTCAGGATGGGTTGGATAAAGGTTTGTCTGCAAGTTCCTTGAAAAGACAAATCTCTGCTCTTTCTGTTTTATTTCACAGAAAGATTGCTAAGCTTCCTGATATTCATTGTTTTTGCAGGCTTTGGTCCATATCAAGCCTGCATTAAATCAATCTCTCCTCCTTTGAGTCTTAATTTGGTTTTGAAGACTTTACAGCCTCCTTCTTTTGAGACTAAGCATTCTTAGGATATTAAACTATTTTCTTGGAAAGTGTTGTTCCTTTTGACTATCTCTTCTGCTAGAAGAGTTTCCAAATTATGTACTTTTTCTTGTGAGTCTCCTTTTCTGATTTTCCATCAGGATAAGGCAGTTTTGCAGACTTCATTTACATTTTTACCTAAAGTTGTGAATTCTAACAACATTAATAGGGAAATTGTTGTTCCCTCTTTGTGTCCTAATCCTAAGAATTATTTGGAGAGATCCTTACATTCTCTGGATGTTGAAGACAAAATAGTGCAACAGCACTACACTAATGTGGGGGAGATGCTATTATCAAAATGGATTTATTTCCTTAGCTTGAGTGCTTATGCATGAATTAACTAGAAGGACAGAATCAACATAGAGGTTGAAAAAGTATGCATTTCTTTAGCACTTCATTCTCCCCTTGTGAGTTTATGATTAGAACACCATTAGTAGGATGAAGTTGGTGATTTGAATTAAAATTTAACCTTTATTAGTTTCGTTAAAAAACAGAACACACAACATAAAGAGTTAAAAAACACAAAAAGTTGGGTCCAATAGAACGAGTTTATCAAATGACTCTTTACAGTTAACCGTATTATTCAATTTAAGAGGTGTGAGAATCTGGTCACTTTGCTGTATAAATAATAAGGAGATGGAATGTATTGAAATCTCCTAAGAGAAGACAGATGGATATAATATGTGTTGGTTTTTTCTGAGTATCAATATAACTCAGCAATAGGTTAGGTACTTTTAAGTTTATCAAATTATTTATCTTTAGTCTATTATATTTTTCTCTTGATTAGAGTAGTACTGTAAATTGTGGTGAGAAAATTATGCTCAGATAGATGAGCAATTATTTATGAAAATAAATGTAGGTGAAGTACCCAGATTTTATACTTTTAGTTGCTTGATGTCTTTTGTCATTGGCTCATGTGCTTAGATTACCTTGTACCTGCAATCTGTACTTTGGTTTAAATTATTGTCTGGTGATACAAAATAGTTGACACATACTAATTCACAGTCTGTTAGTTAGCTTTATTGGCAGTCTGATGTCTTTTGTCATTGGCTCAGGTGCTTAGATTGCCTTGTACCTGCAATCTGTACTTTGATTTAAACTATTGTCTGGTAATACAAGATAGTTGACACATACTAATTCTCAGTCTGTTAGTTAGCTTTATTGGCAGTCTGTCACTCTCAGAAGGTGATGTAACTTATTGTATGTATGGTGTGTGCTAGGTTTATTGTACTTAGTTAAGATTGTAACACCTTATATAGGGGAGTGCTGACCAAATTGCTTCAAATGTATAATATATTGTAACTAATATGGTTACATGAACAAAATGTATCAATATTCAAAGTTCTATGTGAACCTTTTTACAAAGGTAATTATAATTGCAGCCTGAATATTCCCTGAGGGTGTTGCCCTTAATGTTTGATGTCTATGGTTACCAATGCATACAATGCTGAATAATTTCTATACTGCTCTGGTAGCGGCTGGTGTCAGTTGATAACTATATTAAATTATCATCTGGATACATAGATTCAACCTAGAGTACTGTGATGATATTAAATTATATTAAAGCTGTAGATTCTCTAGAAAGCACTCTCACATAATGTGTTTGTAAGTAGATAGATAATATAGCTTGTTTATGAATCGCTTTAGAATTAAAGCGAAAGCTTTTTACACTAGACACACACTTCAATCATTCAAATTCACATCTCCATTAAGTTAAATTCTAAAAATAAATTCTAAAGCATAACACAGATTCACACTAAGTTAAGTTAGATAAAGCGTTGCTGTAGCAAGTTCTGTCTGTCTCACAGAGTAGAAATGACTCGTTCTATTATATAGTAAATTAGACAGCAGTATTGCTAGTTTTTGGCGGCCCAAACTAAATGCTGAGTTTAAAAGATAATGGGGGTTGAAAGAGGTTCAACACCCTCCCCTGACATGTTTCGCCGATCTAATAGCGGCTTTTTCAAAGGTGAGCGCACGCTCGCGCCGTCGGGTGTTTTATCACCTAAGCTCCACCCTGGTTTACAATCAGAAGCCAATCCGGGCCATCCTTCCTCGAGGAGGCACGGCAATCAGAATTGTACAATGTTATTGCAAACAGGATTGGTTGCTGGAAATATTGGTAGGGTTAGAGATGGAAAACGGATGAATGTTTATTATGAATAGAAAAAGTATATATGCTTATTTTCAATCTTTCCAAATGGATGTGAGATCAAATAGGTACATGATAGGGGTATGATGAAAATAAATGCAATGAAATAACGATTCAATATTGATGTCTATATACTTATCCATATTTGTTGTGTATTCGTTCATATTCAAAGTTGAGATGTTATTAATTATAATCGATTCATACCATATGCTTATATCAAAGGTCAGGTTATATGAAAAAATGTATATTTAAATAGTAACATATATGCTATTAGTTTCTGCCTAAATCTTATAATGGTTGTATTCTATGTGGGATAGATTGATTATATTCCCTAAATGGTGTAATATGTATTATCTAGGTGAAAGGATTTGATATGGTGATAAGAAATCGAGGATGTGATGTAAACTTAGGTTTTTGGTGCATAAAAACTTTGCTTAGTGATCAAGAGTAAGGAATAAAGGGAGAGGAAACAGTGACTTGATGTGAAATAATGATGTGTAGGTGCGTGAGAACTTAATAGAGGATAAGGTAATCAGTTGGACTACTCTGGTGATATACATAGGTGTAGATGAACATTCTACTATTGCGGTGATTACGGATTAGGGGGTGTAAATTACACTAAAGGGGGAAAATGTGCTGGTATGGAGTAAATAATGCTGGGATTAATTCTAATTATATAAAAATGAAAATAAAAATGATAATAATGAAATTGAAAATAAAAAAATATGAAAAGAAGGGTAAAACATAATTTATGCTTACCTGATAAATTTATTTCTCTTGTGCTGTATCCAGTCCACGGATCATCCATTACTTATGGAATATATTCTCCTTCCCAACAGGAAGCTGCAAGAGTCCACCCACAGCAAAGCTGCTATATAGCTCCTCCCCTAACTGCCATATTCAGTCATTCGACCGAAAACATGCAGAGAAAGGAAAAACCATAGGGTGCAGTGGTGACTGTAGTTCAAATGAAAAAATTACCTGCCTTAAAGTGACAGGGCGGGCCGTGGACTGGATACACCACAAGAGAAATAAATTTATCAGGTAAGCATAAATTATGTTTTCTCTTGTTAAGTGTATCCAGTCCACGGATCATCCATTACTTATGGAATACCAATACCAAAGCTAAAGTACACGGATGATGGGAGGGACAAGGCAGGTACTTAAACGGAAGTTACCACTGCCTGTAAAAAACCCTTTCTCCCAAAAATAGCCTCCGAAGAAGCAAGGTATCAAATTTGTTAAATTTGAAAAGTATGAAGCGCAGACCAAGACTCCGTCTTGTAAATCTGTTCAACAGAAGCCACATTTAAAAAAGGCCCAAATGAAAACAACAGCTCTAGTAGAATGAGCTGTAAACCCTTCAGGAGGCTGCTGTCCAGCAGTCTCATAAGCTAAATGAATTATGCTTTTTAACCAAAAAGACAGAGAGGCTGCTGCAGTCTTTTGACCTCTCCTCTGTCCAGAATAGACAACAAACAAGGTGAACGTTTGATGAAAACTGTAGTAGCTTGTAAGTAAAACTTTAAAGCACAAACCACGTCCAATATTGTGTAATAGACGTTCCTTCTTTGAGGAAGGATTAGGATACAAGCATGGAACAACTATCTCTTGAGTGATGTACTTGTTAGATACCACCTTAGGAAAAAACCCAGGTTGGTACGCAGGACTACCTTATCCGAACGAAGGACCAGATAAGGAGAATCACATTGTAACACAGATAACTTGGAGACTCTACGAGTCGAGGAATTAGCTACCCAAAAGGAACTTTCCAAGATAAAGATTGATATCTATGGAACAAAAAAGGTTCAAACGGAACTTCTTGAAGAACCTTAAGAATCAGGTTTAAGCTCCATGGCGGAGCAACAGTTTTAAACACAGGCTTGGATCTAACCAAAGCCTGACCAAATGCCTGAACGTCTAGAATACCTGCCAGACGCTTGTGCAAAAAAATAGACAGAGTAAAAATCTGTCCCCTTTTAAGGAATTAGCTGACAACCCTTTTCTCAAAAACATCTTGGAGAAAAGATAATATCCTGGGAATCCAGACTTTACTCCATGAGTAACCCTTGGATTCATAACAATCAGATATTTACACCATATCTATGTTCAATTTTCCTAGAGACAGGCTTTCATGTCTGTATTAAGGTATCAATGACTGACTCGGAGAAGCCATGCTTTGATAACATCAAGCGTTCAGTCTCCAGGCAGTCCATCTCAGATTGATTCTATTTAGATGGTTGAAAGGACCCTGAGGTAGAGGGACCTGTCTCTGAAGCAGAGACCGTGATGGAAAGGATGACATGTCCACCAGATCTGCATACCAGGTCCTGCGTGGCTACGCAGGCGCTGTCAAAAACACCAAAGCCCTCTCCTGCTTGGTCTTGACCTCCGGAGGAAATCCCACTCCCCCGGAAGAAAAGTCTGACGACTTAGAAAATCCACCTCCCAGTTCTCAACACCTGGGATATGGATAGCTGATAGACAAGAGTGAGTCTCTGTCCAGTGAATTATTGTAAGACTTCTAACATCGCTAGGGAACTTCTGTTCCCCCTTGATGGCTGATGTAAGCCACAGTCGTGTATATTGTCCGACTGAGTATGATGTACCTCAGAGTTGCTAACTGAGGCCAAGTCTGAAGAGCATGGAATATCACTCCCAGTTCCAGAATATTTATTAGAAGGAGGGTCTCCTCCTAAGTCCACTATCCCTGAGCCTTCAGGGAGTTCCAGACTGCATCCCAACCTAAAAGGCTGGCATCTATTGTAACAATTGTCCCATCTGACCTGCGGAAGGTCATACCCTTGGACAGATGGACCCGACATAGTCACCAGAGAAGAGAATCTCTGGTCTCTTGGTCCAGGTTTAACAGGGGGATAAATCTGTGTAATCCCCGTTCCTCTGACTGAGCATGCATAGTTGCAGCGGTCTGAAATGTAGACGTGCAAACGGTACTATGTCCCTTGCCGCTACCATTAAGCCGATTTCATTCATGTACTGAGCCACCGAAGGGCGCGGATGGGATGAAAAAAACACGGCAGAAATTTAGAAACTTTGACAACCTGGACTCCGTCAGGTAAATTTTCATTTCTACAGAATCTATCAGAGTCCCTAGGAGGGAAACCCTTGAGATTGGGGATAGAGAACTCTTTCCTTGTTCACTTTCCACCCATGTGATCTTAGAAATGCCAGTACTACGTCCGTATGAGACTGGGCAATTTGGATGTTTGACGCCTGTATCAGGATGTCGTCTAAATAAGGGGCCACTTCTATGCCCCGCGGTCTAAGGACCGCCAAAGCGACCCCAGAACCTCCATAAAGATTCTTGGGGCTGTAGATATCCCAAAGGAAAGAGCTACAAACTGGTAATGCCTGACTAGAAAGGCAAACCTGAAAAATGATGGTGATCTTTATGCATCACAATGTGAGGATAAGCATCCTTCAAATCCATTGTAGTCCTCTATTGACTCTCCTGGATCATAGTTAAGATGGTACGAATAGTTTCCATCTTAAATGACGGAATTCTGAGGAATTTGTTTAAGATCTTTAGATCCAAAATAGGTCTGAAGGTTCCCTCTCCTTGGGAACCACAAACAGATTTGAGTAAAAACTCTGTCCCTGTTCCTCTCTTGGAACTGGATGGATCTCGTACACAATGTAAGAATGCCTCCTTCTTTATCTGGTTTGCAGATAATTGTGAAAGGCGAAATCTCCCCTTTTTTGGGGGGGGAATCTTTGAAATCCAGAAGATATCTCTGGGATATAAATTCCAATGCCTAGGGATCCTGGGCATCTCTTGCCCACGCCTGGGCAAAGAATGAAAGTCTGCCCCCTATAGGATCCGTTACCGGATAGGGGTCCGTTCCTTCATGCTGCCTTAGAGGCAGCAGCAGGCTCCTTGGCCTGCTTATCTTTGTTCCAGGTCCGATTGTCTCCAGACCACCTTGGACTGAGCAAAAATTCCCTCTTGTTTTGCCTTAGAGGAAGAGGATGCCACACCTGCCCTGAAGTTTTTAAAAGGTACGAAAATTAGACTTTTTTTTTTTTTTTTTTTTTTTTTTTTGATTTAGACCTATCCTGAGGAAGGGCATGACCTTTTCCTCCAGTGATATAAGCAATAATCTCCTTCAAACCAGGCCCGAATAGGGTCTGCCCCTTGAAGGGAAGTTAAGTAGCTTATTTATTAAAGTCACGACAGCTGACCATGATATAAGCCATAGCGCTCTGCGCGCCAGTATAGTAAAAAACAGAATTCTTAGCCGTTAGTCTAGTCAAATGAACAAGGCATCAGAAAACAAAGGAATTGGCTAGCATAAGCTTGTCAAATATATTCATCCAATGGAGTCGCTTAACTGTAAAGCCTCATCAAGAGACTCAACCCAGAACGCCGCAGCAGCAGTGACAGAAGCAATGTATGCAAGGGGCTGCAGGATAAAACCCTGTTGAATAAACATTTTTTATCCATTGGATCTAAAAAGCACAACTGTCCTCGTCAGAGGTAGTGGTACGCTTAGCTAGAGTAGAAACTCTTCTCTCCACCTTAGGAACTGTCTGCCAGAAGTCCCGTGTGGTGGTAACTATTAGAAAACATTCTTCTAAAAAATAGGAGGGGAAGAGAACGGCACACCTGGTCTATCCCATTCCTTATTAAAAAAATTTTTAGTAAACCTCTTTAGGTATTGGAAAAACATCAGTACACACCGGCACTGCATATTATTTATCCAGTCTACACAATTTCTCTGGCCCTGCGATTGTACACATTCATTCAGAGCAGCCAAAGCCTCCCTGAGCAACAAGTGGAGGTTCTCAAGCATAAATTTTAAATGTAGAAATATCAGAATCAGGTTAAATCATCTTCCCTGAGTCAAAAAAAAAAAAATCACCCACAGACTAAGCATATTGTGAGGTAGTATCATACATGGTTCTTAAAGCGTCTGTATGCTCTGTATCTACCCCCAGAGCTAACTGC
Organism: Bombina bombina; assembly: GCF_027579735.1. Taxonomy (NCBI): domain Eukaryota; kingdom Metazoa; phylum Chordata; class Amphibia; order Anura; family Bombinatoridae; genus Bombina; species Bombina bombina. The sequence goes on from NC_069504.1 coordinate 400,535,170, forward strand.
TTTCCTTTAATTTCAGGTAGTCTGACTAATACTGCTGCCAGAATATTATTCACCACCTTTGCCATGTCTTGTAAAATAAACGCTATGGGCGCCCTTGATGTACTTGGCGCCATTTGAGCGTGAGTCCCTGAAGCGGGAGTCGAAGGGTCTGACACGTGGGGAGAGTTAGTCGGCATAACTTTCCCCTCGACAGAATCCCCTGGTAAAGAAACGCTATGGGTGCCCTTGATGTACTTGGCGCCATTTGAGCGTGAGTCCCTAAAGCGGGAGTCAAAAGGTCTGACACGTGGGGAGAGTTAGTCGGCATAACTACCCCCACGACAGAATCCTCTGGTGATAATGTTTTTAAAGACAAAAAATGATCTTTATTGTTTAACATGAAATCAGTACATCTGGTACACATTCTAAGATGGGGTTCCACCATGGCTTTAAAACATAATGAACACAGAGCTTCCTCTATGTCAGACATGTTAGAACAGACTAATAATGAGACTAGTAAGCTTGGAAAACACTTTAAATCAAGTTAACAAGCAAATATATAAAACGTTACTGTGCCTTTAAGAGAAACAAATTTTGCCAAAATTTGAAATAACAGTGAAAAAAGGCAGTTAAACTAACAAAATTTTTACAGTGTATGTAACAAGTTAGCAGAGCATTGCACCCACTTGCAAATGGATGATTAACCCCTTAATACAAAAAACAGATTAACAAAACGAAAAATATGTTTTAAACAGTCATAACAGCTCCTACTTTTGAAGCCCTTTTGAGCCCTTCAGAGATGTCCTATAGCATGCAGGGGACTGCTGAGGGAAGCTGAATGTCACTGTTTGTAATTTTAACTGCACCAACTGTAACTTTTATACTATAACAGTGGAAAGCCTCAGGAAACTGTTTCTATGCAAAATTTAAGCCAGCCATGTGGAAAAAACTTAGGCCCCAATAAGTTTTATCACCAAACATATGTTAAAAAACGATTAAACATGCCAGCAAACGTTTTAAAACACATTTTTACAAGAGTATGTATCTCTATTAATAAGCCTGATACCAGTCGCTATCGCTGCATTTAAGGCTTTACTTACATTACTTCGGTATCAGCAGTATTTTCTTAGTCAATTCCATTCCTAGAAAAATATTTTACTGCACATACCTTATCTGCAGGAAAACCTGCACGCCATACCCCCTCTGAAGTACCTCACTCCTCAGAATGTGTGAGAACAGCAAATGGATCTTAGTTACGTCTGCTAAGATCATAGAAAAACGCAGGCAGATTCTTCTTCCAAATACTGCCTGAGATAAACAGCACACTCCGGTGCCATTTAAAAATAACAAACTTTTGATTGAAGAATAAACTAAGTAGAAAGCACCACAGACTCTCACAACCTCCTATCTATGTTGAGGCTTGCAAGAGAATGACTGAATATGGCAGTTAGGGGAGGAGCTATATAGCAGCTTTGCTGTGGGTGGACTCTTGCAGCTTCCTGTTGGGAAGGAGAATATATTCCATAAGTAATGGATGATCCGTGGACTGGATACACTTAACAAGAGAAAGAAAGATTTGCGGTTATTGTTATATCTCATAATTACATATTAATTTAAATTATATTATTATAATGATAAACTTCTATACGTGAAATTGGGATTCTCTATAAATTAATCTATATTCCCTCTATTAGTGAACACGGACTTAATTGTATATATATATGGTGAAAAAAACAAGAATGTGGTAAGAGGATAGGGGTGGGGGGAGAAAAAATTAGGGGAATATAAAAATAGAGAAACTGAATATGAAGATGAAAATATCTTTAAATAATGCAATCATGTGGAAATTAATATTGACAGGTTAGTTGTAATGACTTGTATTGAAAAATTATTATTATTTTTGTATATAAGGAGATTGAATTTATCTACTAGAACACCATCCCTGTGTGACCAGGCTGGATTTAATAAATATAGTCATTAAACGGTTGTGTTGATGGTTGATTTAAATAAACATGGAATAATTATTTAATTCATTCATTCCTTTGGGATATACACAATCCATCAGATAGATCCATTTGGTTTCCATTTGAAGGAGTGAATTCTCCAAATCACCCCCTCTCAGCCCCAATGATATCTTGTGTATGCCATAACATTGTAATTCTGAGGTCTTAGATTGGTGGTGTTTCATAAAGTGTGACGCTACAGAAGTAATTTTTTTGTCTTTGGACAAATCTTTAGATGTATTCCTGATATTTCGGAGATGTTCCATGTGTGTAGTTTTCTCGTCATCATTCCTATATAGGTCTGCGGACAGGTACATTGTAGAGCATAAATAACTCCCATGGAGTTGCAACTGATATACATTTTTATGGGGGGTTGGTTACCAAATCTGTCAATGATGGTCTTTTTCTTGTTGATCATATGGCTGCATGTGGAACAGCTACCGCAGGCGAATGATCCCTTTTCAGTTGGTCTCCGCTGGGGATTTTTCTTGATGTAATGACTTGGAGTGAGTAATTCTTGTAGATTACATGATCGTCTGTATCCAATGTCAGGTTTATCCCCAATAAATGTAGCTAGATTTCCATCTAGTTGTAATAGATGCCAGTTTTTGCAAATTATATCTGCAATCTGGTTAGACTGATCATTGTATGTCAATATTAGACATGTTTTTTGGTCAGTTTTCTTGGTTTTGACTTTTAATAGATCAGCTCTGGGAGTTTGATATGCTCTGCTTTTGGCTTTCCGAATAGATCTTCTGCTGTATCCTCTGGCCAGTAATCTCTTTTCTAGTTCTGATGCTCTGGTTTTGAAGGTTGCCTCATCAGAGCAATTCCGTCTCATTCTAAGAAATTCACCTACTGGTAAGGACTTGGCGGTATTAGGTGCATGAGCACTTGTGGCATACAGAACATTGTTTGTGGCAGTTTTCTTCCTAAAGAGATCAGTGCTTAGACATCCATTATTTTCTTTGTGGATTCGTAAGTCCAGAAAGGAAATTTCAGTTTGGCTCTTTTCATAGGTTAGCCTGATATTCAGATTGTTTTGATTCAGACTTGATAGAAACATTTCGAGGTCAATTTGAGTGCCTTCCCATATGAACATGACATCATCAATATATCTTATCCATAAAGGGATATTTTGGATATATTGATCATTGGTGTCTGTGAATACGTTGGTTTGCTCCCACCAGCCGAGGAACAGGTTGGCATAGGTGGGAGCGCAGGCTGTACCCATGGCGGTACCCTGTGTTTGGAGATAGAATTTGTTGTTGAACAAAAATAAATTTTTGGTAAGGACAAACTGTAATAGATCCATGATGAATTGATTATGTTCATCCCTTTCTGCACTGTCCATATTCAGAAAGTGTCTAACTGCATTGAGTCCTTGTTTATGATTAATGCTGGTGTAAAGCGATTCCACATCCGCAGTCACTAACCAAGCATTTTTGGAGATGTTAATACCTTCCAGTTGTTGCAATACTTCCATCGTGTCACGGACATAGGATGGGAGTTACGTCAGAAATTGTCTCAATCTGAGATCACTATAAATGCTTGCCTTCTCTGTAAGATTTTCATTGCCAGAGACAATGGGACGACCTGGGGGTTGTTTCTGATTTTTGTGGATCTTAGAGATAAGATAGAATGTTGCTATTTTAGGGTGCAGAATGGTCAGGAATTTTCTTTCTTTGCTGCTGATAGTACCATTTTTCTTAGCCATCTCAATCAATGTATTATATTGTTGATGGAATTGTATCATGGGATTTCCCCATAATTCCTTGTAGCAATCTCTGTTTTGGAGTTGTGTGATAGCTTCTTTTACATACATTTCTTCTGGCCATATCACAATGTTTCCACCCTTGTCCGCATTTTGATAATCACATCTTCCCAGGATTCCATATCCTTTAGAGCCTTACGTTCTTGAAAATTTAGATTTTTGGTTTTTGGAAGGATATTCATTTGGTTTATGGAATTGCACACCACTTTATTAAAGGTATCTATGCTTGAACTTGTGTTGTTAGAAGGAGTGAACTTAGATTTGACTTTCAAGAGGGTACGCCAATCTAATTGTGCTTATGGCAGTGGTTCCTTTAATAGATCTTCTAGGTTTTGGAGAGATTCAAGCTCTTCCTCTGTTAGATTAGACGGAGCATCCAGGTTTTGTTTAGTATCAAAGTGTTTTCTTGGTAACAACTTACGTAGGAATAGCTGTATATCTTCTATGGTTTCAAATTTATCCAACTGGGAATTTGAGCAGAATGATAGACCCTTTGATAGTACATTCAAATGATGTTCTGATAGAGTACGATTGGATAGATTGATTATTCTTAATATAATTTAATATCATCACAGTACTCAACTGACACCAGCCGCTACCAGAGCAGTATAGAAATTATTCGGCATTGTATGCATTGGTAACCATAGACATCAAACATTAAGGGAAACACCCTCAGGGAATATTCAGGCTGCAATTATAATTACCTTTGTAAAAAAGTTCACATAGAACTTTGAATATTGATACATTTTGTTCATGTAACCATATTAGTTACAATATATTATACATTTGAAGCAATTTGGTCAGCACCCCCCTATATAAGGTGTTACAATCTTAACTAAGTACAATAAACCTAGCACACACCATACATACAATAAGTTTACATCACCTTCTGAGAGTGACAGACTGCCAATAAAGCTAACTAACAGACTGAGAATTAGTATGTGTCAACTATCTTGTATTACCAGACAATAATTTAAATCAAAGTACAGATTACAGGTACAAGGCAATCTAAGCACATGAGCCAATGACAAAAGACATCAGACTGCCAATAAAGCTAACTAACAGACTGTGAATTAGTATGTGTCAACTATTTTGTATTACCAGACAATAATTTAAACCAAAGTACAGATTGCAGGTACAAGGTAATCTAAGCACATGGGCCAATGACAAAAGACATCAAGCAACTAAAAGTATAAAATCCGGGTACTTCACCTACATTTATTTTCATAAATAATTGCTCATCTATCTGAGCATAATTTTCTCACCACAATTTACAGTACTACTCTAATCAAGAGAAAAATATAATAGACTTAAGATAACCAATTTGATAAACTTAAAAGTACCTAACCTATTGCTGAGTTATATTTATACTCAGAAAGAAACAACACATATTATATCCATCTGTCTTCTCTTAGGAGATTTCAATACATTCCATCTCCTTATTATTTATACAGCAAAGTGACCAGATTCTCACACCTCTTAAATTGAATAATACGGTTAACTGTACAGAGTCATTTGAAAAACTCGTTCTATTGGCCCCAACTTTTTGTGTTTTTTAACTTTTTATGTTGTGTGTTCTATTTTTTAACAAAACTAATAAAGGTTAAATTTTAATTCAAATCACCAACTTCATCCTACTAATGGTGTTCTAATCATAAACTCACAAGGGGAGAATGAAGTGCTAAAGAAATGCATACTTTTTCAACCTCTATGTTGATTTTGTCCTTCTAGTTAATTCATGCATAAGCACTCAAGCTAAGGAAATAAATCCATTTTGATAATAGCATCTCCCCCACACTAGTGTAGTGCTGTTGCACTCTTTTGTCTTCAATTGAACTACACCTATATATGTATAGGATTCTAGCAACATTGTAGCACACACTTACCAAATACTGTAATAACTATGGCAAGTAAATTTGATTTGGACAAACAAACCCGAGAAAAAAAGAGATTAACTGATTTAAATGAAGTTTTCCAAAATCCCACAGTAGGAAATCAGGATATCAATTCTAATAACTTAGATATATTACTGAGAGACCTACATAAAAATCTGTACAAGCAAGATAAACTGTGGTGGGATCAACAATTCTGCGAACAGTACATACAGAGAAACCTGATACCCAGAGGGCTTAGAATTCAGTTATTCCCTGCATTTGAATTCAAATTGAGAAATCTCAGTGAGGAATGGGAAGATGCCTTAAGTGAATGTTCAAACAAACTGATGAAAATTCTCATCAAATATGACACATATGAATATGAGAGATTAGAGGAGATTATCAAAACCCAGAATGAACAACTAAAGAATTTGAAACTCTAAAAGAATTTGAAAATGCATACAAAGGATAACAAAAAGAACTAGACAAATATGAGACTGAAATTAAAAACACCTAGAGAGGGAAATTACAAAGAGACTTCCAAGACTACAACAATAACAAAGTTTATAAATGGAAGAATTAATCTAATATCTCCAACCAGAGAACACATAGGAGAATAAATATTGTGGAAACAGATGTATCTGACACAGAACCAGAAGATTGTGAAAACAGTGATAATGTATTAAGATCAGAAACAACAGATCCTTCCACTTCACAAACATCTAAAATTGTTGACAATAGAAAAAGGAAGTCTTTTTTAGAGGAAGATTCAAGCACAGATACGGAGCCACCAGAAGAGGTGGGAGGAACAAACAAAAGACACACAAGAACCCACAACAAAAAACAGAACAAACAACAGACAAACAAACCATACAAAAGGAATCCCAGTCCATTCTCAACGATGAGAATGAAGAATTAAGAATAATCAATCTATCCAATCGTACTCTATCAGAACATCATTTGAATGTACTATCAAAGGGTCTATCTTTCTGCCCAAATTCACAGTTGGATAAATTTGAAACCATAAAAGATATACAGCTATTCCTACATAAGTTGTTACTAAGAAAACACTTTGATACTAATCAAAACATGGATGCTCCGTCTAATTTAACAGAGGAAGAGCTTGAATCTCTCCAAAACCTAGAAGATCTATTAACGGAACAACATTAATCATAAACAAGGACTCAATGCAGTTAGACACTTTCTGAATATGGACAGTGCAGAAAGGGATGAACATAATCAATTCATCATGGATCTATTACAGTTTGTCCTTACCAAAAATTTCTTTTTGTTCAACAACAAATTCTATCTCCAAACACAGGGTACCGCCATGGGTACAGCCTGCGCTCCCACCTATGCCAACCTGTTCCTCGGCTGGTGGGAGCAAACCAACGTATTCTTAGACACCAGTGATCAATATATCCAAAATATCCCTTTATGGATAAGATATATTTATGATGTCATGTTCATATGGGAAGGCACTCAAATTGACCTCAAAATGTTTCTATCAAGTCTGAATCAAAACAATCTGAATATCAGGCGAACCTATGAAAAGAGCCAAACTGAAATTTCCTTTCTGGACTTACGAATCCACAAAGAAAATAATGGATGTCTAAGCACTGATCTCTTTAGGAAGAAAACTGCCACAAACAATGTTCTGTATGCCACAAGTGCTCATGCACCTAATACCACCAAATGCTTACCAGTAGGTGAATTTCTTAGAATGAGACGGAATTGCTCTGATGAGGCAACCTTCAAAACCAGAGCATCAGAACTAGAAAAGAGATTACTGGCCAGAGGATACAGCAGAAGATCTATTCGGAAAGCCAAAAGCAGAGCATATCAAACTCCCAGAGCTGATCTATTAAAAGTCATAACCAAGAAATCTGACCAAAAAACACGTCTAATATTGACATACAATGATCAGTCTAACCAGATTGCAGATATAATTCGCAAAAACTGGCATCTATTACAACTAGATGGAAATCTAGCTAAATTTATTGGGGATAAACCTGACATTGGATACAGACGATCTTGTAATCTACAAGAATTACTCACTCCAAGTCATTACATCAAGAAAAATCCCCAGCGGAGACCAAATGAAAAGGGATCATTCGCCTGCGGTAGCTGTTCCACATGCAGCCATATGATCAACAAGAAAAAGACCAAATGGATCAATCTGATGGATTGTGTATATCCCAAAGGAATGAACAAATTAAATAATTACTCCATGTTTATTTAAATCAACCATCAACACAACCGTTTAGTGACTATATTTATTGAATCCAGCCTGGTCACACAGGGATGGTGTTCTAGTAGATAAATTCAATCTCCTTATATACAAAAATAATAATAATTTTTCAATACAAGTCATTACAACTAACCTGTCAATATTAATTTCCACATGATTGTATTATTTAAAGATATTTTCATCTTCATATTCAGTTTCTCTATTTTTATATTCCCCTAATTTTTTCTCCCCCAACTCCTATCCTCTTACCACATTCTTGTTTTTTTCACCATATATATTTACAATTAAGTCCGTGTTCACTAATAGAGGGAATATAGATTAATTTATAGAGAATCCCAATTTCATGTATAGAAGTTTATCATTATAATAATATAATTTAAATTAATATGTAATTATGAGATATAACAATAACCACAAATCTTTCTTTACCCTTCTTTTTATATTTTTTTATTTTCAATTTCATTATTATCATTTTTATTTTCATTTTTATATAATTAGAATTAATCCCAGCATTATTTACTCCATACCAGCACATTTTCCCCCTTTAGTGTAATTTACACCCCCTAATCCGTGATCACCCCAATAGTAGAATGTTCATCTACACCTATGTATATCACCAGAGTAGTCCAACTGATTACCTTATCCTCTATTAAGTTCTCACGCACCTACACATCATTCTTTCACATCAAGTCACTGTTTCCTCTCCCTTTATTCCTTACTCTTGATCACTAAGCAAAGTTTCTATGCACCAAAAACCTAAGTTTACATCACATCCTCGATTTCTTATCACCATATCAAATCCTTTCACCTAGATAATACATATTACACCATTTAGGGAATATAATCAATCTATCCCACATAGAATACAACCATTATAAGATTTAGGCAGAAACGAATAGCATATATGTTACTATTTAAATATACATTTTTTCATATAACCTGACCTTTGATATAAGCATATGGTATAAATCAATTATAATAAATAACATCTCAACTTTGAATATGAACGAATACACAACAAATATGGATAAGTATATAGACATCAATATTGAATCGTTATTTCATTGTATTTATTTTCATCATACCCCAATCATGTACCTATTTGATCTTGCATCCATTTGGAAAGATTGAAAATAAGCATATATACTTTTTCTATTCATAATAAACATTCATCAATTTTTCCATCTCTAACCTTACCAATATTTCCAGCAACCAATCCTGTTTACATAACATTGTACAATTCTGATTGCCGTGCCTCCTCGAGTAAGTATGGCCCGGATTGGCTCCTGATTTTAAACCAGGGTGGAGCTTAGGTGATAAAACACCCGACTGCGCGAGTGCCCGCTCACTTTTGAAAAAGCCGCTATTAGGTTGGCGAAACATGTCAGGGGAGGGTGTTGAACCTCTTTCAACCCCCATTATCTTTTAAACTCAGCATTTAGTTTGGGCCGCCAAAAACTAGCAATACTGCTGTCTAATTTACTATATAATAGAACGAGTCATTTCTACTCTGTGAGACAGACAGAACTTGCTACAGCAACGCTTTATCTAACTTAACTTAGTGTGAATCTGTGTTATGCTTGAGAATTTATTTTTAGAATTTAACTTAATGGAGATGTGAATTTGAATGATTGAAGTGTGTGTCTAGTGTAAAAAGCTTTCGCTTTAATTCTAAAGTGATTCATAAACAAGCTATATTATCTATCTACTTACAAACACATTATATGAGAGTGCTTTCTAGAGAATCTACAGCTTTAATATAATTTAATATCATCACAGTACTCTAGGTTGAATCTATGTATCCAGATGATAATTTAATATAGCTATCAACTGACACCAGCCGCTACCAGATCAGTATAGAAATTATTCTGCATTGTATGCATTGGTAACCATAGACATCAAACATTAAGGGCAACATCCTCAGGGAATATTCAGGCTGCAATTATAATTACCTTTGTAAAAAGGTTCACATATGAAACGACCGGAAGGTCGAGAAACGCGTTGCTGTTTTTACTGCATATCAAGCATATGTTTTTATACTGGTTTTAAATAAAACTGCCTTCTTCGATACCCCCGCTCTTTCGACTGTTGTGTTCTGGTTGGTCCGCTTGCTTGTCTCTCCAATAGAGTCATCGGTGATTGGATGCACCACGGATGGCTATCTCCTGACACTCCTACTACCAGCAGCTGCTGATTGGATCCTGGAGTTCCGGACACTCTCTCCTACTGGTCTGTCTGTCGGGTGACTAAGGTCCCGTCCTGCGCAGTAAGGCATACGTTTATGCCGCAATCCTTGTGAGTACCCCGCTCTTGGGTTTGTGTGTTTTCTCCTGTTCCCCGATCAATGTGTAAACGATACTGTCCCATAAGGCGCCTCTCTTTTTTCTGCTCCTACAGATATTTGCTACATCCATCCCTAAGAGTGCTGCCACATCTATCGAGTGCTTGGTCTGTTCCAGGAATCTTATTGCCCTTACGACTCTTCTCCAGCTGGATCACGGCTTCTTCTGTGCGCACCTCCAGGAGGGTTTTTTTCCCTTACAATCACATAGAACTTTGAATATTGATACATTTTGTTCATGTAACCATATTAGTTACATTATATTATACATTTGAAGCAATTTGGTCAGCACTCCCCTATATAAGGTGTTACAGTCTTAACTAAGTACAATAAACCTAGCACCCACCATACATACAATAAGTTACATCACCTTCTGAGAGTGACAGACTGCCAATAAAGCTAACTAACAGACTGTGAATTAGTATGTGTCAACTATTTTGTATTACCAGACAATAATTTAAACCAAAGTACAGATTGCAGGTACAAGGTAATCTAAGCACATGAGCCAATGACAAAAGACATCAAGCAACTATAAGTATAAAATCCGGGTACTTCACCTACATTTATTTTCATAAATAATTGCTCATCTATCTGAGCATAATTTTCTCACCACAATTTACAGTACTACTCTAATCAAGAGAAAAATATAATAGGCTTAAGATAAACAATTTGATAAACTTAAAAGTACCTAACCTATTGCTGAGTTATATTGATACTCAGAAAAAAACAACACATATTGGGGCCTAGTTATCAAGCCGTCAACCTCAAATACACTGGAATTCCACAGCGTATTTGTGGCGAGGCTGATACGCCTTAGTTATCAAAGGCTCGAGACCGGCAAAAGTAGAATTTTGTGACGTAAACTTCGATCCGCCGGACTCAGTCCGACACAGATCGATTCTTACGTCACTCCAGATGTTCCGCACACAAGTGCGGCACAATCTCACTACTTTTGCTAGTTATCAAATGACTAGCAGGTACACTCGGCACTTTTACGGCCCAGCGTACCTGGTTTTCAAACCGCCACCCCTGGAGGCGGCGGATCCCATAGGAATCAATGGGAGTCTGACCATAGCGAAAGTACAAGTTCGCTGCTGACAGACATCCCATTGATTTCTATGGGAGCTGTCTGCACCTAACACCCTAACATGTACCCCGAGTCTAAACACCACTAATCTGCCCCCCTACACCGCCGCAACTAAATAAAGTTATTACCCCCTAAACCGCCGCTCCCGGAGCCCACCGCAAGCTACTCTATACATATTAACCCCTAAACCGCCGCTCCCGGAGCCCACCGCAACTATAATATATGTATTAACCCCTAAACCGCCGCTCCCGGAGCCCACCGCAACTATAATAAATGTATTAACCCCTAAACCGCCGCTCCCTGAACCCGGCGCAACCTATATTAAATGTATTAACCCCTATCCTGCCCCCGCTACACCGTCGCCACCTATAATAAATTTATTAACCCCTAATCTGCCCCCCCTACACCGTTGCCACCTATAATAAATTTATTAACCCCTAATCTGCCCCCCTACACCGTCGCCACCTGTAATAAATTTATTAACCCCTATCCTGCCCCCACTACACCGTCGCCACCTATAATAAATTTATTAACCCCTATCCTGCCCCCCACTACGCCGCCGCCACTGTAATAAAATTATTAACCCCTAAACCTAAGTCTAACCCTAACCCTAACGCCCCCCTAACTTAAATATTAATTAAATAAATCTAAATAAATTAACTCTTATTAACTAAATGAATCCTATTTAAAACTAAATACCTACCTTTAAAATAAACCCTAATATAGCTACAATATAAATAATAATTATATTCTAGCTATCTTAGGATTTATTTTTATTTTACAGGTACCTTTCAATTTATTTTAACTAGGTACAATAGCTATTAAATAGTTATTAACTATTTAATAGCTTACCTAGCTAAAATAAACTGAAATTTACCTGTAAAATAAATCCTAACCTAAGTTACAATTACACCTAACACTACACTATACTTTAATAAATTATTCCTATTTAAAAATAAATACTTACCTGTAAAATAAACCCTAAGATAGCTACAATATAATTAATAATTATATTGTAGCTATCTTAGGATTTATATTTATTTTACAGGTAACTTTGTATTTATTTTAGCTAGTTAGAATAGTTATTAAATAGTTATTAACTATTTAATAACTACCTAGCTAAAAGAAATACAAAATTACCTGTAAAATAAATCCTAACCTAAGTTACAATTAAACCTAATACTACACTATCATTAAATTAATTAAATAAACTACCTACAAATAACTACAATTAAATACAATTACATAAACTAACTAAAGTACAAAAAATAAAAAAAGCTAAGTTACAAAAAATAAAAAAATAAGTTACAAACATGTTAAAAATATTACAACAATTTTAAGCTACTTACACCTAATCTAAGCCCCCTAATAAAATAACAAACCCCCCCAAAATAAAAAAATGCCCTACCCTATTCTAAATTAAATAAAGTTCAAAGCTCTTTTACCTTACCAGCCCTTAAAAGGACCATTTGTGGGGGCATGCCCCAAAGAAAACAGCTCTTTTGCCTGTAAAAGAAAAATACAACCCCCCCAACATTAAAACCCACCACCCACATACCCCTAATCTAACCCAAACCCCCCTTACAAAAACCTAACACTAATCCCCTGAAGATCATCCTACCTTGTCTTCACTCAGCCGAGCAGCGATGGAACCGAAGTGGACATCCGGAGCGGAAGAAGTTAATCCTCCAAGCGGCGCTGAAGAAATCTTCCATCCGATGAAGTCATCATCCATGCGGCGCTGAAGAAAAGTCTTCGATCCGGCCGATGTCATCTTCAAAGAGACGCTGAAGAGGTCTTCTATCCGGGCGATGTCATCTTCCAAGCCGGGTCTTGAATCTTCCTTCCGCCGAATAGTGTTAGGTGTAATTGTAACTTAGGTTAGGATTTATTTTACAGGTAAATTTCAGTTTATTTTAGCTAGGTAAGCTATTAAATAGTTAATAACTATTTAATAGCTATTGTACCTAGTTAAAATAAATTGAAAGGTACCTGTAAAATAAAAATAAATCCTAAGATAGCTAGAATATAATTATTATTTATATTGTAGCTATATTAGGGTTTATTTTATAGGGAAGTATTTAGTTTTAAATAGGATTCATTTAGTTAATAATAGAAATATTATTTAGATTTATTTAATTAATATTTAAGTTAGGGGGGTGTTAGGGTTAGGGTTAGACTTAGGTTTAGGGGTTAATAATTTTATTACAGTGGCGGCGGCGTAGTGGGGGGCAGGATAGGGGTTAATAAATTTATTATAGGGGGCGACGGTGTAGGGGAGGCAGATTAGGGGTTAATAAATTTATTATAGGTGACGACGGTGTAGGGGGGGCAGGATAGGGGTTAATAGGTTTAATATAGGTTGCGGCGGGTTCAGGGAGTGGCGGTTTAGGGGTTAAACTATTTATTTAGTTGCGGAGAGGTGCGGGATCAGCAGGATAGGGGTTAATAACTTTATAATAGAGGGCGACGGTGTAGGGGGGGCCGGATAGGGGTTACTAGGTATACTGTAGGTGGCAGCGGTGTCCGGGAGCGGCGGTTTAGGGGTTAATACATTTATAAGAGTTGCGGCAGGGTCTAGGAGCAGCGGTTTAGGGGTTAATACATTTATAAGAGTTGCGGCGGGGTCTAGGAGCGGCGGTTTAGGGGTTAGTAACTTTATTGAGTTGCGGGGGGCTCCGGGGGCGCCGGTATAGGGATAGAACAGTGTAGTTTAGTGTGGGTGCTTAGTGACAGGCTAGCAATAAAGCTGGGAAAAAGCCGAAGAGCAGCGAGATCGGATGAGTGATAACTCTCACAGTCCACTGCTCATCGCCCCGCGGCTTTTTGACAGCTTTATTTGATAACTTAGGCGTATTTTTTCAGGTCCGCGGCGGCGAAGGTTTTTTAATGAAACTAATAAAGGTTAAATTTTAATTCAAATCACCAACTTCATCCTACTAATGGTGTTCTAATCATAAACTTACAAGGGCAGAATGAAGTGCTAAAGAAATGCATACTTTTCCAACCTCTATGTTGATTCTGTCCTTCTATTCTCTGGATGTTGTAAGAGCTTTGAAATATTATGTTGAAGCTACTAAAGATTTCAGGAAGACTTCTAGTCTATTTGTTGTCTTTTCTGGTTCTAGGAAAGGTCAGAAAGCTTCTGCCATTTTCTTGGCATCCTGGTTAAAGCTTTTGATTCATCAGGCTTATTTGGAGTCAGGTCAGGCCCCGCCTCAGAGAATCACAGCTCATTCTACTAGATCAGTTTCCACTTCGTGGGCTTTTAGGAATGAAGCTTCAGTTGATCAGATTTGTAAAGCAGCAACTTGGACTTCTTTGCATACATTTACAAAATTTTACCGTTTTTATGTATTTGCCTCTTCAGAAGCAGTTTTTGGTAGAAAAGTTCATCAGGCAGCTGTTTTAGTTTGATTCCTCTGCTTATGTTTTAAGTGTTTTCTTTTCAATTATGAGAAAAACTTATATTTTTGGATGTGGGTTTAATTATTTCAGCGTAAAATGGCTGTTTTTATTTTTATCCCTCCCTCTCTATTGACTCTTCTGTGGAGTACCACATCTTGGGTATTACTATCCCATACGTCACTAGCTCATGGACTCTTGCCAATTACATGAAACAAAACATAATTTATGTAAAAACTTACTTGATAAATTCATTTCTTTCATATTGGCAAGAGTCCATGAGACCCATCCTTTTTATGGTGGTTATTTTTTTTGTATAAAGCACAATTATATTTCCAGTTCCTTTTTTTATGCTTTTTACTCCTTTTTCTATCACCCCACTACTTGGCTATTCATTAAACTGGGTGTGGTGAGGGGTGTATTTATAGGGATTTTGAGGTTTGGGAAACTTTGCCCCTCCTGGTAGGGTTGTATATACCATACGTCACTAGCTCATGGACTCTTGCCAATGTGAAAGAAATTAATTTATCAGGTAAGTTCTTACATAAATTATTTTTTTTCACGTAGAAGATTTTTGTGGTCAAATGATTAGTGCTCTGTTTGCTGTATTTTCAGATCTTCACATTTGAAGGATTATATCATCTAGGGTCCTTGTAGATTTTAATCTATAAAAAGTAAAAATTAAGTTTTAAAGGAGATGGAAGTGCACCATAGAAACTATCTTTCCCTTTCTTTTTGGTCAATTGAGGCTTATGAGAGGTGGTTGCACAATTTATATAATCCTTTCTTTTTGTTCTTAAATAATGCACCAGCAAAAAAAAACTGAGTATATTTTCTCCTTTTCCAGTATTTCTCCGAACCTTTACTGGCTACAAGGTCTAGACCTTAGCTTGCAGGAATAAAGGAGAAAAAAAACTATTTCTTTTTTTTTTTTTTTTTTTTTAACCTGCAGTTGGTGCATCAGTTATTTGTCACTTGGTTAATGCTCATTAATATCAAGTAGGGTTGCACCAATACCGATACTAGTATAGGTATCGGTACCGATACCAAGTACTTGCATGAGTACTTGTACTCGTGTAAATGCACCGATACTTAAACCAATACCTCCACTTACTACCCATATGCTATCTTGTGGTGTTTTTTTCAAACTGCATGTTCCCATTTCATTTAAAGCTGGAGTGAAGACTAAACTAAAAATTGTTTACTACTGTTCTGTCAATACAAATTGCTCTTATTGTAGGAGAGATCACTGTACTGCGTTCAGACAAACCCCTGAAGTACTGGGCAGTTAATAAACTGAGATTTCCAGCTCTGGCTAAAATGGCCCAAAAATATATTTCTGTCCCATGCAGTAGTGTGGAAAGTTGAACCTCCTTACTGATAGCAAAAACAGACTTATAGCTGAACATGCAGAGATGCTTCTGTTGCTAGATTGCCTTTTATACTGCTAGTTCTCATCTTGCACAATTATGTTCAAAACACACTGTACTCTGAGGAACATCTTAGCTTATATAATTGCAGGAAGCGTACTCATAGGAAAAATTAAGTTAATCCCAATGAACACTCAGGGGGCTACTTATCAAGCCGTCTACTTTTCTGGCTTCGCCGGCCCAATACGTCCGCCTAAGCTCGCCTACCTTCGCCGCCGCGGACCTTGAATACGTTCGCCTAAGTTATCAAATAAAGCTGTCAAAAAGCCGCGGGGCGATGAGCAGCGGACTGTGACAGTTATCACTCATCCGATCTCGCTGCCCTTCGGCTTTTTCCCAGCTTTATTGCTAGCCTGTCACTAAGCACTCACACTAAACTACACTGTTCTACCCCCTATACCGGCGCCCCCGGAGGCCCCCGCAACTAAATAAAGTTACTAACCCCTAAACCGCCGCTCCTAGACCCCGCCGCAAGTCTTATAAATGTATTAACCCCTAAACCGCCGCTCCTAGACCCCGCCGCAAGTCTTATAAATGTATTAACCCCTAAACCGCCGCTCCTAGACCCCGCCGCAAGTCTTATAAATGTATTAACCCCTAAACCGCCGCTCCCGGACACCGCTGCCACCTACATTATACCTAGTAACCCCTATCCTGCCCCCCTATACCGTCGCCCTCTATTATAAAATTATTAACCCCTATCCTGCTGATCCCGCACCTCTCCGCAACTAAATAAATAGTTTAACCCCTAAACCGCCGCTCCATGAACCCGCCGCAACCTATAATAAATTTATTAACCCCTATCCTGCCCCCCACTACGCCGCCGCCACTGTAATAAAATGATTAACCCCTAAACCTAAGTCTAACCCTAACCATAACGCCCCCCTAACTTAAATATTAATTAAATAAATCTAAATAAATTAACTCTTATTAACTAAATGAATCCTATTTAAAACTAAATACTTACCTTTAAAATAAACCCTAATATAGCTACAATATAAATAATAATTATATTCTAGCTATCTTAGGATTTATTTTTATTTTACAGGTACCTTTCAATTTATTTTAACCATGTACAATAACTATTAAATAGTTATTAACTATTTAATAGCTTACCTAGCTAAAATAAAGAGAAATGTACCTGTGAAATAAATCCTAACCTAAGTTACAATTACACCTAACACTACACTATACTTTAATAAATTATTCCTATTTAAAAATAAATACTTACCTGTAAAATAAACCCTAAGATAGCTACAATGTAATTAATAATTATATTATAGCTATCTTAGGATTTATATTTATTTTACAGGTAACTTTGTATTTATTTTAGCTAGTTAGAATAGTTATTAAATAGTTATTAACTATTTAATAACTACCTAGCTAAAAGAAATACAAAATTACCTGTAAAATAAATCCTAACTTAAGTTACAATTAAACCTAATACTACACTATCATTAAATTAACTAAATAAACTACCTACAAAGAACTACAATGAAATACAATTACATAAACTAACTAAAGTACAAAAAATAAAAAAAGCTAAGTTACAAAAAATAAAAAATTAAGTTACAAACATGTTAAAAATATTACAACAATTTTAAGCTACTTACACCTAATCTAAGCCCCCTAATAAAATAACAAACCCCCCCAAAATAAAAAAAATCCCTACCCTATTCTAAATTACATAAATTTCAAAGCTCTTTTACCTTACCAGCCCTTAAAAGGGCCATTTGTGGGGGCATGCCCCAAAAAGTTCAGCTCTTTTGCCTGTAAAATAAAAATACAACCCCCCCCCCAACATTAAAACCCACCACCCACATACCCCTAATCTAACCCAAACCCCCCTTACAAAAACCTAACACTAATCCCCTGAAGATCATCCTACCTTGAGTCGTCTTCACTCAGCCGAGCCACCGATGGAACTGAAGAGGACATCCGGAGCGGAAGAAGTTAATCCTCCAAGCGGCGCTGAAGAAATCTTCCATCCGATGAAGTCATCATCCAGGCGGCGCTGAAGAAGTCTTCGATCCGGCCGATGTCATCTTCAAAGAGGCGCTGAAGAGGTCTTCTATCCGGGCGAAGTCATCTTCCAAGCCGGGTCTTCAATCTTCCTTCCGTCGACGCGGAACCACCTTCTTCACCGACGGACTACGACGAATGACGGCTCCTTTAAGGGACGTCATCCAAGATGGCGTCCCCTCAATTCCGATTGGCTGATAGGATTCTATCAGCCAATCGGAATTAAGGTAGGAAAATCTGATTGGCTGATGGAATCAGCCAATCAGATTGAGCTCGCATTCTATTGGCTGTTCCGATCAGCCAATAGAATGCAAGCTCAATCTGATTGGCTGATTGGATCAGCCAATCGGATTGAACTTGAATCTGATTGGCTGATTCCATCAGCCAATCAGATTTTCCTACCTTAATTCCGATTGGCTGATAGAATCCTATCAGCCAATCGGAATTGAGGGGACGCCATCTTGGATGACGTCCCTTAAAGGAGCCGTCATTCGTCGTAGTCCGTCGGTGAAGAAGGTGGTTCCGCGTCGGCGGAAGGAAGATTCAAGACCCGGCTTGGAAGATGACTTCGCCCGGATAGAAGACCTCTTCAGCGCCTCTTTGAAGATGACATCGGCCGGATCGAAGACTTCTTCAGCGCCGCCTGGATGATGACTTCATCGGATGGAAGATTTCTTCAGCGCCGCTTGGAGGATTAACTTCTTCCGCTCCGGATGTCCTCTTCAGTTCCATCGGTGGCTCGGCTGAGTGAAGACGACTCAAGGTAGGATGATCTTCAGGGGATTAGTGTTAGGTTTTTGTAAGGGGGGTTTGGGTTAGATTAGGGGTATGTGGGTGGTGTGTTTTAATGTTGGGGGGGGGTTGTATTTTTATTTTACAGGCAAAAGAGCTGAACTTTTTGGGGCATGCCCCCACAAATGGCCCTTTTAAGGGCTGGTAAGGTAAAAGAGCTTTGAAATTTATGTAATTTAGAATAGGGTAGGGATTTTTTTTATTTTGGGGGGGTTTGTTATTTTATTAGGGGGCTTAGATTAGGTGTAAGTAGCTTAAAATTGTTGTAATATTTTTAACATGTTTGTAACTTAATTTTTTATTTTTTGTAACTTAGCTTTTTTTATTTTTTGTACTTTAGTTAGTTTATGTAATTGTATTTCATTGTAGTTCTTTGTAGGTAGTTTATTTAGTTAATTTAATGATAGTGTAGTATTAGGTTTAATTGTAACTTAAGTTAGGATTTATTTTACAGGTAATTTTGTATTTCTTTTAGCTAGGTAGTTATTAAATAGTTAATAACTATTTAATAACTATTCTAACTAGCTAAAATAAATACAAAGTTACCTGTAAAATAAATATAAATCCTAAGATAGCTATAATATAATTATTAATTACATTGTAGCTATCTTAGGGTTTATTTTAAAGGTAAGTATTTAGTTTGAAATAGGATTCATTTAGTTAATAAGAGTTAATTTATTTAGATTTATTTAATTAATATTTAAGTTAGGGGGCGTTAGGGTTAGGGTTAGGTTTAGGGGTTAATCATTTTATTACAGTGGCGGCGGCGTAGTGGGGGGCAGGATAGGGGTTAATAAATTTATTATAGGTGGCGACGGTGTAGGGGGGGCAGATTAGGGGTTAATAAATGTATTATAGGTGGCGACGGTGTAGGGGGGGCAGGATAGGGGTTAATACATTTAATATAGGTTGCGGCGGGTTCAGGGAGCGGCGGGTTAGGGGTTAATACATTTATTATAGTTGCGGTGGGCTCCGGGAGCGGCGGTTTAGGGGTTAATATGTATAGAGTAGCTTGCGGTGGGCTCCGGGAGCGGCGGTTTAGGGGGTAATAACTTTATTTAGTTGCGGCGGTGTAGGGGGGGTCAGATTAGTGGTGTTTAGACTCGGGGTACATGTTAGGGTGTTAGGTGTAGACAGCTCCCATAGAAATCAATGGGATGTCTGTCAGCAGCGAACTTGTACTTTCGCTATGGTCAGACTCCCATTGATTCCTATGGGATCCGCCGCCTCCAGGCTGGCGCTTTGAAAACCAGGTACGCTGGGCCGTAAAAGTGCCGAGCGTACCTGCTAGTTTTTTGATAGCTAGCAAAAGTAGTGAGAATGTGCCGCACATCTGGAGTGACGTAAGAATCGATCTGTGTCGGACTGAGTCCGGCGGATCGAAGCTGACGTCACAAAATTCTACTTTTGCCGGTCTCGAGCCTTTGATAACTAAGGCGTATCAGCCTCGCCACAAATACGCTGCGGAATACGCAGCGTATTTGAGGTTGACGGCTTGATAACTACCCCCCTCATCCTGCAATTATAGGACTAGATTAAGATTGCATTTGATTGGTAAGCTTTACCAATGCTCTGTTCACATTTCCAACTCCATAGCCTTTAATGGAGTAGGACGTGTAATGAGAGCATTGGTAAAGCTTGCCAGTCAAATGTAATCTAGCCCATAGTGTTGTTCGCCATGATTAAACATTATTCTGTTCTATTTTTTACTGTATGGCACTTTTGGTTGGTTGCAATTTTATATTTGTGATTTATTGTTAAAAAAAATTTATTGCAATATTTTTATTTCTAAACATGTTCTGTGAACTTTGTGACAAATAAAACCTGTTTTATTATTTCATAATGTCTTTTGAGATACAGTCCTTAATAATTATAAAGAAGGAATATTAAATAATTAGTCTGTATTGTGCTTGGTAACCTGTCACATGACATAAAAAAAGTATTGGTAATTGGTATCGGTACTTGTACTTGGTCTTAAAAAAATGGTATCGGTGCAACCCTAATATCAAGAATTCAAAGGAGGTCTAGTGTTTCTTGTTCTGAATGATTATTTTTCTCTTTTTTTTCTGACATTCATTTTCTATTTTAGTTTTTTCAATGATTAGCTTCCTGATTTTTACCATCTACTTAAAATAACTCTATGGGGAAAATGTAGCATGAGCAGGGGCGGACTGAGACCAATCAGGGCCCCCGGGCAAAAGTGTGGCAGGGCCCCCCACCCACCTAATCTGCCCCTCCCCCACCCTAATGCCCTTCCCACGCCATATGCCCCTCCCCCACCCTCATGCCTATTGCTCATTTTTAATTTTTATCACATTGGTTTTGAAATTTATATTTTGTTGTTTTTTGTACACCTTTACACCCAATTTTTTTCTTGGACCACTTTTTACTTTTTTAACACACACCTCTAGTCCCTTTATTTTTCACATTTCATTGCACACATTACCACTTATTTATCAGCAGTCTGACACTCAATTTCACGAAGATGCAATCTAGAGAAGCTCAAAAAGATTGGGCTTCAATCTATTAAAAGATTCTTCTACAAACACCACTGATGTCAGATAAAATGGATTATGGATAATGGATTGGTAGAATAATATACTAATACTCTGATGTATGGGCAATACAGAGGATGACAATGGGGTCTTATAAATTTAGTGGTAATATAAGGGCAGAGGGTAATGGAGTTAAGATATATATATATGTGGGTAATATAAGGGCAGACTTACAGCTAGATTTGGAGTTTGGCGTTAGCCGTGAAAACCAGCGTTAGAGGCTCCTAACGCTGGTTTTAGGCTACCTCCGGTATTTGGAGTCACTCAAAAAAGGGTCTAACGCTCACTTTTCAGCCGCGACTTTTCCATACCGCAGATCCCCTTACGTCAATTGCGTATCCTATCTTTTCAATGGGATTTTTCTAACTCCGGTATTTAGAGTCTTGGCTGAAGTGAGCGTTAGAAATCTAACGACAAAACTCCAGCCGCAGAAAAAAGTCCGTAGTTAAGAGCTTTCTGGGCTAACGCCGGTTCATAAAGCTCTTAACTACTGTGCCCTAAAGTACACTAACACCCATAAACTACCTATGTACCCCTAAACCGAGGTCCCCCCACATCGCCGCAACTCGATTAAATTTTTTTAACCCCTAATCTGCCGACCGCCACCTACGTTATCCTTATGTACCCCTAATCTGCTGCCCCTAACACCGCCGACCCCTATATTATATTTATTAACCCCTAATCTGCCCCCCACAACGTCGCCGCCAGCTACCTACACTTATTAACCCCTAACCTGCCCTCCCTAACATCGCCGACACCTAACTTCAATTATTAACCCCTAATCTGCCGACCGAATCTCGCTGCTATTCTAATAAATGTATTAACCCCTAAAGCTAAGTCTAACCCTAACACTAACACCCCCCTAAATTAAATATAATTTTAATCTAGCAAAATTAATTAACTCTTATTAAATACATTATTCCTATTTAAAGCTAAATACTTACCTGTAAAATAAATCCTAATATAGCTACAACATAAATTATAATTATATTATAGCTATTTTAGGATTAATATTTATTTTACAGGTAACTTTGTATTTATTTTAACCAGGTACAATAGCTATTAAATAGTTAAGAACTATTTAATAGCTAAAATAGTTAAAATATTTACAAATTTACCTGTAAAATAAATCCTAACCTAAGTTACAATTAAACCTAACACTACACTATCAATAAATTAATTAAATAAAATACCTACAATTACCTACAATTAAACCTAACACTACACTATCAATAAATAAATTAAATACAATACCTACAAATAACTACAATGAAATAAACTAACTAAAGTACAAAAAATAAAAAAGAACTAAGTTACAAAAAATAAAAAAATATTTCCAAACATAAGAAAAATCTTACAACAATTTTAAACTAATTACACCTACTCTAAGCCCCCTAATAAAATAACAAAGCCCCCAAAAATAAAAAAATGCCCTACCCTATTCTAAATTACTAAAGTTCAAAGCTCTTTTACCTTACCAGCCCTGAACAGGGCCCTTTGCGGGGCATGCCCCAAGAAGTTCAGCTCTTTTGCCTGTAAAAAAAAACATACAAACCCCCCCCAACATTACAACCCACCACCCACATACCCCTAATCTAACCCAAACCCCCCTTAAATAAACCTAACACTAAGCCCCTGAAGATCATCCTACCTTGTCTTCACCTCACCGGGTATCACACCGATCCGTCCTGGCTCCGATATCTTCATCCAACCCAAGCGGGGGCTAGACATCCACTGAAGAAGTCCAGAAGAGGCTCCAAAGTCTTCATCCTATCCGGGAAGAAGAGTAGATCCGGACCGGCAACCATCATCTTCCAAGCGGCATCTTCTATCTTCATCCGATGAGGACCGGCTCCATCCTGAAGACCTCCACCGCGGACCCATCTTCATCCGGCGACGTCCAACTGAAGAATGACGGTTCCTTTAAGGGACGTCATCCAAGATGGCGTCCCTCGAATTCCGATTGGCTGATAGGATTCTATCAGCCAATCGGAATTAAGGTAGGAATATTCTGATTGGCTGATGGAATCAGCCAATCAGAATCAAGATCAATTCTATCCTATCAGCCAATCGGAATTCGAGGGACGCCATCTTGGATGACGTCCCTTAAAGGAACCGTCATTCTTCAGTTGGACGTCGCCGGATGAAGATGGGTCCGCGGTGGAGGTCTTCAGGATGGAGCCGGTCCTCATCGGGTGAAGATAGAAGATGCCGCTTGGAAGATGATGGTTGCCGGTCCGGATCTACTCTTCTTCCCGGATAGGATGAAGACTTTGGAGCCTCTTCTGGACTTCTTCAGTGGATGTCTAGCCCCCGCTTGGGTTGGATGAAGATATCGGAGCCAGGACGGATCGGTGTGATACCCGGTGAGGTGAAGACAAGGTAGGAAGATCTTCAGGGGCTTAGTGTTAGGTTTATTTAAGGGGGGTTTGGGTTAGATTAGGGGTATGTGGGTGGTGGGTTGTAATGTTGGGGGGGGGGTATTGTATGTTTTTTTTTTTCACAGGCAAAAGAGCTGAACTTCTTGGGGCATGCCCCGCAAAGGGCCCTGTTCAGGGCTGGTAAGGTAAAAGAGCTTTGAACTTTAGTAATTTAGAATAGGGTAGGGCATTTTTTATTTTGGGGGTCTTTGTTATTTTATTAGGGGGCTTAGAGTAGGTGTAATTAGTTTAAAATTGTTGTAAGATTTTCCTTATGTTTGTAAATATTTTTTTATTTTTTGTAACTTAGTTCTTTTTTATTTTTTGTACTTTAGTTAGTTTATTTCATTGTAGTTATTTGTAGATATTGTATTTAATTAATGTATTGATAGTGTAGTGTTAGGTTTAATTGTAGGTAATTGTAGATATTTTATTTAATTAATTTAATGATAGTGTAGTGTTAGTTTTAATTGTAACTTAGGTTAGGATTTATTTTACAGGTAATTTTGTTATTATTTTAACTAGGTAACTATTAAATAGTTCTTAACTATTTAATAGCTATTGTACCTGGTTAAAATAATTACAAAGTTACCTGTAAAATAAATATTAATCCTAAAATAGCTATAATATAATTATAATTTATAGTGTAGCTATATTAGGATTTATTTTACAGGTAAGTATTTAGCTTTAAATAGGAATAATTTTTTAATAAGAGATAATTAATTTCATTAGATGTAAATTATATTTAACTTAGGGGGGTGTTAGTGTTAGGGTTAGACTTAGCTTTAGGGGTTAATACATTTATTAGAATAGCGGTGAGCTCCAGTCGGCAGATTAGGGGTTAATAATTGAAGTTAGGTGTCGGCGATGTTAGGGAGGGCAGATTAGGGGTTAATACTATTTATTATAGGGTTAGTGAGGCGGATTAGGGGTTAATAACTTTATTATAGTAGCGCTCAGGTCCGCTCGGCAGATTAGGGGTTAATAAGTGTAGGCAGGTGGAGGCGACGTTGTGGGGGGCAGATTAGGGGTTAATAAATATAATATAGGGGTCGGCTGTGTTAGGGGCAGCAGATTAGGGGTACATAGGGATAATGTAAGTAGCGGCGGTTTACGAAGCGGCAGATTAGGGGTTAATAATAATATGCAGGGGTCAGCGATAGCGGGGGCGGCAGATTAGGGGTTAATAAGTGTAAGGTTAGGGGTGTTTAGACTCGGGGTACATGTTAGGGTGTTAGGTGCAGACGTAGGAAGTGTTTCCCCATAGCAAACAATGGGGCTGCGTTAGGAGCTGAACGCGGCTTTTTTGCAGGTGTTAGGTTTTTTTTCAGCTCAAACAGTCCCATTGTTTCCTATGGGGGAATCGTGCACGAGCACGTTTTTGAGGCTGGCCGCTTGCGTAAGCAACTCTGGTATCGAGAGTTGAAGCTGCGTTAAATATGCTCTACGCTCCTTTTTTGGAGCCTAACGCAGCCATTCTGTGGACTCTCAATACCAGAGTTATTTTTATGGTGCGGCCAGAAAAAAGCCGGCGTTAGATTTTCGGGTCGTTACCAACAAAACTCTAAATCTAGCCGTTAGAGTGTGATAGAGGGAAGAGATATTAGATTATACTATAATCTATAAAAATCTAATATCCCTCTATCATGATCTGATTCTCCCCTTATATTACCCACACACACATATATATATATATATATATATATATATATATATATATATATACTTACTTTATAAGAAACTCGGCCTCCTTACCCTCTGCCCTTATATTACCACTAACTTTATTTGTCACTCATCCTCTGTTTTGCCCATATACATCAGAGTATAATACATACTCTAGTCCAATCCTATGAATTGATCCATTTTTGTCCTCTGACCCTTGTATTGCCCATAACCCAGCCATATAACATAACATGAATTATTATTTACCCCAATTCATTTTAATGCCCACAGGCAGCCCATTATCAGGACAGTGAATCTGATCTGATGATCACTAGTACAGTACCCTACCTGACCTGTCTTATGAAGTCGACAGTCGTCTTAGTCTATAATTATCACACGCTTTGTCTGACTCACTAAGTCACTAGTCACTACTACACTACTACACTAAGTCACTAGTCACTACTACACTAAGTCACTAGTCACTACTACTCCAGTACTCCATATTAAACCGGAAATTTGGTCAATCACTCACTCAGCATCATCACATTATATTATTACCCATACCATAACCAATACCCTAAACCTGTTTGTTATTATCCTTCCAGACCATTCCGGACCGTGATGACACACACTGCACTGACCACCCATCTCAGTCTATCCCCTGGTGTCACACACAGTATGTGTAGTGGAGAGGCGAGCGCCAAACAGGCTAAAGAGGCGACTTAATAGACTAAAACTGTTAAATATTTAATACAAGACTTATAGGTTAAAAAACAAAATATAAAACAATATCATGGATCCATGTTACAAACAATGTCTTAAAACATCAAACATACATAATAAAAACAATGGGTTAAATAAGTGGTGTTTTTTCTTGATGTAATGGCTAACCTAATATTAATCCAGCCGGCCAAGCAAAGGGAAGTCCAAAATAGACACTCCTAAATCAGCATGTCCCAGTGTGTTGGTGATAAGAATAAGTTTATATTGTAATTGGTTAAAAAAAGTGTAGTGGCAAAATTGGTGAAAAAAATAATCAGATGTAGTGACAAAACATCCAAAAAATAGAAGAGAAAAAAAGTGTAAAAAAATTTGGAAAAACTGAAAAAAAATAATAAAAAATTGAAAAATTTAAAAAAATATAAAATTGTAAAAATACAAGTGAAAAACAAATTGTGAAAAAGTTTTAGTTGGTGATAGTGATCCACTGTCACACACAGTGTTATGCTGTGCACAATATCCTTCCACAGTCACTGTATAGTACAGAATGTGCCATCTGTTGGTCCCCCTTGGCATATATTGCTATAATCTTTACTGATGTGCCAGCATTAGCAGACCAAAGCAGTACACACATACCTAGGCACAAATACGGAGTGTGACTGAATAATAAAAGCTACAGATGTGCCCCATATGTCTGAACTTGCTTATCTTTGATACAGCACTGCTGCTCCTTATAAATATTACTTACATACATTAAATATTGTGCACAGATACATATAATGCAGTTCCTGATCCTGTTTAGTTGGCTTTATATAGTTCTTCTGTTAACCCCTTGGTGACCTGGGCGGGCAGCGGCTAAGCCTCCCTGAGCTGAGTACTTGACCTCCTGTCTATCCTGCTATGAGTCCTGGCTCTCCTGTGGCCTGCCATTAATAGTATACTGCAGAGTGTTTTATTGTGTTTGTGTATTATGGTACAGCCCCAGCCTGGCCCCTCTCCGGCAGTAGCCGGCCCTTCACTTACCAGGCTAGCTTAGTCATGTCGTCCGTTCGTTGCTCTTGCTGCTGCCTGCCTTGTTGACTTCAACTTGTCGCCACCCATCTCAGTGTTGTCGTTGTGTCCGACTCCTGTCTGTCCCCTTGGCTCCAGTCCTGCCTCCTGCTGCCTTGAACGTGGCCGCACACGGTCTGCTGCAGCTCCTGCCGCCTGAGCCTCTTGCGCAGTTAAAATTCTGTCACTGTGCGCACGGCGTGTGGAGGCGGAGCTGAGCAGCCGCCAGACAGACAGAGCCAGGGCAGGTGGTGGGAGAGTCAGAGTGTGTTCATAATATGTGGACCGGATTCCGGATTTACCGGCTGGTCCACATATTGCAGAGCAGCGAGCCTGATTGTAAGTATCTAAAGCGGCAGCAGGCTCCTCCACGGCTCCAGACTCCAGTCCACTGAGTCAGTCCAGTCTTTTTTTTCACATCACAGTGCAGAGAGGCTGAGCGCACAGCGTGCGCTGCAGACATGATACGATAGAGACACAGCAGGTCCAGGACTTGTAATGTTACATGTATGACATGTCATCACGGAGAACCAGTCAATCACACGCTGCCAAGGACCCCCCCCCAAAAAAAAATAATAATAATTAATAATAAAGGCAAATTTAAAAAAAAATAAAAAATTTAAATAGAAAAAAAATGCAGCTTATGCATAGTGGTGGGGCCCCTTTAAGAAGCCGGGCCCTCGGGCCAGGGCCGATGTGCCCGACTTGTCAGTCCGCCCCTGAGCATGAGCAAGTCTGTAACCACTAATTTTAGAAGCAGAAACGACTTTTTTGCCTCTCCTCCAACTCAGAGGTGGTGAGATAAATCACCAGACACTCTTCACAAGAGTCAGTAAAATGAATTGTTTTGAAAATGTTATATGTTAAAGCCAATTACGGAAACATATGTAGCATGGTTAGCCTTGTGAAGTCAGCAGAATGCCTTTTAGTTCTAAGAATTAGAAAATCTATAATTTCCAGAGCTGAATTACATTTACAATTACAATTGCAAAAAGTGCAAAATAAATAATGAAGGTATATTGCAAAGTTATTTTACTACACGTAACTAAACATGTTATAATAAAATTTCAAGTTGTTTATGTTAATGTCTCTTTGATTAGTCTCCCTGATTTATTTAGTGGTTTCTAAATAATATTTTCACACTCTGATAAAATCAAGCCTGTGGAATAGATCCTTTTTAACATTCCTTGGATTTGGATAGAACAGAGAAACCACAATTCTAAGGACAAACTACTTTTGGCAGTAGTGGACAAATACTAAAAGCTGCCAAATGCTGATGAAAAATCAGGTTTATTGGCGTGCCAGTCTCTGAAACACACCTTGTTGTGGATAAAGTATCACGCAGAACAGTCTAGGTCAGACTAAACCCAGAAGGATTGCATCATGCTTGTCATACTTGAACTTTTGGATCATGTTTGCAGGAAATACAAATGCTAGTCCAAAATTTTTAAACAATTGCCTACCATTGCATCTAAGACATGAACTTTCTGATTCTAGGGCAATACCTTGAAACCTTGCAATTTTAATTATTGCTTTGAGATCTATTTCCAGAAATCCCCATTTCTGGGAGGTTCCATAAAAAATGAATATGGAGAGATAATTTGTCTAGATTTTCTTTCTGAGAGTTTAAGTAATCTGACAGTTTAGATGACTAGAATTGTGAATGGAACAAAATTACTCTGAGATAGACAACCTATCTGAGAATGCCAGCAGCACCTTGGATAGCAGACTAGCCACTGTAAACATCTGTAACGCCCTGAAGTATTTTGTACTGGTCATGGTGAATGTAGTAGCACTTCTTGAGATTAGGTTATGAAGTAGACAGGTGCAATTGGATTCGGATCGATTCGGAAATTCTGAAAATTTGGCAAATTCGGAGATTTGGATCGATCCGAATTTCCGAATTAAAATACTGCTGAATTTACAGAATAAATCCGAATTAGTTCAGATTTATTCTGTAAATTCGGATGGCCATGGATTATACTAGTATTGTACAGTATATTAGGTTATATCACTCTGCTAAGGGTTACACCTAATATACAGTACATAATACTAGTCTAATACACAGCACCCATACCGAAATTCCGAATTTCCGAACCGAACCGAACCGAACCGAATCCAGCCAAATTTTTTCAAATCCGAATGAATCCAAAACTAACCCGAAACGAAAAGTTTTCCGAATTCGAATCGATCCAAAACGAAATTAGAAAAACTCTGAATCGATCCGAAACTAATTTTTCGATCATGCACATATCTATTATGAAGAGGTTGGTGATACTTCTAGCCACAAGGGTGCAAAACATACTGCAGACAGGTGAAGCTGAGGCTGTGGAGGACCCTATTTGTAGTTTGTTATCTGGATGTGATGTTGTTGTAGTGGGAGTATCAAGAGAGCTGCAAGACATTTTAAAATACCTTTGACGTCAGCATTTGGTGCTTGGTTATTTTACTGGGATGCTCCCATTGTTCCTGATCTCTGATCTCCCCATTTTGTGTAAAGTCAAACTGTTTCCTGGATTAAGAATGAAGCCTGACCCTTTACTGTATTGCCTGTGCTCTGCTGATTTCCTGGATAATGTTTATAGAACTGTTTATTTGACTATTTTTCTGGATCCATTCTAAGTGCTTCTGCCTGATTCCTCACATATTTTTGGTTCCTGACTTCAGTTTTGTTCTTGACTTTTCTTCTGCTCTGCTGCTGTGTACTGCTGCTTGGCAACTAATGATTCTAGTGGTTCTTGTTTTTGGTCTGTTTCTGACCCTCACTTCCAAGCCATCTTCTGCCTACAAGAATCCTGAAATGAATTAAGGTAATTTGCTAGTACTCTTACAATAACACCCTGATGATTATTTCAAGGGCAGCAATCTTGTCTGAATATTTCAAACATGATACTGATAAAGAAGGAAATTCCACAGTTTCAGGACTAGAAAAGTAGCTAAGTTCTTGAATATTTAGCATCACTGACTAACACAGAGGAAAGAGCCACAAAGTGGCAAATAGTATTGTTCTATTGCAAAAGTGTGTGTGTGGATGGGCTTTAATTGATCTGAACAAGAAGATATGCATCCTTCCAATAATTAGTAGCCATACTACATATTTAAATGAAGAACCATCAAAATGTATTTAGACTATTTAAGCATAATACAGGATTAAACATACCTTTTCTATTTGAAATGATAACAAAAGTTTGTATCCTACTTTTTGTTCATGCTCTTGTAGATGAACAGGAAATATCATCCCAGGACCTAGCAGCCAAAATATCCTGCCCTTTACTAGATATTGTAAAGCCTACTGGACAAAATCTATCCTATAAACTGAAGACATTATATTGTTCAACAAACAGATCTGAAATGGTTAAAAACCAAGGCCCCTGAAAAAGTCTCACCCTGTCTCCAGGATAACAGTCTGCTAGGGAACACATTGAACAAGACTTGCTTCTAGGCTTCCACAAAGATTTTACAGCTCCAGATCAGGATCTTCAGAGATGTCAGAAAGTGTAATCTTAGAACCATCGTCATATGTGCAGAAATTAAGCCATAAGGACCCCCTAGAACAGTATTGCATAAAAATAAATTATCATTTTATTTTAAAGATAATTGATTTAAAAATCAAGTTTGTTGAGAAAAACTGGTCAACTCATTCCTTAGCTTACTCATTCCAGACATTCATGCAAGCCACCCATTCATCAGTGACTAGTGGTATACATGTACAACCTGCTGGCTAAAAAAATAAAAAGGACATCTATATTTTCTTCCGCTGAGTCTTTAAAAAGGTATTTTTTATTTAAATAAAGTGCTTGTTCTGGTATCTGAATTAACAACTTGTGTTGGATTCCACGTTCTACTCACATCTTTGCAGCTTATTGCAAAGATGACATCAGGGTTATGTTTACATTGCTGGTGCAAAAACAGAACCTCACGTTTTAACCAATGTGGCTAGTGTAAAATATTTCAGGTTTTGTTTTGTTTACATACTTCCTCATTCTGTTTTACAGGAGCACAACCATTTTGTCAGGTGTTAAGTGCAACCCATTTTCATTTAACATATAGCAGCTTCGTGATTTTAGAATAAAATTATCTTACCAACTTTAACTTGATGGTATAAAACACATTCAAATAAATTTTAAAAATATTTAAGGGATTGGATCAGTGGGTGTTTCCTTGGCACCAACAGTGCTCCCGAGTGGTACTTCTACAGTGTATTTAACTCCTTTGCCGGGTTAAATACACAATAGTGTAGAGTAGATAGTCTTAACATTACATGCTCTAATGAATACAGCAATGTAATTTTTTGACTATTATAGCCATTTAATATATTTCAGGATTTAAAATATACCATAAAGGTATTTCTTTTAAAAAACGAAAAAAAATATTCCCTCGAACAATCAAGTTTTTATTTTTAACTTTACAAACAGAAGGGAACCACAAACAAGGCCTAGGTCAATGTGGTATGCTGCTTGCTAGAAGAGGTTGAAAACAGAAGACTCTTCAATTGGAACATTGTTAGTAAATTGAGGGGTATTATTCATTTTTTTATGCTGATTTTTTTTTTCTTTTGGACGTTAATGAATTTGTTGGGTATTTTGGTTTAGGATTGTTTAGGTGTTGAAGTATTTGAAATTGGGGGATTTTGCATGGGGGTTATGTTGTAGGTTGCTATTATGGTCGTGGAATCGAGTAAGGGGGGTCATTTAGTAAGGTAAAGGTAGGCTGGGGAATCAGGTTAACAATTTTTAATAGAAATGGGTATCCAGATTGCAGTTAGGGATAGTTGAGGTTTGATAGCCCAGGTTAGCCAGGTTGAGATTAGGATTAATAATATAAAGTTTATTTTACCATTGATATTTTTACAGTGTATCAATAAAGAACTAGTTTTTCTGGTGGTGCTTTTTATGTTGGAATCTTTTATTGCTTTACAATGCTCCTCAACATGATATATCATCTTACGGTTTGACCGCTTTTCTATGATTTATCTATCTATCTTTTTATCGACTATCTATCTATCATCTATCTATCATCTATCTATCCAACGAATGAACAACAGAAGACTCTTTAGTATTGAATATATTAGAGTAAAAGTAGATTTGTCTCAATGAAATGAAGAATATCATATGTCATAACCACTTTTGGGCCTCTTATTATTATGCAGACTGCTGATACATCTTAGAATATGACCAGTGTATTACATAACAAACTCTCAATCCAAATATAAGGCACCATGCTAGGGTCCAACCAGCTAATGCATATATGAAAATGGTGCTAATGTTAAACCGGGGTCTTAAAAGTCCAACTCCAAAATAAGATACATTGATATTTAGTACACTATCGGCTAGATTTAGAGTTCTGCGACCAAAGGGGTGCATTAGCTATGCATGCTTTTTTTTCCCCGCACCTTTTAAATACCGCTGGTATTTAGAGTTCACAGAAGGGCTGCGTTAGGCTCCAAAAAAGGGAGCGTAGAGCATATTTAACGCCACTGCAACTCTCGATACCAGTGGTGCTTACGGACGCGGCCAGCTTCAAAAACGTGCTCGTGCACGATTCCCCCATAGGAAACAATGGGACAGTTTGAGCTGAAAAAAAACTAACACTTGCAAAAAAGCAGCGTTCAGCTCCTAACGCAGCCCCATTGTTTCCTATGGGGAAACACTTCCTAAGTCTGCACCTAACACCTTAACATGTACCCCGAGTCTAAACACCCCTAACCTTACACTTATTAACCCCTAATCTGCCGCCCCCGCTATCGCTGACCCCTGCATATTATTATTAACCCCTAATCTGCCGCTCCGTACACCGCCGCAACCTACATTATCCCTATTTACCCCTAATCTGCTGCCCCTAACACAGCCGACCCCTATATTATATTTATTAACCCCCTAATCTGCCGCCCCCAACGTCGCCTCCACCTGCCTACAATTATTAACCCCTAATCTGCCGACCGGACCACACCGCTACTATAATAAATGTATTAACCCCTAAAGCTAAGTCAAACCCTAACCCTAACACCCCCCTAACTTAAATATAATTTAAATCTAACAAAATAAATTAACTATTATTAAATAAATTATTCCTATTTAAAGCTAAATACTTACCTGTAAAATAAATCCTAATATAGCTACAACATAAATTATAATTATATTGCAGCTATATTAGGATTAATATTTATTTTACAGGCAACTTTGTAATTATTTTAACCAGGTACAATAGCTATTAAATAGTTAATAACTATTTAATAGTTACCTAGTTAAAATAATTACAAAATTACCTGTAAAATAAATCCTAACCTAAGTTACAATTAAACCTAACACTACACTATCAATAAATAAATTAAATAAAATACCTACAATTACCTACAATTAAACCTAACACTACACTATCAATAAATTAATTAATTAAATACAATACCTACAAATAAATACAATGAAATAAACTAACTAAAGTACAAAAAATAAAAAAGAACTAAGTTACAAAAAATAAAAAAATATTTACAAACATTAGAAAAATATTACAACAATGTTAAACTAATTACACCTACTCTAAACCCCCTAATAAAATAAGAAAGACCCCCAAAATAAAAAAATGCCCTACCCTATTCTAAAATTAAAATAGAAAAGCTCTTTTACCTTACCAGCCCTGAAAAGGGCCCTTTGCGGGGCATGCCCCAAAGAATTCAGCTCTTTTGCCTGTAAAAAAAAAAAATACAATACCCCCCCCCAACATTACAACCCACCACCCACATACCCCTAATCTAACCCAAACCCCCCTTAAATAAACCTAACACTAAGCCCCTGAAGATCTTCCTACCTTATCTTCACCACGCCGGGTTCACCGATCGATCCAGAAGAGCCTCAGATGTCTTGATCCAAGCCCAAGCAGGGGCTGAAGATGTCCATGATCCGGCTGAAGTCTTCATCCAAGCGGGAGCTGAAAAGGTCCATGAACCGGCTGAAGTCTTCTATCAAGCGGCATCTTCAATCTTCTTTCTTCCGGATCCATGTTCATCCCGCCGACGCGGAACATCCATCTTCACCGACGACTTCCCGACGAATGACGGTTCCTTTAAGGGACGTCATCCAAGATGGCGTCCCTCGAATTCCGATTGGCTGATAGGATTCTATTAGCCAATCGGAATTAAGGTAGGAAAATTCTGATTGGCTGATGGAATCAGCCAATTAGAATCAAGTTCAATCCGATTGGCTGATCCGATCAGCCAATCAAATTGAGCTCGCATTCTATTGGCTGTTCCGATCAGCCAATAGAATGCAAGCTCAATCTGATTGGCTGATCGGATCGGCCAATCGGATTGAACTTGATTCTGATTGGCTGATTCTATCAGCCAATCAGAAATTTCTTACCTTAGTTCTGATTGGCTGATAGAATCCTATCAGCCAATCGGAATTCGAGGGACTCCATCTTGGATGACGTCCCTTAAAGGAACCGTCATTTGTCGGGAAGTCGTCGGTGAAGATGGATGGTCCGCGTCGGCGGGATGAACATGGATCCGGAAGAAAGAAGATTGAAGATGCCGCTTGATAGAAGACTTCAGCCCAATCATGGACCTTTTCAGCTCCCGCTTGGATGAAGACTTCAGCCCGATCATGGACCTCTTCAGCTCCCGCTTGGATGAAGACTTCAGTTGGATCATGGACATCTTCAGCCCCCCGCTTGGGCTTGGATCAAGACATCGGAGGAGCTCTTCTGGATCGATCGGTGAACCCGGCGTGGTGAAGACAAGGTAGGGAGATCTTCAGGGGCTTAGTGTTAGGTTTATTTAAGGGGTTTTTGGGTTAGATTAGGGGTATGTGGGTGGTGCGTTGTAATGTTGGGGGGGTATTGTATGTTTTTTTTTACAGGCAAAAGAGCTGAATTCTTTGGGGCATGCCCCGCAAAGGGCCCTTTTCAGGGCTGGTAAGGTAAAAGAGCTTTTCTATTTTAATTTAGAATAGGGTAGGGCATTTTTTTATTTTGGGGGTCTTTGTTATTTTATTAGGGGGCTTAGAGTAGTGCAATTAGTTTAAAATTGTTGTAATATTTTTCTAATGTTTGTAAATATTTTTTTATTTTTTGTAACTTAGGTCTTTTTTATTTTTGTACTTTAGTTAGTTTATTTAATTGTATTTATTTGTAGGTATTGTATTTAATTAATTTATTGATAGTGTAGTGTTAGGTTTAATTGTAGATAATTGTAGGTATTTTATTTAATTAATTTATTGATAGTGTAGTGTTAGGTTTAATTGTAACTTAGGTTAGGATTTATTTTACAGGTAATTTTGTAATTATTTTAACTAGGTAGCTATTAAATAGTTATTAACTATTTAATAGCTATTGTACCTGGTTAAAATAAATACAAAGTTGCCTGTAAAATAAATATTAATCCTAAAATAGCTACAATATTATTATAATTTATATTGTAGCTATATTAGGGTTTATTTTTATTTAGCTTTAAATAGGAATAATTTATTTAATAAGAGTTAATTTATTTCATTAGATAAAAATTATATTTAACTTAGGGGGGTGTTAGGGTTAGGGTTAGAATTAGCTTTAGGGGTTAAAACATTTATTAGAGTAGCGGTGAGCTCCGGTCGGCAGATTAGGGGTTAATGCTTGAAGTTAGGTGTCGGCGATGTTAGGGAGGGCAGATTAGGGGTTAATACTATTTATTATAGGGTTATTGAGGCGGGAGTGAGGCGGATTAGGGGTTAATACATTTATTATAGTAGCGGTGCGGTGCGGTCCGGTCAGCAGATTAAGGGTTAATAAGTGTAGGTAGGTGGCGGCGACGTTGGGGGCGGCAGATTAGGGGTTAATAAATATTATGTAGGTGTCGGCGGTATTAGGGGCAGCAGATTAGGGGTACATAGGGATAACGTACGTGGCGGCGGTGTACGGAGCGGCAGATTAGGGGTTAAAAAATTTTAATAGAGTGGCGGCGATGTGGGGGGGGGCCTCGGTTTAGTGGTACATAGGTAGTTTATGGGTGTTAGTGTACTTTAGAGCACAGTAGTTAAGAGCTTTATAAACCGGCGTTAGCCCAGAAAGCTCTTAACTACTGACTTTTTTCTGCGGCTGGAGTTTTGTCGTTAGATTTCTAACGCTCACTTCAGCCAAGACTCTAAATACCGGCGTTAGAAAGATCCCATTGAAAAGATAGGATACGCAAATGGTGTAGGGGGATCTGCGGTATGGAAAAGTCGCGGCTGCAAAGTGAGCATTAGACCCTTTCCTGACTGACTCCAAATACTAGCGGGCGTTAAAAACCAGCGTTAGGAGCCTCTAACGCTGGTTTTGACGGGTACCGCCAAACTCTAAATCTAGGCCCAAGAAAGTTAAAACTGGTTAGGTCTAACCATCACAAAAAATCCATAACCCTTTGCTATCCCCCCATAAAGAAGAAAACATTAAAATGTGTACATAGAGCTCTGGAGCATAATCTCTCAAATCCT